>NC_041397.2:158018093-158343093 GCF_900747795.2 Erpetoichthys calabaricus | reverse complement strand
TAATCCACACTTATTAATGCCCCAAATCTTACCGTATAAAGATGTGCTGCCACATGTGCCCATGATCTGCCAAAATGTCAAAAGCAAAAAAAGGAAGGAAAAGATGTGAAGATCAAGATACTTTTAATAGAAGTTAACAAAAGAAAATCAATATTATTCTCTAGTGTGAGTAGTGGTGTCACTGAGTCAGACTAAGGAATTACTTAGAAAGAGGTGATGCATGTTAATAATTCAGTGTCTTCTGTTGATCAAACTCTTCAAAAAATAAAATGGAAATGGTTTGATTTGAAATTAGATTCAAAGAAACCCATAGCTGCTCACCAACAAAGTACCTCTGTGACAGGAAGGGGGGTCCCAGCTCTTCACAACTCTCTGTTTCAGATGAGCGCATTGCATTCATTATTGGAGAGGCATCGTTAGTTGGTGTCACTCCCAAAGGAGACAGCGACATGCCTCTGACTATGGAGCGGTCATCAGATGTTAATTTTTAGTGACTTATTTCATTCTGTAATAATGATGAGCTGAAACATTCCATTTATTCATTATTGTATTTAGTATTAAGATGAACAGGGAGATTCTGCTTGCCATGAGGAGGCTTCATGTGAGATGCCCAAAACTCCAAATGCTCAGGAACCTGCATGCAAAAGAAGTGGGTGGAGAAACAGTCCAGTTCACACAGAAGACGTTATTGTGGATCAAAAGCAACTCAATCAAGCAGTCAAAGGAATTTACTCTACTCTGAAAGACATACAAACCAGTTTGAAAAAAATAAGTAATAGTCTGAGTGAATGAGGCAGAATATTACAAAATGGTGCCTGCAACTGTGTTTAACCAAAATTACCAAAGTTCTGTAGCTTTAGTTTGCTTCATGGGATTCTGGCATTAACTTGACATGTTGAAATGATTCCACAGGCAAAATATCTTTGTTTTTAAAAGCTTTAGTAAAAATTCAAGGTAAAACAGTTCACACAAAAATAGAGCAAAAAATTGATATAGCAAAGAAAAGAAAAGTTCTGTTTAAAACTTATATATCTTGTTTCATTCTTTAAGTTTGCTCATACAGTTGAACCTTTTCTAAATGATCAGAAAATTGTATGCCTACCCCATTTTCAAACTGAAAATGGGTCTTTCAGTCCATGCACGCTATGAGCCTATTCCAAAACACACTAACTTAATTAACATACTGTATCTATACTAATAAAAGGCAAAGCCCTCACTGACTCACTGACTGACTGACTGACTGACTGACTGACTCACTCATCACTAATTCTCCAACTTCCCGTGTAGGTAGAAGGCTGAAATTTGGCAGGCTCATTCCTTACAGCTTACTTACAAAAGTTAGGCAGGTTTCATTTCGAAATTCTACGCGTAATGGTCATAACTGGAACCTGTTTGACTGACTCACTCATCACTAATTCTCCAACTTCCCGTGTAGGTAGAAGGCTGAAATTTGGCAGGCTCATTCCTTACAGCTTACTTACAAAAGTTAGGCAGGTTTCATTTCGAAATTCTACGCGTAATGGTCATAACTGGAACCTGTTTTTTGTCCATATACTCTAATGGAGGAGGCGGAGTCATGTATTGCGTCATCACGTATTACGCCTCCTACGTAATCACGTGAACTGAAAACGAGGAAGAGATTTACAGCACAAGTCAAACGCGGGAACGAAGGTAAATGATGTTAATTGTTGACTGTCTTAATACTGTGTAATTGTTGAGTGTCTTTTAATACTGTGTAAGCATACATATTAACACATGCGCAATTAAACGTGTGCATTTACGGGGTGATTTCTCAGGCTTAAAAGCTCGCCTTTTATTAAAAAGGTAAATGCAAACTCTTTTCATTCTGAAGGGCACAAACCACGTTAGATTTCAGCCGTTAAACGCGCAAAAATGTCAGTACACCAGATAAATAAGCGCAACATATTATCAGTTGTATTGTATGCTTACAATACATATAGAAATGTGTTAATCGTTAACTAATATTATGGGATGGTGTTTTTCGACTCGCGCCTTGATTTAAACGATTGCATGTTTTGGTGGGTTTGCGTAGCTTATTGTCAATATCTTTACACCTCTTTTTAAGACTTAATTTAAAAAGGTTTTCTTTTCTTCTTAATTAAAATTTAAAAGCAATACTTCATCGCTGCGAAGCCCCTCTAGCGCTGATGTCCGAGGTTCGATTACCGTAAGCGAGTGCAGTGAGTGTGTAAGCCTGATGAGCCAAGAATAAGGGGGAAAGACGTGTCGCGTACTCTTTGCATTATTTGACAGTAAACTATTTTGATCCATTCTATGATCTGCTTCTCACAACTGAAGGCACCGTGGCTGATGTTACCTGACTTGCTGGCCAACCATAAGCGTTACCTGGTAGGTAACCACCCACTCACTTCACTCCCTTACGGGAATCGAACCTCGGACGTCAGCGCTAGAGGCGAAGCCCCTAAAATTGCGCCACGGCGTGTGGTTCGTTTATTTGACAGCATGTAGATCGGGGTAATTACATTCACGGCATTCGTAGTCTGATTCACAATCTGATTGTATGGGTGGTTACCTACCAGGTAACGCTTATGGTTAGCCAGCAAGTCAGCTCGAAGTGATCACTCGAGTGAAGGCAGCTTCACAAAAAAACAGATCCTTAACAAACTGTTATTGGTATATTTTCCCTCAATTTTAAAAGGTTTTCTTTTCTTCTTAATAAAAATGTAAAAGCAGTACTTCGCCGGTGCGAAGTGCGCGGATTTGAGCGACTGACGCATACAGACATATTCATGAGTGCAGGTACTTCAGAAAGAAAGCACCGTGTAAACCTAAACTTTAAATTAAGTTCATAGACCTACAAAAGGTTGCCATTGATTTGAGGCAAGATTGCTTTTCTCATGTACAACTATACGTTGCATTCTTAACAGTAAGCTTGCACAGCTTGGTCATATTACAACCTGAGTGCTGAACTCACAATGTCGTATACAAACAGAACTATAACAATTGTAATAAACAAACAAAAAAAAAAAGCGAACAACCCTTGGATTTAATAAAAAGGCTCCTTCCTTGGCGAAGCAAGGAAAAAGGAAGACCTTATATGGCGTTCGTTTATAAAACAGCGGAAAAGCTGTGTTAAGGCTGCTTCACAAAAAAACAGATCCTTAACAAATTGCTATTGGGATATTTTCCCTCAATTTATAAAGCTTTTCTTCTTAATAAAAATTTAAAAGCAGTACTTCGCGGGGATTTAGATATATATATATATATATATATATATATATATATATATATATATATATATATATATATATATATATATATATATATATATATATATATTATGTATATATAGATATAGATATATATATATATATATATATATATATATATATATATATATATATATATATAGATAGATAGATAGATAGATAGATATACATATATAGATATAGATATATAGATATAGATATATATATATATATATATATATATATATATATCTATGTATGTCTAAATATATATATATATATATGTAAGCTTATAAGTACTGCCTTACTTCTCTTTAAGAAAGGAAGATGTAATGATACTTGGTTTAAACGATTCCATGTCTTGGTGGGTTTGCGTAGCTTATTGTCAATATCTTTACACCTGTTTTTAAGACTTATTCACAAAAAAAGTTAGGGCTTTGCTACAGGATACACCCTCCACAAGTTAAGCAAGTAAAAATAAAAGTGTATATTTCTGTTTTATTTAAACCTTTTAAGTTTGTATGCATAGCCCCATTTGGCTGTTTTAGTTTTTTTTTTCTTTCTTCAGTAATATTAAATCTCCTTAAAGAAAAAGAACATATGCATTTTACTTTTTTTGTATCTCTTTAGTAATATTTTAGTGTAAAAGGATAACCAGTATTTAAACCTTTTATGTTACTTTATAAAGTTATTTTACACAATGTTGAAAAATTAATAAGAAAGCTACATATTTTGGCAGCTGCTGCTTTAATTTTCAATGAAATGAAAAAAGCTCTCCAAGAGAAAACCTCAATGAAGAAGAAACAGTTTGCACTATCTAAAAAGGAGAAACCCTCATTTATAAAGGTTTTCTGCAGATGACTTGACTGAAAATAAATGAATAGTTCCTATGTGTATAATACATATTTATCTATTTTACTTATGCCTTTATTCCAGCAACTTGCAACATCTGAGGTACAATTTGTTACATTACTTTTGTTTTTTGCAGCACAGGCAGGTGAAGTGACTTCCTCAGGGTCACACAGTGGTGTCAGTACCAGGATTTGAACTGACAAGCTCCGGGTTTGCTGAAATATTACTGAAGAAAGAAAAAAAACGAAAACGGGCAAATAGGGCTATGCATGCAAATGTCCATCCATCCATTATCCAACCCACTATATCCTAAATACAGGAGCCAATAAGTAGATATGTATATATACAGTATATATATATATATTTGCAGCTGGAGATCCACGAAGGGAGAAAAAACGAATCACGTATCATAAAATAGTTTTTTATTCCTGAGCTTTCAACCCCTATCAGGGGTCTTCATCAGAGGATAATGTTAGACTTACAAGAATCAAAGGCAATATATAGCAACACATTCAGTGGGGGGTGGGTGGAGGTGACTAAGTCAGTGTGATCAAGGGGGGGGGGGGGGGGGGGGGGTTGTAATTTTTAATTATTGTGTACATGTCCTTCTTAAGTTGGCATATGCTGGATTTATGTCCAAGTGTCTGTTGATGGCGTTTTCATCTGATAGCCAAGACTCGGCCAACTCTCTGGCACTTTTAGCACTGACCTTAAATCTTACTTTTACATTGTCCCAGTTGAATGTGTGTCCTGTCGATTTTAGTATGTGCATATATCAAAGATAGTGCGTCCTTTTTTCTCATATGTGAATGTATGTATGTATGTATTATGTATGTATATATGTATGTCTATATTTATATGTATATATATATATGTAGATATGTAAATTTGTATATGTATATATATATGTATATGTGGATGTGTATATGTATATACAGTAATCCCTCCTCCATCGCGGGGGTTGCGTTCCAGAGCCACCCGCGAAATAAGAAAATCCGCGAAGTAGAAACCATATGTTTATATGGTTATTTTTATATTATCATGCTTGGGTCACAGATTTGCGCAGAAACACAGGAGGTTGTAGAGAGACAGGAACGTTATTCAAACACTGCAAACAAACATTTGTCTCTTTTTCAAAAGTTTAAACTGTGCTCCATGACAAGACAGAGATGACAGTTCCGTCTCACAATTAAAAGAATGCAAACATATCTTCCTCTTCAAAGGAGTGCGCGTCAGGAGCAAAGCCTGTCAAAAAGAGATAGGAAAGCAAACAAATCAATAGGGCTGTTTGGCTTTTAAGTATGCGAAGCACCGCGGCACAAAGCTGTTGAAGGCGGCAGCTCACACCCCCTCCGTCAGGAGCAGAGAAAGAGAGAGAGATAGAGATAGACAGAGTTTGTTTTTCAATCAAAAATCAATACGTGCCCTTCGAGCTTTTAAGTATGCGAAGCACCGTGCAGCATGTCGCTACAGGAAGCAGCTGCACAGAAGGTAGCAACGTGAAGATAATCTTTCAGCATTTTTAGACGAACGTCCGTATCGTCTAGGTGTGCGAACAGCCCCCCTGCTCAATCCCCCTACATCAGGTTCACAGAAAGTCAGCGCAAGAGAGAGAGAGAGAAAAGTAAGTTGGGTAGCTTCTAAGCCATCTGCCAATAGCGTCCCTTGTATGAAATCAACTGGGCAAACCAACTGAGCAAGCATGTACCAGAAATTAAAAGACCCATTGTCCGCAGAAGTCCACGAACCAGCAAAAAATCCACGATATATATTTAAATATGCTTACATATAAAATCCGCGATGGAGTGAAGCCGCGAAAGGCGAAGCGCGATATAGCGAGGGATTACTGTATATGTATATGTAGATATGTGTATATGTAGATATGTATATATATGTTTATGTATATATAAATGTTTACATAACCTCTTTAACACACTACTTCTCCGCTGTGAAGCGCGGGTAGTTTGCTAGTTACAGATATTGCTAAGAAAGTTCTATCTCATATTAATTTACAGGGGGTGAAAGGCTAAACCATAATCTATAGTTATGAAAGAAATTATGTTCTATTCAAATTAAGCAAACACTAATATGAGTTTAACTTAAAGCAGTAATTTTCTAAGATTGGCTCTTACAGTGTCAAATGCTATGTAATTTATCCAATGCTTGGTTAATTTGGATTTTCAGCATTTTTAATACAATAACATATGTTTACTTCAGATTCATTGTACTATTTGGTTACGTGTCATAAGTGCTGCTGCCTTGGGTTTTTCATCAGCTAGTTCTTCAAGCATTAGTTGTAGGTCAGGTTCATTTGCTACATTAGCACTAGAATTACCAAAGCCTACGAAAAAACTCGTAATCCCTGCCTTCGCACCTCTCAATCAGTGTCTCTTGTTTTGTAAATGTGTCAATCAGCACAAGCAGCAAGCAGCCTGTTGTCCTATCCCTCGCCTTGATGGAGTTCAAAAAAATGCTATGCCATTTGAACATGAGTTGCTATTTGAACTTTTTTTTTTCTCGATCTTGCTTATATTCCACTCTGTCTGCATTTTCAGTATCATGCACCATTACGCAGAGTACAGGCAAGATCTTGCATAGCGTTTTTTAAATAATGACGTGTGTGTGCGCAAGAGAGGCAGAGATGGATTTGATCTCCTTCAAGTGGTTACTGGAATATAAAATAAACACTTTCGCAAAGGTATAATGAAACAAGTGCGCTTTTATTGAAGAATAAAACTGAATAACAAAAAATTCAACTGACAACAAGATACCCAGAAGACATGATACACCAGCGTTTGTGTGTCTGCTTATAACCCTTCAACAATGTCTTTTACAGGGAGCAAAACTTTACACCAGCTGCTACAGACTGAAATCAAAGGCTTCTTCTTTGTGAGCACATACACCATCAGCATGATGCTGCCAGATCTAGACACTAGCGTGGCAAATTGCTCACATACTAAAGTGACTATAACTGCAGGTGGAAGTCCCATTTTACTTACGGTGCCAAGCAGAGTTGTGTTGCGGTGTAGCAAAAGCGAAATCACTGGGAAGAGGCTCTGTTTATACAGTCCTGCCTTTGTCCAGTCTGATAGCGGTCACAGGACATCGTATCTTTGATTGTTGTTACAGCAAATAGTTCTGAGCAGGTATCAGCCAGAGCACCCACTGTGGTCATCGCTGCCCTTGTGAAAAGAATGGAGATAAACATCATCAACTCAGAGAGAGAGAGGCAAGTTTGTTGTACCACATGAACGTCACTGACAGAATAAAACTGAATAATAAAAAAAACAAGCACTACCTTTTACAAGTAGCCAAAATTTACACCGGGTGTTACAAACTCAAATCAAATGTATGTTTTTATTATATTATAGTAAGAATAATAGCAGTAGCTCAATACTCGGAGCACAGAGACTCAAACCCTGTACCTTGGGGTTACAAGCCAGCAGTTCTTACCTCTGTGCCGTTGAAGAACACATATCAACTTTCTGTAAATGGATATTTGAGCTTGGGTTTTTAACTCATTGACAACAACATGTAAATCAAATGCTTTTTTTCTTTGGTTATATTCTTGAATAAAAGCGCACGTATTTATTTGATATTTGGACTAAATTTTTCACATATTATACACTTTACCTCATTATTAGTATAACATGGAAAAAATTTCTGCTTTAGGTATGTGTTCAGCATTTCTTGCCTCGCATTTCCTTTCATCCTACACTTACCCAGATCTTTGTAGACACGGAACAGAAATGAAATGCATATATCCCAAATAACACTATGCTGTATTATTTACCCTATACAACTCCTAGAACCTCACACACAGGTAAGGAGCCTTGGCTGGAGCTGGGAGAGTTGAGTTTAGTCAAGGCGGGGGATGGATCAGCAAGCTGAATTTTTGCTTATGTTGATCGACATATTTACAAAACAAAAGACGCTGAGGTGCGAAGAGATTGAAGGTGGGTCAAGATTATAAGTTTTTTCATAGGCTTTGGTAATTCTAGTGTTAGGCAGCAGACATTCCACCTTCATTGCTATTTTGTGTAAAACACAGCAGGCTAATATTATTTTGCACACCTTTTCAGGTGAATATAAAAGAGTGCCACCCTTTGTATCTAAGCACTTTGGTGCGCTCAATAACAGACTGTGCTGTTGCATGTGTGTATTATAAACCCATTCCTGGGGCATCTGTAGGTTGTTTGCAGGTGTCATGCGCCATATCTTCAAAGGATAACCCTCTGAAGTAACCCTGTCACCTATGGATATTGTGACGTGTAAGTTTTGCATCCCAAGCACGAGGCTGAGTCTCAGTACTTTAGCAAAACCAACTTTATTAGGCTCCTCGGCGTGTTGTTCCATTGAGGGGAGCCTCAAAAGATTTTAGAAACCTTACAATATAAACAGTTAGTCTATTTATATTGCACAAATAAATATTATTTAATCTATAGGAGAAACTGTTATTGTAAAGCCAGTCATCTTTTACAGTGCTTTGTTCCAGATATGTGTCAATGGAATTGTGCTGCAGAATGAAACTGTCCTGTGTACCAGTAGGCCATCGGGCAGCGATGTTGAGAAACACACACTTTGCATCACATATAAACTGCACAGCGATAGAATGGAAGTGTTTTCTATGCATATATGCAAAAGCATCATTGGATGGAGCTTTGATACATATTTGTGTACAGTCTATTGCACCAATGACCCAGCGTAGGTTGGCCAGGTTGTAAAACCCTTAACTAATTTCTACTTGCCTTTCCCCAGCATTTGAGAACTGGATGCAATCCCATATTAGTGTTAATATGCTATTATTTACTCCAGGTATCAAAACTTATGTGACCAATTGTATCATAAATGTTGTAAGTTGTCTTGGATAAACGCATCAGCTAAATAAGTAAATGCCAAATGTGTTACTGGGCCATCTCCCTTACCTTCATATGTCCTAAGCCTTTCCACCATGGGATATTTACACATATTCAGATGTAGTTCCAGATGGGTCTAAATATCCATTGGTAGTATCTGCTACAATCTTCAATCAACTCAATTTCTGTTCAGCATGAATAACTTTGTTTACTTCTGTGCACCTTAAAGCGTTCTGTGTTTTGCTTGATACTTCACTAATTGAACTCCTGAGGTTTCCAGCCAAATTCTCCTTTCACATGCATATCTCAACCTACACTCCTTACTCAATCGTTTTCAGAGTGGGATAGAGGGAAACTCCATGTGGTCCTCCAAAGACATCAATTTGGAAGTGTTTGACTGGCATGTATCTCAAAGAAGTGATCAATGTAAATAAAGCAGGACAAATGAAGAAGTCTAATGAATGTAACTCTGCATAAAATTTTCTAACTACATTATTTATTTGTTGTATTTAAGATCTTTAAATACATCACAAACAAGCATTACTTTCAGCAATGACTAGAAAATTCCAGCCTATGTATTTGATGTGTATTCTCTGTGCTCATAATGCAAATGTAAATGTCTTGATTTAAATGGTAAATTTATTCACTTTGGTGGACAACAGGTTAAATTCAGCATGTAGTGTAAGTAGTTTCCTGTAAAGTTCTGAGGGAGGTGTTTCTGCATATTCTTTTCTCATACTTTAAGATGAGGGCTGTCAACTTTAACAGTTTGTTGTACGTTGTTAATTTTCTTAAGAATGACAGAATGTTATATTCCTCAGATCTGCTTTGTGGGGTTCCCAAAAAGGTATGCATTTGGATCTGAGTTAAATTTAATAAAGAAATTCTATATTGTAAGATAGGTATTTAATCAAGCAGTCATCGTGTATAAATAAAAGGTGATTATAGTGCCCACGGTCACACTCGACATAAGGGTTAGTAACTGCTTGTTCTTTATAAAAGAGGAGACTGGTCCAAGTTAAAAATTACCTTAGTCTCCTAAGGTTGAGTTTCTAGTAAGTATTGAATTGTTACTGCAAATGTGACTGGTTAAAATAAGTGACAAACTTGAATTTTAGTGTTTGTTTGTTAGGTACAGAGTGAAACAAACTGGGCAGAACCTCATGTTGGAGGTGAAGACACAGACATTAGCCAGAATAAGTTTTATCAAATAATCTATCTGCGTGTTTGTGTGTGTGTGTGTGTGTGTGTGTGTGTGTGTGTGTGTGCGTGTGTGTGTGAGTGTGTGTGTTTGTGTGTTAGAGAGGGACAATCAATCTGCAAACTAAAAAAAAAAAATACGGGGTTGAGGGACTCTCCTGCATCTTAAAATGAAATGTAAATATTTTATCTTGTGACCCAATATATAATTACCAAATAAAAATATATTTAATTGGCTATTGATTATTAGATTTTATTTTATCTCAGAAAATGCCTCAGAGTTTTAAAAACTATGAATCTCTTGACATCAGAGCAGATTTTAAAGACACAGCTTTTGATCTCTTAAGCAGTTTCAACACTGCAAAAATACCCTACATTTTTTAATTAAAAAACACTTGTGTACAGTATCTGCACTTCAAATCTTCATTATTTGCATATTTCAAAATTTCCATTTTTTGCTATCTATGTGACTGTGGTAACTGGTAAAGCCATTGGAAAGGACAACACGTTTTATTCCCTGGATTTTTACCATCAAGAGACCTTTGACTCCAGTTTAAAAGACTGACATCTCCAAATAAAAAAGAACAAGGCTTCAATTAAAATAGAAAAAGACACGAGGACTCCATGGCTTTGTCCCAGAAGAGATATATGCTTTACTGTGGACTGTCAAGTAAAATATAGATGCAGTTATTACTTTATGCCAGAATGCAAATAATTATACATTACAGCTTACAAAGAAATGTTGTAGTAATGTAGTTTTATCTGACATGTCAACATAGTCTTTCTCCATGGCTAACATAAATCCTGACAATCAAAAAAAAGCTGAACACATCAATACTAAATACTAAGATCAGCCAACAGTCAAGACTCATGAAGCCGAAACATTTGAATCATTTGGGTTGGAAATTGTATTGAAGCTTCGAAGCATTTGACACTCACCTCTCTAATGATACCTCTTGGCCATATGCATTAACGTTACACAAACTCATGATCAACTTCAATGACGTCTGTTAAAACTATATTGCTTTTACTTTTTCGCTCCTACAGACTGGCAACGAAGAGAAGGGTTCATAAGTGGCTTCCAGTGTCTGATGTCCCAATCACCAACACATTTACCGTGTCAACATGTCGACTTTAATCTCGTCATAAGCATTGAGATTAAAGTGGAAATGTTGAGAATAAAGACAACATGTTGACTTTATTCTAAACATATAGTTTTTTTTCTTCACTGTGTCCGTATTTGTTTTCTTCACAGTGGCCTTAATATGCTTCCATGCTGGCAATTCTGTCAAGTTTTCGAACTCTGCAAATGCCATATGTACTTCTAACAATTGTATCTGGCTACAGGTCGTGGACTCGGCCTTCCACGTCTCCACTCACCATGCCCCCAGCATTCACGTCCGTCCTCTGTCACATCGCTTTCATTGAAAAACTCGTGAGAAGTCAAGCAAAATGACACCTTTTATTGGCTAACTAAAAAGATTACAATATGCAAGCTTTTGAGGCAACTCAGGCCCCTTCTTCAGGCAAGATGTAATACAGAAACTGGAGTTCCCTGTGTTTATATACACACTAGGACAAGAAACAACATTGATAAATCTTTAAGTGAGGCATCTTATATGTAAAAAATTAATAGACCTCTTCAGGCTAACATTCATTTAACAAGAGCGAAGAACAATGTATGGTCAAGATCGTTGGATAAGGTAAATGTCCAACAAAGGCTTTTGAAGTTTCTAATGAGCTTTTCCATACAATGTGGATCTGTAGTCAGGTTGTCTGTGTCAGTCTGAGAGATGCAAACAATCATCATACCTGGCCATAAAATTATCAGAGGTGACTGTGTGCAGAGGGTACAAACCTATAAATACCTGGGAGTGCAGCTGGATGATAAACTGGACTGGACTGCCAATACTGATGCTCTGTGCAAGAGAGGACAGAGCCGACTATACTTCCTTAGGAGGCTGGCATCTTTCAACATCTGCAATAAGATGCTGTAGATGTTCTATGAAACGGTTGTGGCGAGTGCTCTCTTCTCCGCGGTGGTGTGCTGGGGAGGCAGCATAAAGAAGAGCGATGCCTCACATCTGGACAAACTGGTGAGGAAGGCAGGCTCTATTGTAGGCATGGAGCTGAACAGTTTGATATCTGTGGCAGAGTGACGGGCGCTGAGCAGGCTCCTGTCAATCATGGAGAATCCACTGCATCCACTGAACAGTATCATCTTCAGACAGAGGAGCAGCTTCAGCGACACACTGCTGTCACTGTCCTGCTCCACTGACAGACTGAGGAAATCGTTCCTCCCCCACACTATGCGACTCTTCAATTCCACTTGTTTTACACACGTTTTACATCTTTTCTGTAGGCAGGGAGATGTGCCATTTTCTGTTGGTTCACTTAAGGAGCTTCTGACAATTAGTTGCTGCAGGTTTGGCAGTTGTCTGTATGCCAGAAGGGGAGGTTTAGGAAATACATTTTTCAGTGTTTGGTCATTGTTTAGCATTGGCTAAAGTTCTTTATTAATTTTTGAAGTGCTTGAAGATGTGGGTTGTAGGTGACAACAAGGGGGATGTGGTTCTTGTTGTCTTTGTTTTTATATTCCAGAAGGTTGTCTCTGGGTATGGCATTAGCTCTACTTATTTGAGTGTCTGTTGTTTTGGGGGTATAACCTTGTCTGATGAAATCTTATCTAAGCACCTGCAGTTGTTTATCCCGGTCTGTCGGGTCTCAGCAAATACAGTTGTATCGTATTATTTGGCTGAAAATAATGGAGCCCCTTATATGCTTGGGTGGAAGCCATCATTTCTCAGGTAGGTCTGTCTTTCTGTTAGTTTGTGAAACGTTGATCTCTTTATGGTATTACTGTTGTATTTATTTTTAGAAACAAAAAAACAGTTTTATAATTTATGATTCAGGATTCCATATAGTTAAAAGAAAGAGGACATAACATATTTTTAGATGGTACTACACCATACTAAATATAAATGTGGTTGATCTAACTGCTATTATGGTGAATTCTATCATTCAAAATATTTGAAATGATTTTTACATTAATTCTGGAGAATTCTGTTAATGACATTAATTTATTATGTTACAAAATAAATAATAATCAACAGGCATGAAAATGAAGGTCTAAACTTTCGAGTTCTCAGTAAAAGAAACTTTTAAAATTGTTTAAATTGAACAATTTTTTAAATGATCCAGCTTACTTCCGTACATGGGGACCTTCATTTCCATTGTCTGTCTTAAACTGTGTTTTCTTAATTTTGTCCTATGCTGCTGTTATAATGTTGAAACATTTCAAGTGGTGTTATTTAACTTTCAAACGTTTTCCTTGTTTTTAATTTTAATGCATAATTGTTCTCCCTGGGACCCTAACTTATAAGCATGTACTTATTAAAAAAGTGAAGCAAATCTCTTAAATTGCTTAATAGGTATTATATCATTTGTTTTTCTAAAGAAATGTAAAAATTTGCATTATTGAAAGTTGTACTTCCATAAACCATCTTTCATTTATTTTGGAACTGAACTAACAGATTTTAAACTTAACTTTTAAAAATGCTTTGTTTGGGTAGATGCAATAATTGCAAATCAATTTTTTAGTGATTTACAATCCTTTAATCGCCATATACAATTTCTTGTATTAGGAATTTGTCATTTCTCACATACCTTAACTTACTCTCCAAACGGAGATATACTTTTTTGTAAATAAGATTGACGTTATTAGGTCAGCTGTCTCACTGCTTGCTAAGGATTCATCTCTTCCCATAGTGTGTTCAGCTGTCTTTGACCACTTTGAGCCTGTGTGTGTCATCATCTCTGTTGTCTGATTTGGTGAAATGCCTGAATCCTACAAATTGCCCCCTGGACAGTGTCCCCTCTTGATTAGTTAAGGGGTTTTTTGATTGTGTCAGACCAAGTGTTGTTACCTTAATAAATGCTAGCTTGATTTCTGGTTGTGTTCCTGCTGCCTTGAAACACACTGTGGTGCAGAAACTTATTAAAAAAACAAAATAAGGACCCTCAAATTTCAGGCCAATTTCTAAACTGCCTTTTTTATCTAAAGTCTTTGAAAAAGTTGTACTAACTCAAACATTTCTGGATGAAAATAGTATTCTGGAAAAATTCCAATCCAGATACAGATCTTCTTACAGCACGGAAACATCCTTGTTAAAGGTTTACAATGATCTCTTCCCAACTACTAGTGCTGGAGATTCTGCCATTCTTGTACTACTAGATCTTACCTCAGCTTTTGATACTGTGGATCTCATGATTCTTATATCCTGCCTTGAACAGTATGTAGGCATCCAAGGTAATGCCCTTAAATGTTTAAATCTTATCTAAGCAATAGGCACTTTTCTATTCATTTGGGTGAGTTCTCATCATTTGTAGTTCCTCTTACTTGTGGAGTTCCACAGAGTTCCATCCTTGGACCAGTTATCTTTTTGATATGCACGTTACCTTTAGGCTCCATTGTTAACAAGTATGGCTTCTCTTTTCACTACTATGCTGATGACACTCAAATATATTTGCCACTAAAATCAAAGTGAGACAATACAAACCCACCATGCATGCTTGAATGATATTAAAACCTGGATGGCAATGCATCTTCTTAAACTAAATGATAATAAAACTGTGATCATGGTCTCCAAACGTTAAGAAAGTTTGAGTGTCTCTGATGTTGCTCTTGGACCCCTTGCCATATATGTATCATAAAGCTTAAGTTAGGAACCCAGGTGTGATCTGTGCCAGCTCATTCATACTCGACAAACAGATATATTGTGAGGTTAAATGAAGCTTTTTCCAGCTGAGACTTTAAGGTAAAGGCTTTTCTTTATTTCAGAGATCTTGAAAAGGCCATCCAAGCTTTTATAACATCTCATTTGGACTATTGCAGTTCTTTGTAGGTAGGTGTTGATTAGGTCTTGTTACAATGCCTACAACTAGTCCACAACTTTGTTGTTCACTTATTGAAGGATCTCGTAAGTGTGGCCATATTTCACCAATACTGACTCTGCTTCATTGGCTTCTGGTCCGTTTCACAATTGATTTTAAAATTCTATTTCTTGTTTTCAAATGTTTGAATGAATCAGCCCCATCTTGCCTCTCGGAACCTCTTCACTTGTATGTACCAATAAGACCCGCGGTCTGCTAGGCAGATGCTCTTAGTTGTGCTGCGGTCAAGGCTGAAACAAAGGAGGAATCGGGCATTTGCAGTGGCTGCTCCTTTTCTCTGGAATGGCTCGCCTTATTATATTAAGTCTGCTCCAACCCCGACCATTTTTAAGTCATCATTAAAGTCTCATTTCTTCTTGCTGCCATTTGACCCTGCAAGAGGTTGACATTGTTTGCATATGTTGGCTCATGTACATTCATGATTATAAATAAGTATGTATGTATGGGTATTTTAAGTTTATCTTTTATGTAATGGTTGGTTATGCTTGCAGTTTTGTGCTGTGTACATGCGGTATATTTGAACTGCTTCTTTTACGCTTTCTTGTACACTTTGTTTCAGTTCTGGCTGTTGTAAATATGCTTTATAAATAAAAATTGCCTTGCCCTGCTTTATAAAACATTATTTTAATACTAGCCAACCCGTGGCATACGCCACATAATTATGTATTGATGGATGAACACTTGCTGAACGACACAGTTGTCCAAATGGCGTGGGTTTGTGGATAACACTGTGAGTGAATGAAAAGATAGACCACTGGAGAAAGCAACATACAATTGTCTGTGACTGAAAGCGGGATTGTCTGTGACGAAGAAGGCACGCTGGTGAAAGTTACTTCGTCGGTAGGGATAAGTGTCAGTACTTGTAGATTAAGGTGTAACAAGTCTTTGTTGTTGATGCTTAATATAGATTGCGTACGGAGTTGTTCCGGAGTCACAGCTGAGAAACACTTTTTTAGTGTCATTTAAGCACAGGGAAAAAAATGAACATGTGAAACATCCATAATGTAATAAGCCACCAAGAAAAGTAACATTGCAACAATGCTATCTATGACCCGATCGCTGTAACCCGCTGTGACCCAATCGCTGTGCACCGGTCGTGCAACTGTCGTCTGTGCACCTCTGAGCCACATTGTCCTTTCATTGTTCTTTGCGGTTCCGGCTGCTTTTCTATATATAATCCACCAAGTCACCCAACCATGGTAGTAGTGGGGGGTTGCGTACACAGGGCAGGGACATATTCAGAGGGAGCGTATGACCCACACTTACTGGGTATTCCTCGTTCGTGGGGAACAATTGCAAGCCCCGGTGCCCATTACGAATGGGGTTCAACGGTTTACCCACGCCTGTCGGCGCCGGCTAGACACACGTTGATCCATTCAGTGTAGCGCGTGTGCAGAACCGGACATCACATACCTGTTAATGCTCAATCTCACGTGGCTAAAACCCACTTGTCCCTCTAAGAAGTTGGACGCCTACCACTTGGTGATCGCGTAACTATTAAGAAGGAGGGAGTCTCATTCGTTTTCGGAATTAACCAGACTAATCGCTCCACCAACTAAGTACGGCCATGCAACACCACGCACAGAATCGAGAAAGAGCTATCAATTTGTCAATCCTCTCCGTGTCTGGGCAGGGTGAGGTTTCCCATGTTGAGTCAAATTAAGCAAGATTTGTTTGTGGCGAGTTGTTGCGTCCGGGCACATGAGCAGGCACTGTGAATGCCTTGAGAGCATGGCTGGACACGTGCCGAGGAATAATGAGTATCTATATATCTTCTTAGATATACTGTAGATAGCGTCTGATAGTTGTGATGGTTTTACACTCCAGTACATTGCGGTGAACGCTGGTAACAGTCAGGCAGGCAGGTGTATTAGAGTTGGTGCTCTTAGAGTTGGTGGGCGTGTCTCTCTAGCGGTTTGAGTTCTTGGGCGGCGCTCTGTTGTTTGTATCCCACGGTCGGACAACTTGGTGCATTATATATGGAAATGCAGCCGAAATCGAAAAGAATAATGAAAAGTCAACGTGGCTCAGTGGTGCATGTGGAACAAAACCCTGCATCCACAGGGGTTCACCAGGACTGAGTTTGGGAAACACTGCTGAACACAAACGAAACCGACTTGGGTGAGGAGTTGGGGTGGGCAAAGTAGCTGCAGCTATTGATTATTCAGTGTTGTTTGCCTGGGTGTCTGATCTGCTCGACGGGGTCATAAATAAAAGGAAAACAATGTGAAGGCAATGTCACAGGTGATCCTGTGGTATAGCGGGTCCACAGCTCCCCTTCAAAAGGCCAATTTTTTAAATAAATAATCATCGCACTCACAGCATAGTGAGGGGCATGGAAGTGTGGCTGAAACGGTTTCCGGGTGGAGTCGTGCTGCGGGCATTTCTCCCCTGTGCAGTGTGTGAGCGAGTGAGGAGAGAGAGAAAGCCGGTACATTACAGTGAGCGAGAGCAGGCTCGAAGGAAATGTGTTCCTGTGGTATAGCGGGTCCATAGCTCCCCTTCAAAAGGCCATTTTTAATCAGGTGACTGACAGTAGTGGTGTCAGGCACAGAGAAGGTCAGCTGGTGAGAGAGCATCTCCACTGTTGCAGGGACTGCATCGGTGAAGCAGGTGAGACGCTAATGAAAAAGAGGCCCAGGGCTTATTGGTTTTTAAAGACTGCTTCCTTCATTGTGTTTTAACCTCAGTTTTAAAGGATTGCGTGGTTCTCTGTCTCGCGCTGCCTGTGGGTGTGCCTCTGTCTCTCTGTGGCGCTGCCTGTGTGTGTGCGCGGCTCTCTCTCTCGCGCTGCCTGTGTGTGTGCCTCTGTCTCTCTCTGGCGCTGCCTCTGTGTGAACCAAGGTTCCACTGAGGTTGACTAATGAAAAGTCAACGTGGCTCAGAGCTGCAAGTGGACTGTGGCACAGACAAACAGAAATGACAGCATGTTTCCGAGGCGTTGCGTCCGAGTTGGTGGGCGTGGCTCTGCGAGTTTTCGTCGTATCCAATGGTCTAAGAGTTGGTGGGCGTGGCTCCTTCCTGCGTGCGCCATTGGCGTCTTACTTGTCGGCGGTTTAGTGAATCCACTCCCCTTCCGGTGTGCTTTCCATGGGTGGTTACTTGTCTTCCGGCATAGTGAATAATATATATGGATATAATACTAAGAAGTGCAGATCTGAGACAATGGACTACAAAGTTTAAGTTGGTTTGCAACATTTATTACAAAAAAGTTAAAGAATATATAAAATATAGAACAAGAATTGTAGGTTGTAACTGAACAATGAGGGACATGTATGTTTATGTTACATTTTCTCACAAAACACAGTGATTTTTCTTTTTCCTCTCACATTATCTAAAAAAAAGATGCATGTCTTCCATATGTAAAAAAAGGACGATGAAGGGTCTAAGGACATATTCCCTCTCCTCTTCTTCTGGATATTCAGATAGCAAATCAATTTTCTGAAGCGCCTCCTCAATGTCGTCTTTGTCCATTGACAATAATGAAGGGTGTGAGACTTGCCCCCTGTGTGGAAGAATAATTTTAGGGTAATATAGCATTCATCTTAAAGAAATAGCATAAATGTTTAATAAATGTGGGAAACCAAATAAAGGTCAAGTGAACAACAAAATGTACACTGAAATATAAGATTTAGTTTAGGAAAAATACTGAGTCGGTCAAGTAAATAAAGAATGTACCAGAAGAAAGGTTGATGTAATATACAAAATGTACTGAAGGATGACTAAGAGATGACTAAGAAATCAGCAGACTAGAATGGACGGTTATTACCGTATATGCACAGAAATTTCAAGGTTGGTGGCTCATCTCAAAGGTAAAGGAAGAACCAGAATATAATATAAGAGACTTTTATTCTATACTAGCAAAATACCCGCGCTTCGCAGCGGAGAAGTAGTATGTTAAAGAGGTTATGTAAACATATATATACATATACATATATACATATATATACATATCTACATATACACATATCTTTGGTTTCCTCCCACAGTCCAAAGACATGCAGGTTAGGTGCATTGGCGATTCTAAATTGTCTCTGGTGTGTGGGTGTGTGTGGGTGTGTGCGCCCTGCGGTGGGCTGGCACCTTGCCCGGGGTTTGTTTCCTGCCTTGTGCCCTGTGTTGGCAGGGATTGGCTCATGTATTTAGGATATAGCGGGTTGGATAATGGATGGATGGACATTTGTATGCATAGCCCCATTTGCCCGTTTTCGGTTTTTTTTCATTCTTCAGTAATATTTAAGCAAACCCGGAGCTTGTCAGTTCAAATCGTCGTACTGACACCACTGTGTGACCCTGAGGAAGTCACTTCACCTGCCTGTGCTGCAAAAAACCAAAGTAATGTAACAAATTGTACCTCAGATGTTGCAAGTTGCTGGAATAAAGGCATAAGTCAAATAGATAAATATGTATTATACACATAGGAACTATTCATTTATTTTCAGTTAAGTCATCTGCAGCAAACCTTTATAAATGAGGGTTTCTCGTTTTTAGATAGTGCAAACTGTTTCTTCTTCATTGAGGTTTTCTCTTGGAGAGCTTTTTTCATTTCATTGAAAATTAAAGCAGCAGCTGCCAAAATATGTAGCTTTCTTATTAATTTTTCAACATTGTGTAAAATAACTTTATAAAGTAACATAAAAGGTTTAAATACTCGTTATCCTTTTACACTAAAATATTACTAAAGAGATACAAAAAAAGTAAAATGCATATGTTGTTTTTCTTTAAAGAGATTAAATATTACTGAAGAAAAAAAAAAACTTAAACAACCAATGCATATGCATACGAACTTAAAAGGTTTAAATAAAACAGAAATATATACCTTTTATTTTTACTTCCTTAACTTGTGGAGGGTGTATCTTGTAGCAAAGCCCTAAGTTTTTTCATGAAAGCCCGTTTCAGTCAATAAGTCTTAAAAAAAGGTGTAAAGATATTGACAATAAGCTATGCAAACCCACCAAGACATGCAATCGTTTAAATCAAGGTGCGAGTCGAAAAACACCATCCGATACTATTAGTTAACGATTAACACATTTCTGTATGTATTGTAAGCATACAATACAACTGATAATATGTTGTGCTTATTTATCTGGTGTACCGACATTTTTGCGCGTTTAACGGCTGAAATCTAACGTGTTTTGTGCCCTTCAGAATGAAAACAGTTAGCATTTACCTTTTTAATAAAAAGCGAGCTTTTAAGCCTGAGAAATCACTCTGTAAATGCACACGTTTAATTCTTGATCACTTCAAACAACTGAACTATCCAGAACATTTCAGGCATTCATCCAGCATTCAAACTATGTATAAAAAGCACAACTGTTAAAGGAATTCAGCATTTCTTAATTGAAAATGTTCCTTTAATCCTCAACATGTCTCAATGAGTCATTCTGGTGGTTTTACTTGACATTTTGATATTCTGGTTAATTGTGTTTGCAGTTGAGATGTTCTTTCCTGATTTATACTTGTTTTCTCGTTAATATTTGTTTCGCTGGTGTTAGTGTTCTGATTAGAGGTTATTGGTCCTTTGATGTCTTGACGGTTTCTTCTTAGAACAGCTCCTATTACGCAATTCCGTCACATACTGCTCTATTGTTTCTCCGCTTTTCTGGAAACGTAAAAAAACTTGTGCCGCTCAAACGTCACATTGCGCTTTAGGTTGCAATACGTTTCGAATTTTTCAACTATTTTGTTCAATTTCATATTGTCTCCATCTTCTTCAAACTGAAAATTGTTATACACCTCTAGTGCCTCTTCACCAATTACATGTAGAAGCATAGACGCTTTCATTTTTTCACTTTCCCTATCTGCTTCAATCGCAGCAAGATACAACTCGAATCTCTGTTTAAATCTTTTCCAATTTTCAGCTACATTTCCCTTTAACTGGAGATTTGGTGGGGGCTGTAATCCTAACATATTTTTTTTTCTCTTTTGCTAGAACGTCTTAGCGCTTTCTGATCACGTTTTTGGGTTACTCACAGACACGCGACTTGTTCAAAAGTTGAACCTCTTCTTCACATTCCTCTTCCAATCCGCCACTTCTGACACCATGTAGTGATCTTGTTAGGTTCGTAGTTTAATCAATACACAGGATTGAAAGACATAATAACTTTTTAATAGACAGACTTTAGAGACATTTACTGTACAAGTTACTAATCGTTCTTTAGTTCACGCCCATTCTCCTACTTGCATCGGCATTCACACACATTACTAATCATTCTGTAAGTATCCCTTAATAGACCTTACTAATCAACTATCATTACAAAATCCAACGTGGTTTGTGCCCTTCAGAATGAAAACAGTTAGCATTTACCTTACGCAATTCCGTCACATACTGGTCTATTGTTTCTCTGCTTTTCTGGAAACATGTAAAAAAACTTGTGCCGCTCAAACGTCACATTGCGCTTTGGGTTGCAATACGTTTCGAATTTTTCAACTATTTTGTTCAATTTCATATTGTCTCCATCTTCTTCAAACTGAAAATTGTTATACACCTCTAGCGCCTCTTCACCAATTACATGTAGAAGCATAGACGCTTTAATTTTTTCACTTTTCCTATCTGCTTCAATCGCAGCAAGATACAACTCGAATCTCTGTTTAAATCTTTTCCAATTTTCAGCTACATTTCCCTTTAACTGGAGATTTGGTGGGGGCTGTAATCCTAACATATTTGTTTTTCTCTTTTGCTAGAACGTCTTAGCGCTTTCTGATCACGTTTTCGGGTTACTAACAGACACGCGACTCGTTCAAAAGCTGAACCTCTTCTTCACATTCCTCTTGCAATCTGCCACTTCTGACACCATGTAGTGATCTTGTTAGGTTCGTAGTTTAATCAATACACACGATTGAAAGATATAATAACTTTTTAATAGACAGACTTTAGAGATATTTACAGTACAAGTTACTAATCGTTCTTTAGTTCACGCCCATTCTCCTACTTGCATCGGCATTCACAGGCATTACTAATCATTCTGTACGTATCCCTTAATAGACCTTACTAATCAACTATCATTACAAAATCCAACGTGGTTTTTGCCCTTCAGAATGAAAACAGTTAGCATTTACCTTTTTAATAAAAGGCGAGCTTTTAAGCCTGAGAAATCACCCCGTAAATGCACACGTTTAATTGCACATGTGTTAATATGCATGCTTACACAGTATTAAAAGACACTCAAAAATTAACGTCATTTACCTTTGTTCTCGCGTTTGATAAAAGGCGAGCTTTTATGCCTGAGAAATCACCCCGTAAATGCACACGTTTAATTGCACATGTTTTAATATGTATGCTTACACAGTATTAAAAGACACTCAAAAATTAACGTCATTTACCTTCGTTCCCGCGTTTGACTCGTGCTGTAAATCTCTTCCTTGTTTTTAGTTCAAGTGATTACGTAGGAGGTGTGATGACGCGATACGTGACTCCGCCTCCTCCATTAGAGTATATGGAAAAAAAACAGGTTCCAGTTATGACCATTACACGTAGAATTTCGAAATGAAACCTGCTTAACTTTTGTAAGTAAGCTGTAAGGAATGAGCCTGCCAAATTTCAGCCTTCCACCTACACGGGAAATTGGAGAATTAGTGATGAGTCAGTCAGTCAGTCAGTCAGTCAGTCAGTCAGTGAGTCAGTGAGGGCTTTGCCTTTTATTAATTAGTATAGATAAATATTTGGGTGTAAACCAAGGAACCAACCAGAGTAAAATGTAGGCATTGATTGACACTGTATGTAAATTC
This sequence comes from Erpetoichthys calabaricus, assembly GCF_900747795.2. NCBI lineage: Eukaryota > Metazoa > Chordata > Cladistia > Polypteriformes > Polypteridae > Erpetoichthys > Erpetoichthys calabaricus. Next base: position 158,320,274 of record NC_041397.2, on the reverse strand, counting down.
AACAGTTTATAAAATTAACCTCTATCGTTTGTTTCTCTGATCACCAGTAAGCCCGCGATTCTCGAAAGAATCGCAAATCCAAGAATGGCAATCAGTTTCTGTTCTCTCCGATATTTGGATTATTGAAATATCATGGACGGTGGGTGCGTCCGGGGAAATGTCATTTAATGAAATAAGCATATCTGTACTAAAGCGGTTTTGTTTTGTGGATTCGTGATTCCTTTGCCTCTGCTGACACCGACTGCTGGCACAGTGGATCACAGCAAGTGTAGTTTACAGGTTGTGTTGTTCGGGTGCTACCCACTGACTCTGGGAAGCCGCTGGGTTTGACTCTGGGGCGCCGAGGGGCTGTGCGCATGAGCCGCGGTGCGTCCTGCGTCCGGAATGAAAAGCGATGGAGGGTGGGAGCGTCCTGGTAAAGTTTTCATTGAATTAAGTCTAGATATTTGTACTAACATTAACCAATTTATTAAAACAAAAATGGAATTGTAATTGTCACATCATGAAAGTCCAAAATGTCTTTGAGTTGTTGCACACTAAGTAAAACCAATATTGGAGTGGAAAGGTTTAAATGAAGTATTTTGGAAAGTAAACATTCATAAAATGGTAAAAACAAAACAGTTAATCAAATATCTCTTTATAAACAACATTTTGAGTAAAGATAGCTTGCTGTTCCTGAATTAGTTTTCCGTGGTATGGAGCAGTTACAACCTTTACTTTAACGTCACACGAACGGCGAGCTCTTGAAAAGGCAACATAAAGTTGTCCATGTGCAAATACAGGCTCAGATAGGTAAATGCCGACTTTGTCCATGGTTTGTCCTTGGGATTTGTTGATGGTCATGGCAAATGCAGCCTTAATGGGAAATTGCCGTCGTTTAAGTTTAAAGGGTAATTCCAGGTCAGAACTTGTAAGGTCAATTCTGGGAATCAAAGCAGTATTGGAAGTATGGGATCCTGTTAGCACTTGTGTCTCAATAACATGTTCTGTCATGGTGTTCACGACTAAGCGTGTACCGTTGCATAAACCATGTTTAGTATTAAAGTTTCTTAATAGCATGACTATTGTCCCCACTTTAAGGTTAAGATTGTGTTGTGGTAATCCGGCAGGGTTAATAGTGTTTAAATATTCTAATGGGAAATGAAGATGCTCAGTTTCGTCGTCAGAATCAATACTGTCAGTACTTAGAAAGACGTGTCTTTCTCCAGGAAGTAATGCAATCACTTGGTTATTTATGTGATCAACGTCAATATTCTTTGGACATAATATAATTCGGTGCGTCAAATGTGGTATCTGGTCTAATGATATCGATTCACCAAAAACCTCCGTTACCAAGTTGTTGCAGATAAAGGCGTGAGGAATTTGAATAATATCTGGGTGAAGCTGAAATACATTGGTAAGGTTTCCATTTCCTAGTTGCAACAACCAATTGGTATATGCTGGATCAGCACACCGCATGTTCTCTACCAAGCTTAGTTTCTCAAAGCAATGCCAATTTTCTGCGAATTTCAAACTGGACTGAACAATAGCTGAACGCATGGTGTGCGGAACAACAGGCAAGCACTGTCGAAAATCTCCTCCTAATAAAAGTACCTTTCCTCCAAATGGAATGTCATTATCCATTAACGCTCTGAGAAGTTTATCAATGGTATTGAGTATATGACTGGCTGCCATCGTACATTCGTCTAAAATCAATAGTTTTGCCAGACGGATCTCATTTGCACTGTCACTGTTCAGTTTCATAGTTGAAACTGATGTTTCTGTAATTGGAACTGGAAGCTTGAACAAAGAGTGACATGTCCGAACATTTATTAACAGATTAGCCGCTACCCCGGTTGTAGCTGTAGCGACAGTCAACTGTTTCTTTGCAGAAAAAAAATGTGAAAGTGTTTCATAAAGGTATGTCTTTCCGCTTCCCCGAGGGCCATCAAGAAAGTAGCTTTTGGGTATTGGGCTGTTGTCTTCTGTGGCAAGAACAATTTTATTAAAAGCAGCAGATTGTAAGGTATTTAAACTGGCAATCATTCTTTGAGCAATTTCTTGCTCTTCCTGAAAATTTATTGGTGCTGAATGCAAATCAGGTAATGAAGGTGGAACATTTGGCAAATTGAAGTTTTCTAACGTATATCCAAGGAGTATGAGAGCAAACTGAATGTCTTTAAGTGCATGGGCTTCACAGTTGACGCAAGAATCATCGCTTCCATGTAGCATGTGGCATATGTCTTCTATCATTCCTGCCTTGTTTGTATTCCAGAGGTTCAATGGATTTGATGGGGAGGAAAATGCACAGATATAAGCAAACAGCTGGTGAACTTTATCTGGCATTAAATACAATATTGCATCGAGTTTTTTGCCAAATTGTATCATCCAATAAAAATCCTTTTTCGTTTACTGCTTCCTGGAATGTCTTGCACAGTTTGATGGCGTTTCCAACTTGAACAGTTTTAAGGTCGTTAAATGACGTAGCTGCAGTTTCATGTAATGTAATGATTACATCTTGCCTGAAGAAGGGGCCTGAGTTGCCTCGAAAGCTTGCATATTGTAATCTTTTTAGTTAGCCAATAAAAGGTGTCATTTTGCTTGGCTTTTCTCTACATTCATAATGGCTAACACGGTACAACACCCTAGTAATCAGACTAAGGAGATCGTTCCTCCACCAAACTATGCGACACTCCAATTCCAACCAGGGGGGGGGGGGGGTGTAAACGTTAACATTATTCAAAGTTATTGTCTCTTTTTACCTGCATTTTTATTACTCTTTAATTTAATATTGTTTTTTTGTATCAGTATGCTGCTGCTAGAGTATGTGAATTTCCCCTTGGGATTAATAAAGTATCTATCTATCTATCTATCTATCTATCTATCTATCTATCTATCTATCTATCTATCTATCTATCTATCTATCTATCTATCTATCTATCTATCTATCTATCTATCTATCTAATGGTAAACATTTTGACTATTTGTCTTTGATTTACAATATGGCTAAGTATACTGTATTTGCCACATTACCGCAGAACTGAATGAAAGTTATTAAAGGAAATTTAAATTTTATTTACCCCTTCGTGCTGGAGTTCTCAAGCAAAATTCTACACCAGCACTTCCTCAAAGACAGCATGTCATTCTAAAGAGGATTGAGCAGAGTCAAGTTGTTAAGTGGAGTTTAATGTTACAAAAATATTTATGCAAAACATTATAAACATACAGTACATTTAAAATATGTGGATTTTGAAAGGTAGGCGTTTCTGGAACATCAAAACCACTAGGAACAGTATGCTAAAATTAAAAAATAATTGTAGAAGGTGACAAAAATGGGAACCAACAACCAGATATAATCCTCCCTCTACAAATGCTACTATGAAAGAAGAGAGTACTAAAGTTGAGACACACCTCGTTAAAATTGAAGGGGGCCTCGAGGATGAAATACAGAGAAACCACAAAACGACCATTTGGAAACCTGGACACAACATTAAATACAGACATTCACAAAAAGTTAAAATATGAAATGGTTATACCATCAACATGAAAATTCCACAGTCATGGTATTCATCTGACTTGGAAGGGCCTAATACTGTACAAGGAGTAAAAAATGAATCAAAGTAAAATATTAAATATTGACATACAGTAAACTGTTGACAATGACTTTGAAACAAAAACAATGGAAATGGCCACTTGTTGCACACTCTGTGTTGCATCTGTAAATAGTAAAACCTGCCAAACAATGGAAAATGCAGGATTAGCTCAGCTTTTTAAACTGTATTTAAAAAGTTCTAGTTCAGAAATCTAAACGTCAGTATTGTTTGCAAGCATACAGTACAGGCATAATTACCTGCATACTTGACAATGTGGCCTTCATGGCTCTGAAGGAGAGGCAGCAGGATGCTGTAGTCTCTATGCTTTTTGCAAAGAGGGCACTTGGACTCATTTTGATATTTAATCAATGTAATCAAAGTTGGTTTTATAGTCTATGGCTTTATGGAGAAATGTGACTGTGGAAATCAAGACAAACTAATATGTAATAGTAATTTGCTAGAAAGTGTTATCGTGCTTTTATAAATAGCTAAATTAACTACAGAAAAATCAAGTTAAGTAAGATATTTAACAAACTTTTATGACAGCGATAAACATAAATACCTTTCATATTGCACACTAACATTGCTGATACTCTACATAACATCTCATAAAGAAGTTAAAAAGTTAATATAGATGAAATAATACGGCAAATATTAAAAAGAAATAATACAAGAGGTAAAAAATAATTAAAACGATATGCTTAAAAATAGGATGTGTCAGTAATGACGATAAACACAGAACACTTGGATTCGCTATATATAATCGTACATCTCATTAGTTTTGTTTGATGGATCTAAAGTTTCTTTAAATATACTGAGCTTTTTATTCTGTGAGTCCATACCTGGTTCTATTCTGCCATTGTTCCGTGTCGGAAAACGTTTTCAGCTCCTTTTCTTTTTCGAATTGTAAAAACTGTACAGCTGCTCTTCTCCATCTCTTTCTACGGACTGTGGGAAGTCTGGGGCGGACTACGGAAGGCAGGAGGCGTGGAAGGCCGGGTGTGAGGAAGGCCGAGTCTTCGACCTGCAGCCAGACCCTTCTCACTTCTAACGGGAGCTTGATGAATAATGATTCGAAGCATTGAGAAGACATGCGCACTGGAATAATCAAACGCAGTTCAAAGCACTGAGCAGACATGCGCACTGTGATTGCATCATGATGCGCGGTTCGAAGCACTGAGTGGACTTACGCACTGGGATTGCATCGTGACATGCAGTTTGCAGCACTGAGTGGACATGCTCACTGGTAGTGCATCGTGAAACGCAGTTTTGAAGCACCGAGCAGACATGCACACTGGTTAATGAAGCATGGAACACGGTTTGAAGCACCAAGCTGACCTGTGCACAGATTAATGCACCATCTAGCATAGACCGAAACACCGAGTAGACATGCGCAGTAGTTAATGAACTATCTAGCATTGTTCGAAACACCGAGCAGACATGCGCACTGGTTACTGAACCGTCAAGGCGGCTGAAGCACTGAGCAGACATGAGCAGTTAAAGGAGGCTTTGTGAAGCCTCAACACACTTGAAGGCATTGTGCTGTATATTTTTGAGAGTCTATCTGACACTTAACTCTGTAGTTATATTTTGTAATTTGTATTGACACTACACACTTCAGTTGATATAGTTAAGTGACGGCCTAAAATGACAATTCGTGTAGTTGCTGAGAATTCATTATTGTTATTGTAGATTTCTGTGATTTCCTTTGTCTGATACTTAGTGTCAAAGATATATTGTCATGTATCAACTTTATATATTGTGGTGCCCGGCGGGCGTCCATGCCTGGCCGGGACACCCAGGAGGACAGAAGGAGGGCTTATTCCTCCTCCAGAACGCAAGGGGGTGTCCACCCTGGTTGTATTGGGGGCCACGGGTACAGAGCTGGGAAGCTCGACCCTGTAGGGGCCCGTGGTCACCGCCAGGGGGACCCCAATACCTGGAGGACCCTGGACCGCAGCACTTCCGCCACACCAGGAAGTGCTGGGGGGAAGAGGAACAAGGACACCCAGAGTGCTTCCGGGGAGACAGCTGGCACTTCTACCACACTGGGGCGTGTCGGTGGGAGATTGCCGGGAACACACCTGGAGCTCATCCGGGTGCTTATTTAAAGGGGCCGCCTCCCTTCAGAGATGGACTTGAGTTGGGTGGAAGAGAGGACAAGGTTGCTGAAGGAGAGAAGGAGGTGGTCTGAAGAGACAAAGAGAGAAGGCATTGTGATAAGGCCTGGACTGTGGGGTTTTGGGGCTTGTGAGTATTGATGGACTGTATAATGGAGACCCAAAATAAACATGTGTGGGGTGATTTAAATGTGTCTGCCTGTCTGTGTCTGGGTCATATTCCACAATATAAAAAAGATTAGATAAATTGTGCAACCTTCTTATGGAATGCTTAGTTTTCTTCAAAACTGTACGTCATCTAGTATAAATCTATAAATATAATTTTTTTGTCTTAGGAGAATACAACAATGATACTCTTGTGTCAATTAAACCAATTTAACGTGCATATGTCAAACAAAATATATTGTCTATATCTGCTGTACTAAGAACAGTAGTAGTAGTTAAGTTGTGCGGAGCTCATTAATTACCCTGATTAAATGGCTCAATGCTATTGCAACTGTGTCTGAGTAAAAACACCAAAGCTTCGCGTCGTTGATCCTCCTCTTGTGAAAAGTTTTTTTCTATTCGTCCATTTAACAAAAAATTGGACCGACAGCGAGCAAATTGCGCTATCAAGGAAAGATTGAGCCACCATAGTCGGCCAGGGGGCACATGCCCCTAATTATATTGTGTATGTAAAGAGTTTCACTGCAAAACATAATAACCTTCATATTTAAATGTTTGGAGACCCTGGTGTCATACTGAAGTTGTATTGTAGAAAAAAAAACTACTGTCCAGCATGCTTAAATGTGGCTTTTCTTTTCTGAATGCTATAAACAGTTTCAGCCAATCAGCGCCTTCCAAACATACAGCAGGACAGTGTGAACCTTCATTGTTAGCGGTGCGGCCTCTTCGTTTCATTCACTTATATTTATTTGTTAAACTATTTAATGTTAAGTGCTGTTTAGTACAACAGGTGGCTTACTTAGTTCTTAAATCAATATTGAAATGCACACACAAGTCTCCTAAATTATTTATTGAAATGCCAACGTTTACAATGTCCGTTTTAGGAAGTCGTAGTTTTTACTTGTTCCTGTTATTATGAATTATAATTTCTCAGTGTCACATATTATTTGTTACTACTCATGAGTCCCACTTCAGTTCAATTCAATTCAATTCTTTATTGTTATGTGTACAAGTACAAGTACCATGTACAATGAAATGCTTGCTTGCATGTGCCCCCGCAGACAGTGAACATAGACAAAAAAAAGAAACACACAATAAATAAATGAATATAAATAAGTAAATAAATAAAACAAGAATCCTAGGGATAAATAGAGACAGAGGCAGAAGTATATGTGCAACTAGCAGTGCAGGTGACACAAGGTTACTGATTGTTCATGAGTCTGACTGCAGTAGAAACTGTTCCTGAACCTGGAGGTGCACGTACGAATGGACTTTAGTTGCTTGCCAGATGGGAGGAGGGTGAAATGTGACAGTGCAGGATGCCTGGGGTCCTGCCTGATACGGTTCACTTTCCTGAGACAGCATATAGTGTGGATGTCATGGATCACAGGGAGCTGTGTACCTGTAATCTGCTGTGCTGTATTCACCACACGCTGCAGAGCTCTGCAGTCCTGAACTGAGCAGTTGCTGTACCAGGATGTGATGCATCCTGTCAGGATGGATTCCACAGTACACCTGTAGAGTCTGCACAGGGTTGTGGGGGACATCCGGGCCTTACTCAGTCTCCTGAGGAAGTAGAGGCGTTGTTGGGCATTCTTGACTACTGCCACAGTGTGACTTGACCATTTAAGGTCATCAGTGAAGGTGACTCCAAGGAACCTAAAGCTGCTGACCTGCTCCACAGCCTCATCTCCGATGTAGATGGGGCTGTGCTCTGTTGCCTGTTTGCGGAAATCCACAAGGATTTGAGGGTGAGGTTGTTGTCCTGACACCATTCTGCCAGGAGTCTGACTTCCTTCCTGTAGGCTCTCTCATCGTCCTCGCTGATCAGACCTATTACAGTGGTATCGTCAGCAAACTTGAGGATGGTGTTAGAGCTGTACTTAGCTACGCAGTCATGGGTATAGAGAAAGTAAAGCAGGGGGCTCAGCATGCTGTCCTGCGGGGTGCCAGTGTTGATGGTGATGATGGAAGAGGTGTTTCCACCAATACGCACTTGCTGAGGTCTGCTGGTGAGGAAGTCCAGTACCCAGTTGCACAGTGAAGAGCTAAGCCCCAGATCCAGGAGTTTAGCGATGAGCTGGGATGGATTGATGGTGTTAAATGCAGAGCTGTAGTTCACAAATAACAGCCTGGAATAACAGTTCTTGTTCTCCAGATGAGACAGGGTGGTGTGAAGTGTTATGGAGATGGCATCCTCAGTGGACCTGTTGCAACAATAGGCAAACTGGAGGGGGACCAGACTGTCAGGGATGATGTCCTTGATGTGTTCTAGCACCAGCCTCTCAAAGAACTTCATGGTTATGGGAGTAAGTGCTACTGGGTGGTAATCATTAGGGCAGTCTACTTTATTTTTCTTTGGGACAGGGACAGGCTGTGTGCTTGAAGCAGGTGGGGACAGATGAAACTCTCAGAGATATGTTAAAAATATCTATAAAGACAGCAGCTAGGTGGTCGCAACATGTTTTTAAAATGCAACCTGAGACTCCGCCTGGGCAGGGTGCTTCCTCACGTCATCCTTGGAGAGCCTGAGGCTGGAGTCTTGCAGCACTGCGGGGGGTCGCACAGATCTGTCCATGTTAGAGAGCTCGAAGCGAGCAAAAAATGCGTTCAACTCGTCCAGCAGTGAAGCGGCGGTAGCTGTGGCCACGTGTGTCCGGGGTTTGTAGTCTGTGATCAACTGAATACCCTGCCACATCCAACGAGCGTCTGCTGTGCTGTTAAACTTAGAGTCCAGTTTGTTGGCGTACTGGCGCTTTGCGTATTTAATGGCTTTTCAGGGATCATACCTGCTCTTTTTGTATGCCTGTGTATCTCAGGAGTGAAACTCACTGCTGCGCTCACAGATCCGCTGGTGTACTTCAGCACACATCCAGGGCTTCTGGTTGGGAAATACATGTACAGACTTTGTGGGTACGCAGTTATCCACACATTTCCCGATGAAACCTGTGACAACTGCAGAATACTCATCCAGATTCTCAGAGGACTCTTTGAAAACATCCCAATCCACAGATTCCAAAGTTTCTCCTCTGTTTCCGTGGTCCAACAGTGCACCTCTTGCAAGACCGGCTCTATGCACATCAACTGCTGCTTGTAAACAGGGAGGAGCAGCAAAGAGTGGTTGTCTAACTGCCCGTGGTGTTTTCACAGTCCATGATGGGACTGTACAGTTCCTTAAGTGCAGTGCTGGTGTTTTCTTGCGAGGGGCAGTAAACAGCCGCCATGTGTACAGCTGTAAACTCCCTAGGCAGGTAAAGTGGCCGGCACTTGATGAGCAGACAATCCAGGTCCAGTGAACAGCTTTTTGAAATGACTTCCACATCCGTACACCATGCGTTGTTGATGAGGAAGCATACCCCACAACCTCTCTTTTTCCCGGAGGAGATCGACTGATCAGCACGGTGGATAGAGAAGCCATCTGGCTGGACAGCCGAATCCGGCATGCAGGTGGTGAGCCATGTTTCCATGAGGCAGAAAACACAACAGTCATGTAGATCTCACTGGAAACGAAGTCTACCACGGAGATCGTCTAGTTTGTTGTCCAGAGACTGGGCATTGGCAGGAAAATGCTAGGCAGTGGAAGTCGCAGTCCTCAGCGTTTCGTCCTTGTTTGGATCCCAACACGTCGGCCACGTTTTCTCTTCCGCGTCCCTTGGGCGTGGTTGGGTGGGCCGCGTCTGCCACCTTGGTCTTGAGTTATTGTGGCGAGCAGCCCCTGGCCGGGTCGATAGCTTCAAAAGTAGCGAATTGTGCCTTTGTTGTTCCGATGTTTACCAATGTTGTATGGTCGTACTTAAAACAGCAAACAGGCAGTACAAACAGTGACAATAACAAAAATACAGACACAAAAACGAAAAGTCTGCGAAGAGCAGCACGCTACACGTCGCCTCTCTCCGGCGCCATAATCTAATCTCATTGAGATTCTGTTTTATATTCTTTATATGCAAACATTTTAAACGGAGCATTTATTGAACTGATTATAGCAGACTTGTCATCTTCTTAAAATGACTTCATTTATATGATATTGACAACTAATCATAAGGTCAAAAATTATGGAGGCTATGAGTTTGCATGGACTGTGCTGTTTCTTTTTTTGTGCGTTACGTTAACAATGCATTCTGTTCTAAATGACAGCACACAAGCTGTTTGATATTTCCTAAAGGCTAATGAGTCTCAGTTTTAATTTCATTATATATTTTTACAGTGTATTTTAATCAGAATTGTTATAAACATATTACCCATATTCATTTCCCATGTAGATGTAACGTTTGGTGAGAATAAATAAGAAAGTAACAACACATAATTATGTTGCATTGTTTATAATTAATAAAACTCATCGTTTATCTGAAATGTTCTACTTTGTATTTTTACATTTGGCAATGGAATACTTCAGTATACAGTCAATTTATTCCACTTCTGAAGGTGTACATTGTCGGTATTCTCCATTGCATTTGCCCCTAGTGTAATGTTTGCCAGTGTAACTGAGGGGCGGCAGACGAGCTGATGTAATGGGAGACAAGGCACCGCTTCACCCTGACGCCCAATCTCTTCTCATAAATATTCCTATCTTGTGCTTTTTCTCATTACTGACACTTTACTGTTATTATTATTGAACACGTATGTAGAGGAAATGTGTGTCTTATTTTATGTGTATGAAAGTATTTCCTGTAGGGGGCGATAGCTACCTAGTTGGAATAAGTTCTTTTTAATTGCGGCGTTTTAAGTAACCCGAAACTATATAGATATAATATTAAAAGGCGATATCTCTCCCATAGTGATATGGCGGTAAGAAATCACATAAGAGAAAATAACTTAGCTTTCTTTAATGACAATTTACGCAGCATTACAGACGAAGGAAGCCATAGCAAGACAATTATCAAGGTGGGATCTTGATGTACACAGTCTGCCATTTTTCATCTCTGCGATGGAAGGGTTTTCAGGATGGATGACGTTTTTACCCATCCGTCTGTCAGCTTCAAAGTATTTGGCTGCTGTCCAAGTCTTTTATACTGTTTTCTCCACGTGCAGAACCTTACTTAGGTTCCAAACAAGGCAAGGAGAGGATTCAATTTCATCTCTAGCATACAGAAATAGTACAATGCCCATTTTCGTAGTTGAACCTTCTCTCTTCAAATGCTTGCTTAGAAGTTCTAAATGCCGAGAGCCCCTGTGTGCTAACTTTGGCCTGGCCTGTACATGTGAGTGGATTTATAAAATAATTTTTGTACTGAGCACAGTGACATTAAACTTATATTCTGATTACAATCCACCCATTGTCACTGTATCTGTGACAAAAACAATATTTGAAGGTCTTATCCACAAAGTAAAAGGTACTCGATCCCCCTTCACAGTGTAGACAGTTCTACAAGAATGTTTGTGGAAATGTGAGGTGTAGTGCCACTATAGCTCCTGTTTCATTCATCTAATATACCAGCGTAAATAAATATTAACCATGATAACTTACAGTACATTTGGACGAACAGTTACATGTGACATGGTGTTACTAAATAGTGATCATTGTATCCCACCGGGGTGTAGGTGGAGATCTCCTGTTATGTCTTTTTATTACTTACATAGTCAGTGTTGTAACTGAATATCACTGGGCCCATGCAAGTGGGTACCATAGCCTCAGATTACCTTACAAATCTATATAGCATCTTGGTGGACTTTACTATTTTTCGGCATTCATAACATTTATAACTACAGTATGTTGATATATTTGCCCCACTCATTGGTGTCTGATCCCTTTATATGAGTTACAATAGTTAATAGTAATATAAATCAGATGCTATTCTAGATCTATTGCTATGATTATTAATAGTTGTTCTTAACCAGTATTATTGCATACTTGTATACTATCTTTTATCCTCCCCAACTTCACTATCAGATGTTCTATTCCCTTTCAATTTATAATTTAACATCATTGGTGGTAAATTATGCATATCCTCATACCTTTGAGCCCCTCTTATAACATTTTTCAAGTATATTTCTAAGCTTTCTATATACATGCCTTGTCCAATCCAGTGTTTTGTAGACAAAGTCTTTGCCTGGTGGCTTTTGTGGAATAATAACAAATTTAAAATCAATATATTAAATAATAGTTGAACAAAGAATCTTGGACTGAGGACCTTTTGACCTATTTTTGTACTTAGATAAACAAATCTAAAATGCCTTGATGATTACTATCTGTGTGCATTTGGGTGGATGGAAAATATATTATTATGCAAACCAGCTGATGCTAAGAAAATGTATATGTATATATATATTTGCAAGTATAAGAATTCTTTGAATGCATTAAGATTGTTAAAAGAGGGAAACCATTAACTGTATAATCATTTTAACAGTATAAGTATATTACTAGTTTGTATTAATGAGCTATGGATTAATTGTTTAATAATATGACTTACTTAAACTAATGAACTAAAGATTAATTGTTTATTAATAAGACTTACATATAAAAATTAAGTGTGTACGCAAAAGCTGAAAGAACAAGCTTGCAACATTTTTGTCAAACTGCTGACACAGTCTGTACTCAGGAAAACTGGTAATCTTTTTATTTTCCAAATGTCTGTGATTTTTGTTTAATCAACAGTAATAGGTTCTTTCACTTCTTCTTCAATCGTTTTGAACAAATGTGTTGTAATATTACTAAATTCCCCCAAAGAATTGTGTAACCTTATCCCATGACAAGCTGTCTCTGTGAGATGTATGACTCTTTTATAAAAAGGAAGCTCACCCCCCCAAGATGGGGCTATTGTTGGTAACTGTCAGTGACACAAGCTGACAGGGGCTGCAGTAGTTTCTCTCTGCTCACCAAGAATAAAGAAATTGCTTTTTTTACTCTATATCTGCTGTCTGCCTGCTGTTTGCCTCGAACCTTCGTCCACACTTTGCAGATCCTTCTGAACAAACATGTGGCTGGTACAGGAACTAAAGTCTTTGCCATTACTGGAACAGAAACTAAACAGTCTGATTACCATTAGAGAGCTAATGAGATGCACACACAGTGACTGTCCTTTCAGCAGAGGAACACTTCACTTGTCCTGCACTGGATACAGCAGTAAATCAAGGAAGGCCTTTGCATTCAACAGCTGTCATCTCACTTCAGTGGCATTTCACAGCCTGTTTCTGTTAAAGTCCAAAAAAAATTTGTTTCTGCAGCAAATGTCTGCACAACCATATCATGGCATCAGATTTACTTAGCTGGACTTACAATCTTTGCTTGATTCCACACTCCTTCTACTCTGGATAAGCGAGTCGTTTCTTCACCAGCTATTATCAGGTATGTGCAGCAAACCAAGAGTCATTAGTGCAGTACAGTCACTTTAAATCTTCTGTTCGTAGAACACCACCTTTTCTTCATGGATAAAGCTCCAACACTGAGTTGGAGAGGCCTTAACAACCACTAAATTGAGTGGCCAAACTAAAATACTTACAATGCTAAATAAAGAAGGGTGAAGGGTAGAGCAAATACATAACATAAAACAATGCTTTATCAATCATATGTATAATACAATACAGCACTATTAATGAAAATCCTAGACTCTCAGTTCTCAGTCTCATATCATAAATAACAGAGATAAATTAATATGGCAAATTATTACATTTAAACCAGGCTAGTGAAAATGTTTCTTCAGTAGGATAATACACTAAACACAATTAACACATTGCATCAGTTGTACATCACATATGTCCTAAATTATAAAATATAAATTTCCTAATGTATAACTGACTTAACAATCACTGAACACTAAACTTAATACATTGATGTAACAACAAATCTTCATAAAATGAATCACTAAAAGATACAAATGCATACATGTATTCAGTTCTAATACATTTCATTATTACTGAAGTGTTAATAATAATAATCATTTGACATACATCAAAATATGTAAACCCTCTATGCTGTATTTTATATGAAGACTAGAAAAAGAAATGAGTCTAGTTTAAATTAGCAACATCTAACCTATTTATATTTTACAATTATTTTTATCATTTACACATTTTTTTTATATATAGGATGTTATACCTTTATACTTTGCACAACTAATCAGCATGCAAGGAAATAACTCTAATGCAACAACAACAACAACATTTATTTATATAGCACATTTTCATACAAATAATGTAGCTTAAAGTGCTTTACATAATGAAGAAAAGAGAACTAAAAGACAAAGTAAGAATTAGAATAAGACAACACTAATTAACATAGAATAAGAGTAAGATCCGATGGCCAGGGAGGACAGAAAAAACAAAAAAAAAACTCCAGATGGCTGGAGAGAAAAAATAAAATCTGCAGGGGTTCCAGGCTGCGAGACCGCCCAGCTCCTTCTGGGCATTCTACCTAACATAAATGAAATAGTCCACTTTGTATTTAGGGTTCTCATGGAAGGACTTGATGATGATGGTCATGTAGACTTCTGGCTTTTAATCCATCAATGTAGAAACATAACAGTGCTTTGATTAGGTGGTGGTGGCGCAGATCGCCACCACAGAAAACCGGGAAAAGAAACAGAAGAGAGAGTAAGGGTTAGTACGGATTTTAGAGCCACCATGAATAGTTATTATAATGAATTGAATATACAGAGTATCAGGGTTAAATGAAGGTGAAGTTATCAGAAAGCCATGTTAAAGTAATGTGTTTTCAGCAGTTTTTTAAAGTGCTCCACTGTATTAGCCTGGCGAATTCCTACTGGCAGGCTATTCCAGATTTTAGGTGCATAACAGCAGAAGGCCACCTCACCACTTCTTTTAAGTTTTGCTCTTGGAATTCTAAGCAGACACTCATTTGAGGATCTAAGGTTACGATTTGGAATATAGAGATATGACTCAGGCACCGCCGCGAGTGGCAGCTATTCCAGCAGCTCCGTGTATGACTTTATTTTTCTACCTTTTTCTCTATTTCACTGTTAACTCCTACCACTTTCTTTTATGTGGACTCGTTCCCTGGACACTTTTTACTACTTGGATATTGATTTTTACACACTGAGACTCGTCTATTCAAGTAGTCAACTTCAAGTGCTGAGAACAAATGCCCGCGCCGGTGTGGTTCCCTATTTACCTGACGAGGTAAGAAGACGGTATCGTGGCAGCAGAGCCAGTGCTAAGATAAAAGCCAAGTGTTTAGCGAAAAAGTGGCGCTACAAACCTTTGGTGCCTTCTGTGATCCTTGGAAATGTGAACTCACTACCAAATAAAATTGCCAAACTGGCTGCACTGGTGAAAAATGTCAGGACCTACAAAGAATGCAGTTTGTTGTGTTTTAGTGAAACGTGGCTAACAACTAACATCCCAGATGCTAACGTGGAGCTACCCGGGTTTAGCACAGTTAGAGCGGACAGAGACGCAAGTACCTGCGGAAAGCAGAAAGGAGGTGGACTTGCACTCTATGTCAACTATGTACAACTCTGGACATGTTAACGTTAAAATCTCAACTTGCTGCAGGGACATCGAAATGTTGGCCGTTAAGTCTGTGTCTCTATTACTTGCCCAGAGAGTTTGGACACATCATCGTTATTATTGTTTACATCCCTCCTCGGGCGGATGTGGAGATAGCAGGTGACATCATCCATTCCGCAGTTGCTAAACTACAAATGCAGCACCCCGAGGCACTTGTGCTAATCACTGGAGACTTCAACCATGTAACGCTGGACAAAACATTACCAGCCTTCTCCCAGTATGTGGATTGTAACACCCGGGGAAATAGGACTATTGATCTACTGTATGCAAACGTTAAAGATGCATACAGCGCCACCCCGCTGCCTGCACTTGGGAAAGCAGATTATAACCTGGTTCTGCCTCACTACAAACCAAGAGTGAGGGAGCTACCTACAACCACACGCTCATTCAGGAAGTGGTCCCCTGAGGCAGAGCAGGCTCTGAGAGACTGCTTTGGAACTATGGACTGGGATATCCTGCAGGGATCTTATAGTAAGAACATTAAGGAGGTTGTTGACTGCACTATTGACTACATCAACTTCTGTATGGACATTGTAGTTCCAGTAAGAACAGTATGCTGCTATGCTAACAACAAGCCATGGATTACAAGTGACATCAAGGGCCTTTTGAACCAGAAAAAAAGGGCTTTTAAAGGCGGTAATCAGCATGAGCTTAAGCATGTGCAGAAGGAACTCCGAGTCCATCTCAGGGTGGCGAAGGAGCAGTACAGGAGAAAGCTGGAGCAGAAGTTGCAGAATAACAGCATGAAGGAAGTGTGGGATGGGATGAAGATCATCACTGGCTGCAACTCGAAGCGGGGTGCCACCATCGAGAGAGATGTGGAGAGAGCAAACCAGATGAACAACTTTTTTAACAGGTTTGACCACCCTAACCCACTCTCACCTCGGAGTACTGCACCCTCCACCCATCCTTCTGCTGATACCAGCATAGGAGAGAGTTTACCCCAACCCACAATTACAACAGCAGAGAGCTGAGGAGACTTTGTGCCAGCAAAGCAGCGGGTCCAGATGGAGCATCGCCATGACTGCTGAAGGCCTGTGCGTTGGAGCTGGGGAGTCCTCTACAGCGCATCTTCAACCTGAGCCTGGAACAGGGGAGAGTCCTGAGGCTTTGGAAAATATCTTGCATCACCCCAGTCCCAAAGGTATCACTTCCTAGTGAGCTGAATGACTTCTGGCCTGTCGCTCTGACGTCGCATATGATGAAGACCATGGAGCGGCTGCTGCTTCACCACCTGAGGCCACAGGTCCGTCACGCCCTCTACCCTCTGCAGTTCGCATACCAGGAGAAGGTGGGAGCGGAGGATGCCATCATCTACATGCTACACCGATCCCTCTCCCACTTGGACAGAGGCAGTGGTGCTGTAATAATTATGTTTCTGGACTTCTCTAGCGCCTTCAACACCATCCAACCTCTGCTCCTTAGGGACAAGCTGACAGAGATGGGAGTAGATTCATACCTGGTAGCATGGATCGTGGACTATCTTAAAGACAGACCTCAGTATGTGCGTTTTGGGAACTGCAGGTCTGACATTGTGGTCAGCAACACAGGAGCGCCACAGGGGACTGTACTTTCTCCGGTCCTGTTCAGCCTACTGTATATACGTCGGACTTCCAATACAACTCAGAGTCCTGCCATGTGCAAAAGTTCGCTGACGACACTGCTATCGTGGGCTGCATCAGGAGTGGGCAGGAGGAGGAGTATAGGAAACTAATCAAGGACTTTGTTAAATGGTGCGACTCAAACCACCTACACCTGAACACTAGCAAAACCAAGGAGCTGGTGGTGGAATTTAGGAGGCCCATGCCTATCATGGACCCCGTGATCATCAGAGGTGACTGTGTGCAGAGGGTGCAGACATATAAATACCAGGGAGTGCAGCTGGATAATAAATTGGACTGGACTGCCAATACTGATGCTCTGTGTAAGAAAGGACGGAGCCGACTATATTTCCTTAGAAGAATGGCGTCCTTCAACATCTGCAATAAGATGCTGCAGATGTTCTATCAGACGGTTGTGGCGAGCGCCCTCTTCTACGTGGTGGTGTGCTGGGGAGGCAGCATAAAGAAGAGGGACACCTCACGCCTGGACAAACTGGTGAGGAAGGCAGGCTCTATTGTGGGCATGGAGCTGGACAGTTTGACATCTGAGGTGGAGTGATGGGCACTGAGCAGGCTCCTGTCAATCATGGAGAATCCATTGCATCCACTGAACAGTTCCTGCTCCACTGACAGACTGAGGAGATCGTTCCTCCCCCACACTATGCGACTCTTCAATACCATCTGGGAGGGTAAACGTTAACATTATTCATATTACTGAATAACATATTCATATTACTGTCTGTATACCTGCATTGTTATCACTCTTTAATTTAATATTTTCTTTATCAGTATGCTGCTGCTGGAGTAGGTGAATTTCCCCTTGGGATTAATAAAGTATCTATCTATCTATCTATCTATCTATCTATCTATCTATCTATCTATCTATCTATCTATCTATCTATCTATCTATCTATCTATCTATCTATCTATAGGGTGTCAGACATTCCAATATATAAGATGGGACGAGATTATTTAAGGCTTTGTAAACCATAAGCAGTATTTTAAAGTCAATTCTGAATAACACAGGTAGCCAGTGTAGTGACATCAAAACTGGAGAAATGTGCTTGGATTTTCTTTTCCTAGTTAGGATTCTAGCAGCTGCATTCTGCACTAGTTGCAAACGATATATGTCTTTTTTGGGTAGTCCTGAGAGGAGTGCGTTACAGTAATCTAGACGACTGAAAACAAAAGCGTGAACTAATTTCTCAGCATCTTTCAATGATATAAGAGGTCTAACTTTTGCTATGTTTTTTAAGTGAAAAAATGCTGTCCTAGTGGTCTGATGAATATGTGATTTAAAATTCAGGTTACAGTCAACAGTTACCCCTAAATTCTTTACCTCTGTCTTGACTTTTAATCCTAATGCATCAAGTTTATTTATAATAATCTCATTGTCTCTATTATTGCCAATCACTAAAATTTCTGTTTTCTCTTTATTTAGCTTGAGAAAATTACTATTCATCCAATTAGAAACACAAGTAAGACATTGTGTTAGTGAAAAAACAGTGTCTGGGTCATCGGGTGCAATTGATAAATACAGCTGTGTGGTCATCAGCATAGCTGTGGTAGCTCACGTTGTGCCCCAAGATAATCTGACCTAACGGAAGCATGTAGATTGAGAAAAGCAACAGACCCAGGATAGAGCCTTGTGGAACACCATATAGAATATCAAGTGTCTTTGAAGTATAATTACCACAACTAACAAAGAATTTTCTACCTGCCAGGTAGGATTCAAACCAATTTAAGACACTGCCAGAGAGGCCCTCCCACTGACTAAGACGGTTTCTAAGAATATTGTGATCAATGGTATCAAATGCCATTCAGATCTATGTGGATGATAACAGATAAATGGCCTCTGTCTGCATTTACCTGCAAGTCATTTACTACTTTAATGAGTGCAGTTTCTGTGCTGTGATTTGTTCTAAAACCTGACTGAAATTTATCAAGAATAGCATGTTTATTGAGATGGTCATTTAACTGCATAATGACTGCCTTCGCTAAAATTTTACTTAAGAAAGGCAGGTTAGAAATGGGTCTAAAATTTTCAAAAGCAGAGGGGTCAAGATTATAATTAATTATATTATTATATTAATTATATTAATAATTGCTGTTCATTAATCTATGATTGATAGACAAACATTCACCACCCATTGGTTAGATTATATCTAATTTCTTTGCCCAAACTTGCTGTTAAACTATTTCTTGTAGCTTGTATAGAAAAATAGTTTGTGTGTTTCATCCATTGGTCACAGGGTTTGCTGAATCTGGAGAAAAAGAACATCTATAGTTTTGAAGTTACATATTTTTTTATGCTTATAAAACTTTATTGAAATTCTGATTTTTTAAATTTTTAACTCTTTAACTGATCACGCTACAGGCTGTCCTTCTGCCTTCGGTTAAACTTTTCTGAGTTTCAACAAGGTCAATAAGTCATCTTTATTTAACACTGCATGTGCTGCTAGGCTTCATCAAGGACATTCCAGGCTCACTGACTAGGCACAGGATGCATTACAAATACCAATCAAGTTATTCTTATGATCACTTTTGATTTTATTTGCTATAGAATTTTTAGATATTCACATGTATTACTAATACAAATAAATTTGGATATGATCCCCTATTACTATGCTGTTATGTTATTGTGTTATTATATGAGGCGTCCCCCATATCTTTTAGGATTTGGTGCGCATTATTAATTAGTCAGCTGACAGACAAAGAAGCATAGACTTTTAACAGACACAGACTTACAAATGACATATAAGAGCATCTGACACCCCAGACTCTGAATAAGAGTAATTAATCCCTTTTTTTTTTTTTTACTAGATTTTACCCCACTTCATGCCTAAGTAGTTTACTTGGCTAAGGCAGAAGTTCTTTACACACATTCAGCACACTAGAGAAAGCAACTGTTCACAAACAAACAGCCTTCACTCTTTGCGGTCATTTCTACACACTTAGCAATTGCTTCATTCTGTCCAATATGTTCCCATATACTCATACGTTCTCTTTTACAATTGCACTTCATTCAAAGAATAAAGTTCTTTTACAATTGTATCTCAATCACACATGCTATAAACTCACTCGAGGTTGTGCTTTTTATTTTATTTATATAAGGTTTTCACCATTCAACGCACTTAAACACTTCTTGCCCTTCATGCTTATCACGACAGTCAAGCAACTTCTCAGGACGCAAGCTGGTATTACTTTAATTAAATTAGGAGCATCTCTAGCTCAGATTTATACAGCGCTAGTCTCCAGATCATGAAAACTCTGTGGTGAACCGATTCAGTGACAATCAAGGAAAATTTCTGTGGCGATCCGATTCAGCGACAACAAGGTATATCCACCCATCGAGAAATCATGTGGCACAATTCCACAACAAGAATGCATTCCCAGAAAAAGCTACGTGGTCACAAAGAATATCCTGACTCAACAAGGAAAACATACATGCTTGAACCTTTATTTCGTATCGCAGGACATGTATGCTAACCACTGCACCACCATACTCTTTACCATAATAGTACCTAAAATACACAACCTCCATTCACGCACATCAGGCACATTCTTCTTATCGCAAGAACTTGTCTCCCTTCTCATTTATTATTATAAAAAGAGCATTTTTCCTTTAAACTTGATCAGGGTTTGAAAGGAAAAGTGTTTTGCACGTTTATGATAAGCTTTAAACAAAAGTGGTGACATTTTATTTACTTTAACCCAATTATACATATCGATAATTATATTTCTTTGTCATGTGAGAAACTGTCTCATTTTTAAATCCACACTTATCCAATTAATACCTTCTTAAAAGTATGGCCAGTACTTACAGGAAGGTAACAGAGGCATGCTTCTCATTTCAAAGTTAAAACAAATTTATTTGTTCCTTTTCCAATTTAAATTAGAGCTCTTTTACATTTTAGTGCTATTTGTGTACACATTATACAGTTTCATTTTTAATACTAGCTTATAACGTAGGTTTGTATAAGGAATACTTATAAAATGACTAAATTAATTTAATTAGTTTCTGTGTGTTTTTCGATGTTCTGCAATTATCAGCATTTTAACACACGTCATGATACTTTAGCAGTATAGATGGGGTTTGCCAAAACCTTTTACCTTTAATCTTTTGGGGGGCAGCGTGTTAGCAACAGCTGCACAGTTCAAAACTGCTTTTTTTAACAGGCAGACGAATCATGTATTTTGGATTATATATCGGGCTGCTATTATACCATTAAAGATTTCTACAATTATTTTAGTGAGTGCGATCGAGTCTTTATGGATTTTATCGGCATTGACACTGTTCATCTTTAAGATGAGTGACTCGTCTAACTACAAGGTAACATAAACGCATGCTTGCATTCATCATCTGTTAATAACGCGCAGCTCTTCATAACTTTACAATATATTATTTCTAATTGCTAACGATGTAACTTATTTAATAACAGTGTTCCCCAACATGCCATTTATTTTTCAGGCAGGTTTTGGACATTCATACGGCAGCGGATTAATCTGTGTTGTTCATCCGGGTGCCGTTCTGTTTTATTTTGGACAACCAGTCTTGTGTCTACAAGTTTAAAACTGTTGTTTACAATTTATTGTGTTCGACTTAGTTTCATCTCTTATTCTCACATTTTATAATCATGCTTTGGACTTTTAAGTCCAACTCGCATAATGTAATTAGCAGACGCTACCACAACTCACCGGCAGCTATCTGTTTTTTTTTATTTTTATTATTGCCCCATGCACTGTAGCCGAATGTTATACAAGCCCGCCTCTTGTACTCTCACGGGATTAATCAATATCCCCATTCCAGTTAGGGCCAGGTATTTAAGGCAGTATAACTCTGTCACGGGAGTCCATGACAGTGCACGCAACCATCCCGATACACTCTATCTGACCGAGACCTTCCATGCTGTCATTATCAGAAGCATATTTTATATATATATATAATACATTAAAAATATGATACGGTTATTAATTTAGTCACAATCCTGCTGACTACACCATTTTGTTTCCTGTAGGGAGCAGGAATAAGTTCTTTTGTAATTGCGGCATTTCAAGTAGCCGAAAACTACATAGATATGATATTAAAAGGCGATACCTCTCCCATAGTGATATGGCGGTAAGAAATCACATAAGAGAAAATAACTTAACTTTCTTTACTGATGATTTTCAAGGCATTACAGACGGAGGAAGCCATAGCAAGACAATACTTTTATCAAGGTGGGATCTCCATGTATACAGTCTGCCATTTTCTTTCACTGCGCTGGAAGGGTTTTCAGGACGGATGATGATATCACCCATCCGTCCATCGGCTTCGAAGTATTTGGCTGCTGTCCAAGTCTTTTATACTGTCTTCTCAACGTGCAGGCACTTACTTACAGTGCATCCAGAAAGTATTCACAGCGCATCACTTTTTTCACATTTTGTTATGTTATAGCCTTATTCCAAAATGGATTAAATTCATTTTTTTCCTCAGAATTCTACACACAACACCCCATAATGACAACATGAAAAAAGTTTACTTGAGGTTTTTGCAAATTTATTAAAAATAAAAAACTGAGAAGGCACATGTACATAAGTATTCACAGCCTTTGCCATGAAGCTCAAAATTGAGCTCAGGGGCATCCTGTTTCCCCTGATCATTCTTGAGATGTTTCTGCAGCTTAACTGGAGTCCACCTGTGGTAAATTCAGTTGATTGGACATGATTTAGAAAGGCACACACCTGTCTATATAAGATCCCACAGTTGACAGTTCATGTCAGAGCACAAAACAAGCATGAAGTCAAAGGAATTGTCCGTAGACCTCCGAGACAGGATTTCTCGAGGCACAAATCTGGGGAAGGTTACAAAAAAATTTCTGCTGCTTTGAAGGTCCCAATGAGCAGAGTGGCCTCCATCATCCGTAAGTGGAAGAAGTTCGAAACCACCAGGACTCTTCCTAGAGCTGGCTGGCCATCTAAACTGAGCGATCGGGGGAGAAGGGCCTTAGTTAGGGAGGTGACCAAGAACCCGATGGTCACTCTGTCAGAGCTCCAGAAGTCCTCTGTGGAGAGAGGAGAACCTTCCAGAAGGACAACCATCTCTGCAGCAATCCACCAATCAGGCCTGTATGGTAGAGTGGCCAGACAGAAGCCACTCCTTAGTAAAAGGCACATGGCAGCCCGCCTGGAGTTTGCCAAAAGGCACCTGAAGGACTCTCAGACCACGAGAAAGAAAATTCTCTGGCTGATGAGACAAAGATTGAACTTTTTGGTATGAATGTCAGGCGTCACATTTGGAGGAAACCTGGTACCATCCCTACAGTGAAGCATGGTGGTGGTAGCATCATGCTGTGAGGATGTTTTTCAGTGGCAGGAACTAGGAGAATAGTCAGGATAAAGGGAAAGATGACTGCAGCAATGTACAGAGACATCCTGGATGAAAACCTGCTCCAGAGCGCTCTTGACCTCAGACTGGGGCGACGGTTCATCCTTCAGCAGGACAACGACCCTAAGCACACAGCCAAGATATCAAAGGAGTGGCTTCAGGACAACTATGTGAATGTCCTTGAGTGGCCCAGCCAGAGCCCAGACTTGAATCTGATTAAACATCTCTGGAGAGATCTTAAAATGGCTGTGCACCGACGCTTCCCATCCAACCTGATGGAGCTTGAGAGGTGCTGCAAAGAGGAATGGGCGAAACTGGCCAAGGATAGGTGTGCCAAGCTTGTGGCATCATATTCAAAAAGACTTGAGGCTGTAATTGCTGCCAAAGGTGCATCGACAAAGTATTGAGCAAAGGCTGTGAATACTTATGTACTTGCAATTTCTCAGTTTTTTTATTTTTAATAAATTTGCAAAAACCTCAAGTAAACTTTTTTCATATTGTCATTATGGGGTGTTGTGTGTAGAATTCTGAGGAAAAAAATGAATTTAATCCATTTTGGAATAAGGCTGTAACATAACAAAATGTGGAAAAAGTGATGCGCTGTGAATACTTTCCGGATGCACTGTAGGTTCCAAACAAGGTAAGTAGATTCAATTTCATCTCTAACATATAGAAATAGTACAATGCCCATTTTCGTAGATGTACCTTTCTTTCTTCAAATGCTTGCCTAGCAGTTCTAAATGCTGAGAGCCCCTGTGTGCTGACTTTGGCCTGGTCTGTACATGTGAGTGGATTTTTGTACACAGCACAGTGACATTAAACTTATTATTCTATTACAGATTACAGAAAGGAAGGACAGTAAAGCTTTGAATGAAACTGAGTGTTGAAGCTTTGGGTAACAAGACAGGTTAAGGAGCAGGGAGCTTAGTCTTTCAATAATTGTATTTACATAAATGATTTACTCTGTTGTGCTGCAGTTCGGAAGACTACTTATTTACCCCCACCACAGCCCTTGACAAGATTCATTCACAAGGAAAGGATGTAGCTGACAAATTCAGGTATTTTTTTGAAAGTTTGGCTCCAGATGTGCTTATCGAGCTGTTCATTCTTGTCAGTACTTGCGTGATCTTTATGTCCACCTCTGGATGAATTCACAAAGTTTCTTTACAACTTTTTTTGACTCATTAACGCAGAAATCCTGAGGCTTTCCCTAAATTGCAGAAGACGCTGTCGATTGCACTGATTCTGTTTTAAAGACAGATGTGATTAGTTATACAGCACACGCTTTTACTCTTGCTTTTTGGAAATCAATAATACATATCAGCTACAGATCTGGGAATCACTGAATACTAAAAACTTTTAATGAAGAGTGTCTTACACATATACTGGTGTAATGACCACGTCGGTTTTAGTGAAGCTTTTCTTAGCCTCTCTGATATGATCGACATAGGGTAGAATAGATGCTGGATTGTTATAATATGTGCTGCCCTACGCAAAATATGCTCATCAATTTGTTACAGATTCTAGGTGGACATGATTCCACACCATGGAATGAGTTACCTCATGTGAATCATTCATAATGTCTCCTAAACGTATTTGTTAACTTACAGACAAGTACTACATAACTGTTTTTTTTTAAAAGTCCTTATTTTAACTTTTGGCAGGGATCATACGCGAGTCCCAACTAGGATTAGAACATCAGCACACCTTACACATGCAACAGAACCAACTGCTTTTACGATTTGAGCTTCGAAGCGGCGAGAAGGGTATTGCTGCAGACCAGAGACATTATGGGTGGATCTAGAGGCGGGATAAATGTCAATCAAATTAGAATTCAGCAAATCATATTGTGCTAATTCAGAATTTCAACAAATGAGATTGTTCTTACTGTATGACAATCAAATACTCACTTGTCCAATTATCAACCTTTGAAGTTGTCCATCAAGTGTAACTTCAACCAATCTTTTCACAGATCGTGATCCCTGCTTCTTTGAGGTTCCGCCTTATAGAGTTTCCTCTTTTAAAAACCTGTCATTGTAGCAAGCGATGAAACTCCATTAAAGAAAAGAAGAAAACAAAAAAGAAGCAGCAGCAACGAAACACATTGCTCGTTATTTTTGACAATAGCATTAAGTGTGCTTTGAAATTAAAACGTTTGAAATTTGCATTTGCAGTTTTCTTCGTATTTTTTTAATAACTTTGTTTTGCATAGTTATGTGTATACCATTAAGCTTTACGTTTGTATTAAAAATCATTTTCGCTATAGTAATTGATGTATGTTCAGTGCTTGAAGTGGACTGGCACTCAGCGGTATTTGGCAACTCTTCAAAGTTCACAAGGCAAGTTTCACAAGAATTTCTTGACTGTGCATGGAAGACAAAAAAACCTTTTACACACATCTTGGAAATACTTGAGTAGTGATTCTGACGTGAACCAGGCAATGTGTCTAAATTGTAATACCTAGTAATCTGCCATGTTTTGGTACCATCAATTTTAACAAAATTTCATGTAGTTTTGTGCAGATGATGCCTGCAATTTCTAAACTGTTACTAGACTGTCCTGCAATGGGCAGTGCACCACTTAATTGTATCTGACTCAGACTGAGTGTCGCGATGTACACAGAGCCTTTTCAATTTAATTACAAGTAACATTTATATTTTTTTCCTTTCAGCCAACTTGCTACAAGAATATCTTCTGGAAATTGGATGTTAATGAAAAATAAGGTAAATTGCAAGCAACCATTTGTTAAATTTGTAATTCACTTGTAGTATCTGACTTTCACATGTATCTTTCTTTTTCTCTTTCCTTCTTTTCCTAGGACATCCCTACTGGTTCAGTAGACAGTGGAATATACATGTTGATGGTATTTGAATATTAATTATAGGCTTTATGTAACCTTACATTTGTGTTTAGATTGTATAGGATTTCAGTACTATTAACCTTTGTCAGTATGCGCTTTATCTGACCATGGAGGAACACTTTGATTTTACTGCTGTCAGTCTTTTAAAGATGCTGATAATGTATTTTTTTCTTCATGTGTGACATACTTTTAACCGTGGCATTCATTTAACATGCCCTCCGCTATTATTGGCACCCCTTGTCAAAAATAAGTAAGAAGAGTTAGAAAACAAAATGTAAAAAAGTTTTATTTCTTGATGAGGGCTTTGTTTTTCTTTGAATGAACTTGTTTCAATTAAAAGCCAGATGTTTTTCATTTTTTCAATGCAAGATGACATTTCTTCAGCAAACAGAGATTTATTTTCTAACCCTTCTTATTAATTTTTACAAGGGGTGCCAATAATAGTGGAGAGCACTGTATATATCCTTTTTATCTTAGGATGACATGCTAGCCATTAGAAAGTGGAGTTGCTTGCTTCTTTTGGAGAAACATCTCATATGGCTGGTAAACATTTAGTATTTCCTTTTTTATGTAAACAGTTTTTCCCATAATTTTATGCGGCCAGCTCGTATGATCTGGTTTAGTGGGTGCCAAATAACCGGTGCCTTTTCAGAACACCTTACAGTTATTGGTACTTGTTCTAAGTCTACCATTACTGACTCTGGTGCAGGTACCCTGCTTTTGGAGATGCTCCTTTTGAGAAGCATGGACAATCTAAGGTGACACCTCACATCCATCTACGGAAAACAGTCAGTTTAAATAAACTTGGAATTTTGAATACTCTAGTGTTTAAATGAGGTCAAATAGTATAACTTTAAATACACCAGTGTGTGTTTTGGTATGTACAGGTAAACTTTTACTGGCTCCCTTTTTTTCTGTCAAATAAATAACATCAATATTTTAATGTCTAAAGGTCAGGACAAAAAGCACATGGCAGCAGTGAACTTCTTGAGGAATATACAGATTCAGCCACACCAAGGTATTAATGTAAAACTTAGTCTACTACCATAGTTTCATACTCTGTTTGACTTGAGCAAAAACCTTAAAGTTGAACATGACATGAAGGATTGTCATAAGTTTTGTCAAGGACCAGTTGTCACCTGGGGAGTGTTACAGTAGATTGGTTATTTTATGATTAGAATAAAAGTATCTACAAAGTATTTCCATGACTTGCATGTTAGTTTAGTTAGTGTCCAGATTGGTGTATTTGTAATAACCTGAAATAATGGATGTATTCTAAAAAACTATTGAGATAACAACTAACGAGATTTTTGTAGTGAACTACAGAATAATTCTCACAATTTGAACTGTATTCCAATGTGTCCACTTTTCTGAGGAAACAGAAGTGTTCAGACCAAAACCCGATAGCTTGCACAAGTCAAATACTACAGGTGACAATTTGATGTATTATTTGTGTATGTCCACAGTGTATGAGAGCAGGCTGGCTGTGTGGCTGCAGTAGGGCAGCTGACTTGAGAACAAGTGGCTTGGGTTTTTGCAGCTCTAATGATCAGCAGGGCTTCCACACAACATGAAAAACTGTTGGAGTTCATCATATAGGACCATGGAGCAGATGATCACTTCCTGCTAACTTTCAGCAGTTCAGATAACAAGTAAAACTTTGTTATTGGAATCTGTCTAGAAGCAAAGAGCTATGGTGACTTTATAGTGCCAAACTCTTTTATTTTCTTGTCCAACAGGCTGTTGTATCTCAAAAGGTGTCATCCAGATGGTTTAAAAATGATGAAGATCCTAAAGGTCATCAGGTAATGACCTATATATACAGTAGAAGACGAGGAGCTGATAGATGGCCTCTACAACTACCTGGATGAAGTGCTGTCAAGAGCTGTAGGCACTTTTGAAAAGATTGACAGAGTTCATATCATTCTGGGTGTGCTGATGCCAGAGGCTCAGTTGGCTTCAGAGAATCTGTAATGAGTACAGAAAGTGTCTCTATGAATAACGTCCTCTCTTTTCTGTGTTTGATCAGCTCTTATTAAAGCTCTAGGAACAGTTGAGAGGTTTTCTCTACCAGAGGCAGATGGTCTGTTCATTGATGGACCAGTAGATGGTGAGTGGTATGTCATGTGGTGTTGGGGGGGAGACAGTCCTTTCTTTTTCTTTTCAGCACCATCATTCTGTTATACATAATACCATTTTATTTGTAGTGAATTTAGAGTAAATAAACTAAATATATATAAATGTAAATACTGTATATGTTTAAAGTGAAATTTAAAATACGCATTAATGCACTAAAAGCAAATCTTTTTTTTTTAAAGTGAGAGAGAAGAGTTTGACATTCTGTACTTGTATTGTAACAGTTGAAAACACAAGGACAGCATCACTAAGGCATTTAAACTTGGGATTCCATCTCAACCCCTCCTCTAATAAACATGTCCCTTTCTTTATTTGTCTTTTGCCTTTTTTATTTCTGAATGTGAAACTGACTGCGTAATAGAGTTATTTATATTTGATTAAAGTATTGATGTAAATAATAAAGGACACATTGTTATTGTTAAAGATTGTTAATTAGGTTCTATATATTTGAAATTGTCTGTATATCTGTTTTTAGCCAGTTCATGTCATCTGTATTGTTTCTTTAATTTTTATAACTGCATTGTACAGTTTTATTCCTTTTTTGTACATTACAAGCAAACATGTCTATCCCCATTACATTGTTCTTTTATTTATATACAGTACTGTGCAGAAGTTTTAGGCAGGTGTGAAAAAATGCTGTAAACAAAGAATGCTTTCAGAAATATAAATAATGATTGTTTATTGTTATCAATTTACAAAATGCAAAGTGAGCGAACAAAAGAAAAATCTAAATCAAATCAATATTTGCTGTTACTACCTTTCGCCTTCAAACCAGCATCAATTCTTATAGGTACACTTGCACAAAGTCAGGGATTTTGTAGGATTATAGTCAGGTGTATGATCAACCAATTATACCAAACAGGTGCTAATGATCATCAATGTCACACGTAGGTTGAAACACAGTCATTAACTGAAACAGAAACAGCTGTGTAGGAGGCTTAAAACTGGGTGAGGAACAGCCAAACTCTGCTACCAAGGTGAGGTTTTGGAAGACAGTTTCATGTCATGGCAAGATTGAGCACAGCAACAAGACACAAGGTAGTTATACTGCATCAGCAAGGTCTCTCCCAGACAAAGATTTCAAAGCAGACTGGGGTTTCAAGATATGCTGTTCAAGCTCTTTTGAAGAAGCACAAAGAAACGGGCAATGTTGAGGATCGTAGACGCAGTGGTCGGCCAAGGAAAGTT
This sequence comes from Erpetoichthys calabaricus, assembly GCF_900747795.2. NCBI lineage: Eukaryota > Metazoa > Chordata > Cladistia > Polypteriformes > Polypteridae > Erpetoichthys > Erpetoichthys calabaricus. The sequence continues at coordinate 158,290,803 of NC_041397.2, read as the reverse complement.
AGTGCAGCAGATGAAAGACACATCCAGCTTATTACCCTTCGAAATAGGAAGATGTCCAGCAGTGCCATCAGCTCAGAACTGGCAGAAACCAGTGGGACCCAGGTACACCCATCTACTGTCTGGAGAAGTCTGGCCAGAAGTGGTCTTCATGGAAGAGTTGCAGCCAAAAAGCCATACCTCCGACATGGAAACAAGGCCAAGCGACTCAAGTATGCACGAAAACATAGGAACTGGGGTGCAGAAAAATGGCAGCAGGTGCTCTGGACTGATTAGTCAAAATGTGAAATATTTGGCTGTAGCTGAAGGCAGTTTGTTCGTCGAAGGGCTGGAGAGCGGTACAATAATGAGTGTCTTCAGGCAACAGTGAAACATGGTGGAGGTTCCTTGAACGTTTGGGGCTGCATTTCTGCAAATGGAGTTGGAGATTTGGTCAGGATTAATGGTGTTCTCAATGCTGAGAAATACAGGCAGATACTTATCCATCATGCAATACCATCAGGGAGGTGTATGATTGGCCCCAAATTTATTCTGCAGCAGGATAACGACCCCAAACGTACAGCCAAAGTCATTAAGAACTATCTTCAGCGTAAAGAAGAATAAGAAGTCCTGGAAGTGATGGTATGGCCCCCACAGAGCCCTGATCTCAACATCATCAAGTTTGTTTGGGATTACATGAAGAGAGAGAAGGATGTGAGGAAGCCTACATCCACAGAAGATCTGTGGTTAGTTCTCCAAGATGTCTGGAACAACCTACCAGCCAAGTTCCTTCAAAAACTGTGTGCAAGTGTACCTAGAAGAATTGATGCTGGTTTGAAGGCAAAGGGTGGTCACACCAAGTATTGATTTGATTTAGATTTCTCTTTCGTTCATTCACTGCATTTTGTTGATTGATAAAAATAAATGATTAACACTTCCGTTTTTGAAAGCATTCTTTGTTTACAGCATTGTTTCACACCTACCTAAAACTTTTGCACAGTACTGTATAATATATATAAAGTGGAAATGCTGCAGTTTTAATACTTTAGCTTCAGTATTTTCCCGGATCAGTCTGTTTGTTAATCTTCTTTGTGCATTCTTTTTTTCAATTCAACTGACCCATCATTATTGTTAATTGTAAATATTTCTTGAAATGGTTGTACAATTTGTACTGAATAATTATTAATTAAATTTTCTTTTTGGTAGTGACAATACTGAATGTTTCAATTTGTGCTGGCCCAATCAACTCACATATTAACACAACTAGAACTGATGATTTGAGCAGAGCCTCTACTTGTATAAACATGGTCTACAAATGGCATGGACTTTGCTGGACTTGGCGGTAATCCCACAAGATAAAACATCTTGGAAACTGAGCATCCCAATCAAGATTTTCCTATTCACTTACATGGTCTAGAACAATAAGGTTCTTTTCTTTTTTTAGGAGTCACATTTTCAATAAAACTTACATTTTTTTAACTGAAAATGCATCTTTTACATATAGGATCAAAATTAAAGGAAAAGGATTGTATATGCCTCATAAATGGAGAGTCAAAACTTTTGAAGTTCCGTATTCTTAAACCATGAATCACAGCTAGAACCTTGTTATTCTAAGGTCTTGACACTAAGTGTGTGTCTGTGTGTATGTACTGCTCAAAAAAATGAAAGGACCACTTTTGAATCCGAGTATAGCATCAAGTCAAAGAAACTTCTGGACTATTGATCTGGTCAGTTAAGTAGCAGAGGAGGTTGTTAATCAGTTTCAGCTGCTTTGGTCCACTAGAGGGGCAACAATGAGATGACCCCCAAAGCAGGAAGGAATGGTTTAACAGGTTAAGGCCATTGACATTTTTCCCTCCTCATTAATATGTGGAGATGATCCGCTGTGGCAACCCCTAACTAGAGCAGCCGAAAGAAAAAGACAATCTGTTTTGTCACTAGTTTTGCCTTTGTCTACGGTCAGTGTCACTACGGGTAGCATGAGGCCATACTTGAACCCTACAGAGGTTCCAGGTAGTCCAATTTCTCCAGGATGGCACATAAAAACGTACTATTTCCAGAAGGTTTGCTGTGTCTCCCAGCACAGTCTCAAGGGCATGGAGGAGATTCTGGGAGACAGGCAGTTACTCTAGGAGAGCTGGACAGGGCCCCTTGTAGAAGGTCCTTAACCCATCAGCAAGACCAGAGGAACAGGATGAGCACTGCTAGAGCCTACAAAATGACCCTCAGGAGGCAGGCCACTGGTGTGAATGTCTCTGACCAAATAATCAGAAACAGACTTCATGAGGGTGGACTGAGGGCCCACCGTCCTCTAGTGGGTACCATGGAGCTCGATTGGCATTTGCCATAGAATACCAGAATTGGCGGATCCACCACTGGTGGGCACCCAGTGCTTTTCACAGATGAGACCAGGAACACCCTGAGCAAGTGACAGACATGAAACCATCTGGAGAAGCCGTGGAGAACATTATGCTGCCTGTAGTTCTTGGGTCAGTGATGGTATATCTGTTCAAAGTGTTCCTTTAAATTCTTGAGCAGTTTATATATATATATATATATATATATATATATATATATATATATATATATATATATATATATATATATAAATCCTATAGAAAACTACATTGATGTAAACCAGTTTTTCAATATAAACCTATGACAAACAAGAAAAAAAAAATTCCTAGCTGTTCAGATTGAATTGTTAATCAGGTGTGAATTTATACTGGCGCTGTGAGTTAGAGTCAGATCAGAAGGGTTGGGCAAGGGAGATCATGAACTTGACTGAGCAAATAAAACTGAAAAAAAGCTAACTTTTAGAAATGCCATACATTTACAGCTGATTTGATGCTGTTCATTTTCAAATAATATTACATTAGTGCGACGATGTTTTCTGATTGGTACTATTCAGGTCATAAAATGATTTCTTCAAAATGTCACATATATTTGTTTCTTTCTTTTTTGCCCGGTGCTGCGTTGACATCGTCCACCAGAAGGCGTGAACTTATTCAGAAGCAAGCAGGTGGCCAGTTGCTTGAGCTATAACACGCTTGACTTGGTGGCGATCAACACACATGTACTGTACAAGGAATGCACGGGGGCTACAGAGAAAAGAAGAGTGTTCTTTGTTCACCTTCCAGAGGAACTTTGTTGTCGCTTCTTACAATTAAAGGCAATGACTAAAGCAAAAGAGGATGCAACATTAACAAACTTCTGTTCCAATACAGCCGTTTCTCCCAGGAAAGCAAACTCAGTCAGTCAGTGTCAGGCGTCTCTTCAATGTAAAAGGAACCACAGCATAGAGAGAAGTGTATACATTGCAACAGGTACACATGTCGTAAACACAGAAAGGACGGTCCTTGGGTGTGTTGGAACTGTTAACATTTGAATCTGATGATTGCATATAGTGCAGAACTGACCTCTCTGTACTATTCTTTCCTCTGCATGTCCTGGAATACAAGAGAAACACCCCAATGCACCCAAAAGTGAACACTAGCAAGATGGAAAAAAAAACGAGGTCACTGATTACAAGCGCAAGAAGGTGTGCGAACGAATATGAATAATATGAATAATGTTGCATCAGTGCCACAATGTTTTCCGAAATGTACTATACAGGTCATAAAATGAGTTATTCCAAATATCATATATACCTATGTCTGTTTTTTTGTCAGTCCGGCTTTGACATCATGGACCATAAGGTGCATACTGTTGTGTTCAGTTGTAGTTTCTGCCAGAATGCTAGGGGGAGTTCTTATAAAATGTGTTACCTGTTGAAGGGATAGCAAAGGAGTCTAGGAATAAAAAGAAAGTCTTCTTGATTGGTGATCGTTCGTGCCTGTCATAAAATAAAGAAATTAACGTTCTGAGTTATCCATGGCTGGCTAATTATTTTGCCCTGCTCTGGACATAACAAAATTGGTGACGAGATTCTCCTCTTTATATTGTGCATGCTTGCAGTGAAAATGGCTGTTGCTAATGTGCCTTTTCCAAGTTTTTTTCTTCCGAGTCCGGGCGAGCCTGCAGTGCCTTTCGCAACGTGGCTTCAGATGTTCAATAACTACCTGCTTGTAATTGACGCTACTGGGGGTGCTTGCCCTGACGCTAGGAAGAGAGCTGTACTACTTCATTGTCTCGGGACTGAAGGTCAGCGAATTTTTTACACCCTGCCTAACACAGGTACAACGTTCGATACCGCCGTAGAAGCGTTGAAAGTATACTTTATACCTAAAGCTAACGTGGCTGTTGAGAGCCATGCATTTCATAAGAGGACCCAGGGATCACAAGAGACCGTTTTACAATACGTGGCGGCACTACGTGAGCTTGTCGCAACATGTGAATTTGCCGAACGCGCGGACGAAATGATTCGCGACCAGTTGATTGAGCATGCATATAGCCTACGCATCCACGAAAGATTGCTGTTGGAGCCAGACCTTATGTTGGATAAAGCAGTAACTCTTACTACTCAGATAGAAGCGGCCACAGATCAAGCTAAAATCATTTCTAGGAACTCCAGCGTCATGCCAGTACAGACAATGCAGCATAAACAGAGGAATAAACCCAGACAGCGACAGACACCTGCTACTACTATGTCTGCTAACCCTGCTAAGGGGAAAGCATGCTTTCGATGTGGATCACAGTCACACCTGGCTAACTCAGTGAGCTGCCCTGCCACAAAAGCAACTTGTAGGCATTGCAAAAAGACTGGGCATTTTGCTAAAGTGTGTCGCTCTGCCCAAACCTGTACACGGGAAGTACGTGAGGTTGAATTGCCAGAAGTTACTGTACTATATACAGAAAATACAATATATACACCTGCTAAAATTACTTGTGCTGTGGAAATCTCAGCTCCAGGCTCACATTCCTGCTCACTGGACCTGATTGTTGACACTGGCTCATCAGTCTCAATATTACCACACTGTATTTACACCTGTCACTTCAGCAACATTCCTCTGACAAAACCTACAGTGAGACTTCTGACGTATTCAAAATCTCATATCCCCATACTTGGGTGCCTGTCTGTAACTGTGTGTTTACATGGCCGTACGACTGTGGCTACATTTTTCATTGTGGAAAATGGAACCCCACTAATGTGTAGAGACTTAATGTCACTTTTACATGTGCATATTGTGAAGAATAAAGCTATGCCTTCTGATGCTGCAGCTTCCACTTTGCCTGTGCCAGTCTTACAGTACGTTGCTGTGCCCCTGTCTATTGGCAGTGTTAAAAACTTCATCCACCGCATCAAGATCGATGAGACAGTACCTCCTGTGTGACAGAAGCTGTGCCGCTTACCTCTGTCAGTTAGAGATGCTGTGTCTGAAGAACTTGATCGCCTACTCGCAGCTGGTGTCATAGAATGAACTGATGCTTCTGCTTGGGTCTCACCTATTGTAGTCACTCAGAGCAAATCTGGTAACATTCGCATGTGTATTGATCTGCGTGAGCTCAATAAAGCAGTTATTGTAGACTCTTTTCCCTTGCCACATATGGATGAACTACTTTCTGCACTCAGAGAGGCTACGGTATTTTCTACCATTGACTTAGCCAGTGCCTACTACCAAGTTCCACTGCATGAGGACAGTCGAGACCTGACTGCTTTCATTACACATGAGGGCCTCTTCTGGTTTTGTCGGGTTCCTTATGGGTTGGCATCTGCACCCTCTGCCTTCCAAAAAATGATGACTGCTATTCTCGCTGGCTTACCTGGTGAGGAGAATTACTTGGATGATGTAATAGTACATGGACCTGACTTGACTACCCATGACAAGACTTTACATTCTGAGTTATGCCGGCTGGAAGCATTCTTTCTCAAACTCGGTTCTGACAACATAGAAAGAACTGTGGCATTTGCTTCATGGACTCTTTCCACTACAGAGAGTAAATATTCAATAGTGGAGAAAGAAGCGCTAGCTTGTGTGTGGGTGGTAGAGAAGTGGCGAACATACCTGTGGGGATGTTGTTTCACCCTGCGCACAGACCATCAGGCATTGACAATGCTTTTGACCACCAAAGGGATTGGTCATGCTGGGATGCGAATTGCGAGATGGTCTGCACGTCTTCTGTCATTTAACTATGATGTAATATATCACCCAGGTTCTCAGAATGCTCCTGCTGACTGTCTGTCTCGTCTGCCCTTACCTGTTGCTCCTGTAGCTGCTGACGATGCTGAACCAGAGTTTGTTGCTCTCCTGTCTGTGGCACATAAGACATTGTCTCCTGCTGATTTGGACTCTGCTTGTGCTGAATGTCCAGACCTCATTAAGATACGTACACAGATTGTGCGGAGCTGGCCTCCTTCTCCAAAGGCTTTGGATGCTGATCTGCTGCCATACTACAAGCTCCGTCTGGAACTTTATGTCAGTGACAACTTTGTGTTTCATGGTTCATGCCTGATTGTGCCAGCTAGCCTTCGTTCATCATTAATTGCAATAGCACACGAGAGTCACCAAGGTGTAGTACGCACCAAACAACGATTCAGAGAACTTTACTGGTGGCCAAAGATGGACACTGATGTTTGTACTGCCATTAGTTCTTGTCAGACATGCCAGATGAATGACAAAACAGCTCATCTACACCCCGCTCCCTTACAGCCTACACCTTTTCCAGATGGCCCATGGGAAAAAGTGGCTTTGGACATTGTAGGACCCTTTGACACTGCTACATTGGACTGTAGATATGCCTTGACCCTGATTGACTACCACAGCAAGTGGCCGGAAGTAGCCTTCACCCCTTCCATAACTACTGTTAATGTACTCACATTCCTATCTTCTATTTTCAGTCACCATGGTAACCCCACGAGTCTGGTGACAGATAATGGGGTTCAGTTTACCTCTGCTGCTTTTGCTGCTTTTCTGGAAGAAAGACAGATTAAACATCACCGCTCCTCACTGTATTACCCTGCTGCCAATGGAGCTATAGAGCAATTCAATCGTGTACTGAAACATACGATTCAACTAGCTATTCAAGAACACCGTCCCTGGAAAGCTGCCATTACAGACTTTTTGCTTGTCTACCGTGCTACTCCACACACAACTACTGGCGTTTCTCCATTTGAACTCCTTCATGGTCGACAGATGCGCACAAAATTGACCATACTACCACCTACTTCTTCAGGTTTACAGTCTGCCAGTGATGTCCGTACCACAGTTGAGCAACACCAGAACAGAATGAAAGTCTACACTGATGCCAAACGGGGTGCTCGCTTGCCTAGTTTCAAAACAGGGGATAAGGTGAGGGTCAGAAATCCTTTGTATGTTCCAAAAGGACACCAGAAGTTTAGCAACCCTGTCACTATCAATAAGAAACTGGGTGCTCATACATACATTTTGAGTGATGGAAAAACCTGGAATGTATCTCATTTGGTTGCTTTTCCAGACTGTGCATCTACACCTGTCCAGAAGGAAGTCAAACCACCAGACCTTCATCAGTCACCCAGACCCAAACGCAGTACTAACCCACCAAACTGGTTGAAGGACTATGCTACTTAAAATAATAGTGCTGAACCTGTGTAATAATATACTTGCATTTGCTTTATTTTGGTTGTGGAATATACATATCAGGACATAACTTTAATTATTTCATTGCTTGATTACATGGATGTTCTGGGAATTTTTGTTGTGTTAATCTCATTAGCAGGCAGAAGTAAAGCTTTTCTTTAAAAAAAAAAAAGGAAAATGTTGTGTTCAGTTGTAGTTTCTGCCAGAACACTAGGGGGAGTTCTTATAAAATGTGTTACCAGTTGAAGGGGTAGCAAAGGAGTCTAGGAATAAAAAGAAAGTCTTCTTGATTGGTGATTGTTCGTGCCTGTCATAAAATAAAGAAATTAACGTTCTGAGTTATCCATGGCTGGCTAATTATTTTACCCTGCTCTGGACATAACACATACTAATTCAGTGTGAGCAGGAACACTCAATAAATATGAATAAAAAAATTCAAGTGACGATGAGATACGAAGAAAGCAGATTCACCAGTGTTTGTGTGTCACTTTTATCCCTCCAGATCAGAGAATTTCCAGTTCCATTGTCTCAAAACACCACTCACATCTACAGTTATTCCCAGTTTCAGATAAAAAGTAACTGTGTCAGATCTGGGGTGGGGGTGAGGGGGAGTTGTTGTATCGTGATCGGGACTGAGACAATAAAAGTGAAAAAAAACGCTAACTTATACAAGTACTATAAATTTACACCGGCTGTTACAAACACAAATCAAATGTATGTTTTTACTGTATAATATTAACAATAAGAGCAGCTCACTACTCAAAATGGTAAATTTGCCAGGGAGCTGGTTTTGAACGCACGATCTCTGGATTATAAGTCGGTAGTTCTAACCACCGCACCATGGAAGCTGTCATATTGTATTTACAATACAGTTTATTTTTGTATAGCCCAAAATCACACAGGAAGTGCCGCAATGGGCTTTAACAGGCCCTGCCTCTTGACAGCCCCCCAGCCTTGACTCTCTAAGAAGACAAGGAAAAACTCCCAAAAAAAACCTTGTAGGGAAAAAATGGAAGAAACCTTGGGAAAGGCAGTTCAAGAGAGACCCCTTTCCAGGTAGGATGGGCATGCAGTGGGTGTCAAAAGAAGGGGGTCAATACAATACAATGCACTACACAGAACAGAACAATTCCTCAATATAGTAAGAAATAAAAAATATACATTTTAGAAGTACAGAGTAGAATTTAACAGTAGATGATATATCCCATAATAAGATCTGGATTTGTGTAGAGTCCTGGAGACCTCATCCTTCAAGCTGCCTCCCCCATTTGGCCATTCCACAGCTGAAACAGTGCTGGGCCAGCCAATCCGATGAAAGAACCCCTCTTTCCCACGATTCCTGCGATCCTCCATCTGGGATGACTTTTCCTTAGGCAGGCAAAACAACTTGGCAGGTGGGCCGTGGCACCAAGTGCCACATTTGAGTACCGAAAAGAAAAACAGAATAAGTGAGGGTTAGTATACAATTATAACTGTCATGTTACTTATGTTTAAGTGCTAATGACTAACAACAGAGATGCAGTCTGTACAGTTAATCAGCAGCTCTAGTCAGGATATGCTAAACTGAAGTAGTGAGTCTTCAGCTAGGATTTAAAAGCTGAGACCGAAGGGGCATCTCTTATAGTAGCAGGCAGACCATTCCACAGTCTAGGGGCCCTGTAACTAAAAGCTCGACCTTCCACTGTTATTTTATTAATCCTTGGAATCATAAGCAGACCGGCATCTTGAGATCTTAATGTGCGCTCAGGTTTGTAAGTCATGATAAGTTCAGACAAGTAAGCCGGACCTCGACCATTTAATGCTTTATATGTTAAAAGAAGGATTTTGAAATCTGCCCTAAACTTAACCGGGAGCCAGTGTAAGGATTTAAGAACTGGAGTTATGTGTTCGTATTTTCTTGTTCTTGTAATAATTCTTGCAGCCGCATTTTGGATTAACTGGAGGTTGTATAAAGAACAGTTTGAACATCCAGTGAACACCGCATTGCAGTAGTCAATCCTACTAGAGATAAATGCATGAATTAGTTTCTCAGAATCCTGTTTATTTAAAAAGCGCCTTAATTTCCTAACATTTTTAAGATGGAAGAAACATGTTTTGGACAACTTTGTAATATGCACTTTAAATGACATGCTAGAGTCAAAGATAACTCCTAGATTGTGGGCTGATTCAGTAAAATTGACTGGGATTCCAACTGAGTTAAATGATGACAAAATATTGTTGTGATCAGCATCATTCCCTCCAACAATTAACATCTCTGTTTTATCTGTATTTAAAGACAAGTAGTTCTCATTCATCCACTCCTTTAATTCGCTAACACAACTAATGTTGAGAGTGCAGCTGGATGATAAATTGGACTGGACTGCCAATACTGATGCTCTGTGTAAGAAAGGACAGAGCCGACTATACTTCCTTAGAAGGCTGGCGTCCTTCAACATCTGCAATAAGATGCTGCAGATGTTCTATCAGACGGTTGTCCACCCGGGGGGGGGGATTGTCAACCCGGGGGGGGGTAAACGTTAAAATTATACAAAGTTATTGTCTGTCTGTATACCTGCATTGTTATTTCAATTTAATATTGTTCTTTATCAGTATGCTGCTGCTGGAGTATGTGAATTTCCCCTTGGGATTAATAAAGTATCTATCTATCTATCTATCTATCTATCTATCTATCTATCTATCTATCTATCTATCTATCTATCTATCTATCTATCTATCTATCTATCTATCTATCTATCTATCTATCTATCTATCTATCTATCTATCTATCTATCTATCTATCTACTGTGCTTATTCCTTCCAGCCCTGCAAGCAGGTCCTCCAACTTTCAAGGTAAAATTTGGGGGTTGGTGGCAGGATTGGCACACCAGCCACTGTAAGAAACCTCCCACTGTTCCAGTGTGGTGCTGAGGTGTCCCAATCCGGGTGGTTCATCGTGTGGTGGTTGTGGTAACACGCTGTAATCAACGCATACTCTCAACTTTCTCCTCCCCCTCCTTAGTCCAATACAAAATCACAGAATTGCATAGCCTATGCCAGCAGCACTGGCCGCAGGAAAGGAAATATCCTTGGACAGGATATAAACCCATTATGGGTTTTTTTGTTTCACATGCAGGTTATATAGTGCCTACCTAATGTCACTACTGTAGTAGACACCTCTGCAGCCTCCACGAGTCTGCGGGGTCTCCATATCTAAAGGATCCCCTCACCAGACCTCCACATAGTCAGCCAAAAGGTATATTTAATTTTTGCAAGAAAAATGTGCATTTTAGGCAAAATGAAACAGTGACAAACTGGTGTGACTCATCATGTGACATTACAACCTACAAATTGGCAAATCATGAGAAGATCTGCAAAAGTTAGCGAGTAGACAACAAAGAGATCCATCATGATAAGAAAAAGAATATAACTAAGTGCTACACAAATCAAGCACTGGGCACAATAGTCCATTGCCAAACTAACAAAGAAAACATCTATGCTTAAAGCATCAGTGGATGATGGAATTGGTTAAATGCTACCCATGTCATGGCAAGTGTGACTGAAGAGGTTTCTTCTGCTTGTGCTTCTTCTCCTTGCCCACCTCTTCCGAATGCAGATGACCACAGCAATGTACCTGAAAATCTGACAGCCCCAGACCAGGTTGAAATAAGGATATGTGATATTTGAATAGAAATGAGTAAAAATGATATTGGGGTCTGAAAATGTCGTATTATGTTTTTGCCACAGCAGTTTTCTCCAGACTGCAATTAATTTGCTGGTTTAATTTAGACTCTAAACATTTGTTTGAATATTTTTGATCTTCAGTGGTGAGGCAAACAACTTTAAGAAATAGGAGAACACCCAGGTAGCATTTTTCTAGGGAGCGATGAAAAAAAAAGTGTTAAATGCCTGAAATTGTTAAGGATTTCTTAGGATCCTCTTAGTGCAAATCAGGCTAACTGTGTTCATGGGGTTTTCTATTGTGGAACATGACCCGGACACAGACAGACAGACATATTCAAATCACCCCACACACGTTTATTTACAAAGTGCAGAAAGTGCTCCTCAGTCCCCAAGTCCCCAAAAGTCCAGGCCAACAACACACAATGCCTTCTCTTCTTCAGGCCGCCTCCTTGCCTCCTCCCAAACCTCGTCCGTCTTCCACCTGACTCAAGTCCTGAATGAAGAGAGGCGGCCCCTTTTATAATCACTTGGATGTGCTCCAGGTGCCTCCTGGCAATCTTCCACCGGCACTCCCCAGTGTGGCGGAAGTACCGGCTGCGTACCCGGAAGCACTCCGGGTGTCCCCGATCCTCTTCTCCCCAGCACTTCCGGGTGTGGCAGAAGTGCTGAGGTCCAGGGCTCCCAAGGCATTCGTGCACCCCCTGGTGGTGACCACTTTCCATCAAACCAACAGCTCTTTTTTTTAATTTCTTGATTCTCTTACATGCCATCTTCAGCTGACAAATTCACACTCATCCTGCACTGAAATGATGTGAGGTGTTGCCCCAACCTGTCTAACAAAAGTGCAGGGCACATTTGGGATAGACAGATTTGGAGCAGTCATAAAAGAGAAAGCACTCCAGAAGACTTGCGTTTCATCAGACAAAAGCTTTTTTAAATCAACACAGTGCCATGTATGGGCACAATGGGCCCTGACTGGAGGCATTTGGAGCATAGGGGCCAGCGATGTTTCTAATGCCAAACCTTTGATGTTTGCCATAAGAACAGGGGCCCCAGCGCACTACTTTGCCCAGGGGGGCTATGATGCTGATAAGATGGCCCTGGTTATCAATAACAGAATCCAAAAAACTCTAAATGTGTGAAAATGCAAAATATGGGAATGTTAAATTGTGGTTCTATTGTAATTTTTTTTTCCAGGGGCCCCAACTCTGTTATTGAGGGGTGTGATGTTGCAGGTCCTGCTCTATGATCCCTCTTCCAGTGTTCAGAGCCTCTAGAACTCGACACTGTCAATAGTCATGACCGGGATGAGCTGTACAAATAAGGATACCACATGAACCAAGAGGAAGGTGCAAAAGTGTACAGTGCCTTTATTAAAAACCACACTGTGTCCAAATAAATAGTACAGTGTTTCAAAACATCCATAAATAAATAATACATAAAATGTGAAAAAGTGAACGATAAAATAATTCAATAAATCTCATTAAAACAAAGTTTAAATCTGCTGGCAGGAACGATCATTTAAAAAAAAAAAATACGGTGCCTTTTTCTTTTAACCTGCAGCTCCCCTGCTAATCCCTCACAGACCTTGCAGCAGATGAGTCGCCCATTCTGCAGATGCAGCTCACCTTCTGCACATCCTGTTGTCTTCTATCCCATAGCTACATACAGGCTCCATCACCGGACCGAGACTTGGGTCCCCAACGTCCAAGGCAATCACGCTGGGGCTCTCACCACCAAGCCTTAACCCCTGCTGCCATCCTGGCCTTATGCTGCAAGCCATCCAAACTCCTGGTCACTCCAGCTCCTCTGAAAAGCTCAGTTGGAACAATCGCTTCCAACTGCCCCTGCCTAGTGTCAGCCTCACACTTCTTCTCAGGGCTCTTCTCCCAGCTGTTTTCACTCACACTCACTCACTCACTCACTCACTCACTCACTCACTCACTCACTCACTCACTCACTCACTCACTCACTCACTCACTCACTCACTCACTCACTCACTGACTGGCTCTTCTATCCTTCCTTGCACTTGCGCTTCTCCCTTTTAAAATTGAGATGTGGCACAGCTATGATGATTAGCAGCTCCCGGAATTAATTGCAGTCACAGGTGATTCTGCACCTGTGCACTTAAGTGCGGGATGGCCCGTGTTGCACACGGGAACCGCTCTTGCCAACTACCATGCCCTCCTACTTAAAACCACGGGTGCAGCAATTATTAATTTAAAATGACAATCAGCCGCAGACAACACTTTACCCCAAGGGGTTACATGTATATTGCGCTATGCCAATTATCAATAGGAAACAGTGTTTGAAATGGTGTTTGAACTCAGGATCCTGGAGCTGTCAGACATCAATGCTAACTGCTGCTCATTGTGGAACTTCCTGGAGATGTATCTACTTACATAGCCACGACCCCATACATCACTGCAGGTCAACTCCAGCAGTTTCAGGACAGAAGTGACATCTACACATGTCTAGACCAAGAGTTTGGTAATATATGTTTATACGTCATTACAACTCAAATTGCTCGAAACACTAACCACACCAAACCCTAACCTTAACAAAACTAACCCCTAACATTAACTAACACCTAACCTTAACCACTAATTGTACACGCTAACTGTTCTAACCCCTAACCTTAACTTCCATCCTATAACTGCTGGTCTCGAACTTCTGGCGTATGGTGCTTTGGCTCTGTAGTTGGATTTTATCGACTTCCAGGGAGGGTTTGGACCAATGGATGGCCAAAAACAGGATTCTAAGTGATCCAGCACCAGTTGACCTTCTCTACATTCATACATTAGATAATATTTTTATGCTTTAAGAACCTGTTATCAAATTTAAAAGAATCTAGATCTCTGTGCATGTTCCTATCTACAGCACATATTTCAGGCTGTTTCAACTCCCTCTGTTTTTAATATGTGTTGCACTCTTTTAACTGTACACTCTTTTAACCGATTAGTACAGGAAAAGAAATAATTCAGGGCTCTAATTTCTTAGAAGAGCTGAAGACACCATCTAACTACTTTTTAATCATTCTGTTAGAGATTAGAGGTACTGTTTCATCAGACCTCTGCAGAAGAATTTAATCATTGTCTCTGGTGTTCTAAAAAGAGTGAATATTGCGAGAATCGGTTTAATCTTTGGGAAGCACGGCAGCTCCAGCTTTATTTCTCATTAAGCTCCCTAAGGTAGACAGGAGCTCCAGGGTTTACCTTGCTGTTGATAAGCAACAGTTGAAATAAAGGGACACATCTAATAAGAGCTCCTGCATTTGAAGCAAGTGATGCTGCCAGGCGAATATGGGGTAAAAAGAGCAAAATGAAAGCATTGCCAAGGAGTTGAACAAAATGCCCAAGTGAATATATCGGCATCACAACGAAATCTGGGAAAGGAACTGGCAACCTGTCCGCATTAATTAAAAGGGGAAAAATGAAGACGCCTGCTAATTTCTGCTTTACCACAGATATGAAAATCGGACTACTAAGTTGCCTGTTTTATTTGACCTCAAATGTGTGTCTGACCTCTCAGCAAGTCCTCCGAATCGGTAAGTCCAATCTTCTTTACTAAAGTAGTCCAAATCAGAGTGCGTGCGTGTCTCAAAATCACACAACTATGACTCGATTTCCTGAGAACAATGTTTTTCAAAAAGTAGTATTTCCTTGTATATTATAAATGCATTCGAGCAACATACAATGTAATTGTTAAATGTTTGAAAAACAATTTATTTCAGAATAAAAAAGGGAAAAGATGATTTTAGGAGCGCATGGGAAATAAAAAGGAAGAAGAAGAAAAAAATGTTAACAAGAATCAATGTGTTATCGAGGCTGGGGCCTCTCCTGGCCTTTAAAGGTGTACCACAGGAACAGGCTGGGCCAATGATAATGGAAAATGGAACTTGAAACAGGACTGTTTAAGGAGGCTTCAGACGTGGGTAAAAGAGGTGCCTCTTCCAGGAGACCAATGAGTTAAACTTTATAGGGTCTCCTGAGTCCTCTTGAAGAGGAAGACAAAAACTACTGAGTGCCAAGGATCTGGTGTGCTGGGCAGTCTTTAATGGGTGTCAGAGGTTACAAGTGTCATCAAGACATCAGCTCAGAGTCTGACAATTCCGCAATTCAGGGTTGTATAGGGCTGGAATCCTCGCTGACCATTTTGGGTGCAAAGTGGGAAACATCCAGGAACTGCACACTTGTCCATCACAAGCCCCAAACATGACTTTGGGGATGTGGAAGGAAAACTCATGCAAATGTGGGGAAGGTGAGCAACTTCACGCAGGAAATAACCAGGTGCAGGATTTTAACCTGTGTGTCACCCCAGATGTCAATTAACGTTTACCTCATATTATACCTTTCATAGTCTTCACTCTCATGCAAAGCAACCTACATTTAAGAAACAACTGCACAAAAATAACAGTAGGGAATGGTAACATTAACAATGAAGTAAAGTGTTTATGGAAAGCAGCGGCATACAAGGGTCCCAGAAGATAAGAAATTAGAGGCTCACACTGCATCCCAGATTTAAATGCCGGAGCAGCTCCCACTTACAGAGAATGACTGACATAAAGGTGAATAAGCAACACTTGGAATATTTCAGACTGTTAGTCCTGTGATCTGATCTGGTATTATTAAACATGTTAATAAGGGAAATCAGTGAACTTGGTTGTTATTTTGAAGAAGTTGGATTTTGGGGTTTCTCAAAACAATAGCCAGCTAATGTAGAAGAGACACCTGCAAGGTTATAGCATCCAATTCTTCCTGTTATGCTGTAAAAGGAACTGTAGAATTACAGTAGAAAACTATTGTTTTTTTATGTGTGTGTGGAAAAGACAAAACAGTGGCATTTTAAATTTTGGTACTGTCTATTAGTCAAATCTTTGGTTGTTTACTGGTGAAGAGTCTAAAGCGAGATCCACGATATAAGATGAGTCCATTCATCTGAAGTTTTTCAATTAAAATGGTTACATTTTTAGTGTATGAGGAGCTTTGCGATTAAGCAGCTGACTTCAAGAAGAGTGCAATTTGAAACACATTTGCTTTACTTTTTATAATTTGAATTTTCAGTATTAGTATACGTTTTCCACCTGTACACAAAAATCAAACATTGTCACTTGGTGAAGATTATATTTTTGGTGCTGCTCCTGTCTCATTAATCTCTTCATTTCACTCAGTGCTTTCTATGTAAAATGTAAGCTGCTCCATATGGCTGAATTTTCAATTAACCTTTATTTGGATTAAGAGGAAATTGCAATGATTTAGATTACATAGTCTTTACTTCATCTTAAGAGTAATAGCCGTAAATCTTTTTCCAAATCAGTATAAACAACTGTCTATAATCTCCTTTAAAGAGAAATGTTTGATTTAACCGTTTTCCACATAGAACACTGATAATCCAAGCATTTTTAAATTTTTAGTCTGTCCTGAATTGTAGGTAGTAAATGATTCTTTATTAAGTTTTTTTGTAAAATTCAATTTTGTAAGGTTTGCATTTTATAGTAAAATTGTTGTTTTTGCTTGCCTTTTGATTTGGTGTAAACAGGAAATCATAATCCATCTGTTTTCTAAACCTGATTTGTTTGGGTCAAAAACTGAGAATTTCTCAGCTTTATTTAGGTAGTTAAAATTCACTGTTAATTTCTATGAAAATAAATAAACTACATTATATGCTAACCTGCTCTAAGTTACAAGTCATTTGACTTGCACTACACCTGACCCTCTTTCCTCACTTTGCAAGCGTTGAAGTCATATAGCGGCTCTCATTGTTTTGTTTTTTTGGACTGATTATGTGGGTCACCAAGCACCAGGTGTTTGCTGACAAACAGAACTCTCAGGTCTGGCACCTGGAGTGTTTCAAGTGTCCACATTCTGGATGAAGTCCTCTTTAATTGTCTCATAAGTAGATTGTTTCTTATCTGGCTTCCCATGTTAGACAGATTTGCTATGGATTATCATATTAGGAGCACATATCTCCAAATATCATAGTCCATTTAGGCACATGTAGGCAGCAGCAAGGACTGAGTGCATTGAGGCAGCAGTGCATTCCTGCTGTGTCACATATAAATAGCCTGCAGTGCTTATGAAATATTCTTTTTAAAACAGCATATCTTTGATTTCTTCTTCTTCTCATTATTATTATTATTACTAGCCAACCCACGGCGTAGCATACGCCACATAATCAGGCCGCTTTTTTAATGACTTTTAAGCACAGGGAAAAAATTAACATTTGAAAATTCCGTAATTTAATAAACCACCAAGAAAAGTAACATTGTAACAATGCACGGTACGAACCAACATACAATTGTCCGTGACTGAAAACTGGGGGACTGCCGTCGCGCCTTCTCCTCCCAGAGCGAGGGATGGGGGTGGACGGTGCTTGGGCATGGAGGGCGGAATGGGAGGAGAGGGGAAGGACGCCCATTCCGCCCCCTCCGTCATGCAAATCTGCTGATTTCTCATTCAGTATGCACTGCCTGCTCATGTGCCCACCCCCAACTCGTCACCTGAGTCGTTTTCGTCTTTGCACAGTCTTCATGCACCTGTGAGTCATGTTGACTGTTCATTTTCCAAACAGCGCCTCATTTGCTTTTGTCTCTAGTACATTCCAAATGCACCTCTGAGCCACGTAGAGGGGGGTTGTGTACAAAGGGCAGGGACGTAATCAGTGCGAGCGTATGACCCGCACTTCCTGGGAATTCCTCGTTCATAGGGAACAATTGCAAGCTCCGGTTTCCAGCACGAATGGGGTTCAATGGCTTACCCACACCTGTCTGCACCGGGTAGACACACGTTGATCCATTTAGTGTAGCGCGCGCGCAGTTACCTGATGCAGGAATCTGTATAACATTGAAAGAAGTGTTGTTTCCATGAAATACATTTGAAGTGGTGGCAATGGAAGGCAAATGAACAGTCAACATGGCTCACAGCTGGATTTGGACCGCAGCATAGACCAAAGCGAGTATGTGTTTGATGAGCTGTTCGAGTTGGCTCGCAGTGCTCTGAGGTGCGTTCCCTATCACGTGGAAGGAGGGGTAGAGTTTCTGGGCGGGGCTTCGTTGTTCCTTTCCCATGGTTTTTGATGGTGGACGCGGCCGGGTGTCGTAACCGAAAAGAATAATGAAAAGTCAACGTGGCTCAGAGGTGCATGTGGACTCCTAGCACAGACGAAAGCGACTTATGGGGTGGTCGGTGAGTTGTTGCATCCAGGCACATGAGCAGGCAGTGTGAATGCCTACAGAGCGAGGGTGGACGCGGGCCAGGGAATAAGGAGTGTTGGTGGGCGGGGAAACGTTTTCCGTGTTCCTGCAGGACCATCTAAGAAGACGCATGTTTGTCGCGGATGCGAATTGCTGTATGTAGCGTGTAAAACAGTTTGCGATGGTGCACGCGGTCGTGCGTCATAACCGAAAAGTCAACGTGGCTCAGAGGTGCATGTGGACTGTAGCACAGACGAACATAAATGACGGCGTGTTTTCCGAGGCGTCGTGTCCGAGTTGGTGGGCGTGGCTCTGCAAGTTGTCGTCGTATCCAATGTTCTTAGAGTTGGTGGGCGTGGCTGTCTTGCGTGCTTTCCATGGATGTCTACTTGTCGGTGGCTTAGTGAATTATATATATAGATTATTATTATATTTTATTGCTCAATTTTCCTTTTATATACATTTTGGTGTTTTGTTTTTATTTTTGCGCTGTATTAGTCTGAAAGAAAGTAGGGCTGGGGCTCTGCCAGATGAAACACTTGGAAAGTTGTTTATTTCCAGAGATTTCTAGAAAAAACAGAGCAAAGCTCATAGTTAAAGACTGATTAATCTACGGGACCAAAATGCTGTTATCCAAAATTTACAAAAAAAAAGTGTTACTGCACCCTGGCATTTGGCACCTGACAATCGCTGAACCCCAGACACGTTGGAGCACCACAACTGCTAATCAATTCAACCCTGGGACTTTTGAATTATTGTCCTTTATACCCTTCCACACACTAAAGTTCTTTGAATGCTACAACAGTACCTTGCGAATATAAATAGTGGAGCACGGACAGCACCTCAGTTAACAGAGAGACAGAGAAAGATAGTGAGCAGTCTAATGGCTGCAGCAACATTCACCCTGCCGAGACCCCAAAATGTCTTCAGGCAGAGCCTCATGTGGGGTATCCTGAATCATTGTTTGATACAAGCAATTATAAAATTATTATTTGTGTTTTGATTGTTCTTTATTGTTATTGTTGTGAATGTTTTGTCACCATTGTGGGTTTGAGGCAGCACTGTAAACACAATGATCTTCGCTCAATGCATTCCTAGCCCTGAACCTCATCCTTTTGTGGAGTTAATGCTCACTGAAGGACACAGAAAATAGCCATCTCATGATGCCAATGTAAAATGATATTGGGTTAAATTATTTCAATATGGATATTGGGCTCCGCCATAAATGAGTAGCTAGGAACAGCAGAGTATCCAATGTGGATTTTCATTTTAATTTTCTAAATACAAATATACACTGTATATTAAAACATTAGAAAAACTTTCCCAAGAACAAAGATCACTAATCCTATTCTCTTAATTTCTCAATTTTTTAAGGTCTCTAAAGAACTACACACTAGTTCTCATTACCAAACTAGTTATGTAATGTATTCCTTGTGTCTATGGTTCTCTATGTGAAGAAAAACTTTATAATGTTTGTGTGAAATTTACTCTTAATAAGTTTCCAATCATGTCCATGTTCTTCCTGAACTAATTTTACTGTGATAGCAGCTATCTTTTGTTCAAATTCACTTCATAATTTTCAGCAATTCCGTAATGCCACCTGTTATTCTGAGATTGCTTAAAATGAAAAGGTTTAATTACTTTAATCTCTCCTCATAGACCTTAGTTAACTCTTAGAATCAGCCTAGTCACCTCTCTCTGTACTTTTTGTAGCAATGCTACATCTTTTTTGTAATATGGAGACCAAAACTGCACACAGTACTTCAGTTGAGGCTTCACTAGTGTGTTATATAACTTAAGCATACTGTAACTTCCTTGGACTTCTACTTGACAAACCATACACTAACATTCTGTTAGTCTTTTTAATGGATTCTTCACACTGTCTAGACATAGATAGTGATGAGTCCACTACGACACTTAAGGTGTAGTTTAATGTTTCATCTTCAAATCTAACATTTTTATTTCATACTTGCAATACCTTATGTTTACTTACATTAAATTTCATCTGCCCATGTCTGAAAGCTAAGTCACTCTGTAATGATTCAATGGATTCTAGATGATCTGGCAATCCATCAAGCTTGGTATCATCTACAAACTTAACTAGTTAGTTATTTAAAGATCATTTATAATCATTTATATATATTAATATATACAATAAATATATATTAAAAATAACAGTGGGCCCAGCTGTAAACATATGAGGGACACCATTTTTAATATTGCCTAACTTTGCGTCCTGTTTTTTAGCCAGTTTTATACCCATCTTCATACTACACCATAAACTTTAACTTATTTTAGTCTGATGCCCAGCCTCTCATGTGCCATTTGAAAATCATGATAAATAATATCATATGCTTCACTCTGATTGAATCATTTTGTTTCACCATAGAATTCCAGCATATTAGTAAAATATGACCTTTCCAGTCTGAAATCACATTGACTATTTACTAACATTTCTTCTTGCCATGTGCTGCTCAGTATTTTCTTTAATAATTAACCCAATAAGCTTACTGGCCAATAGCTGCTTGGATCTGCTCAATCACCCTTTTTATATAACAAGATAATAATTGTCATTTGCAGTCATTGGGAATTTTACAAGAGTACAGTGACTTTTGAAAAATATGCTTCAACAGTTTATATATGTACTCATTAACTTCCTTAAGCACTCAAGAATAATTGTTATCTGATCCAGTGTATTTCAGCCTATTTAATTTAAGCAGTACTTCTCCCTCTGTAATTTCCAAATCACTCAGTCCCTGATACTGATGGGAGGTCATTGTCTTCCTCATATATAAAAACATCAGGAAAAAAGCAAGTTTAGAGCATTTTCTATTTCAACCATAACACTTTCCATTTGGTGGGTCAGTTGGTGGTCAAGCCACTGCCCTGTCCTTCAAGTTTTCAGCTGGTGTCCTCTTTCTGACAGCTGTTTTCCTCTCCATGCCCTATCTATGTCCAGGTGACAATAGAAGAAAGAAAAATAAAAAAAATCCAATCAGCAGCATCACTAAAGGAAATAAACCTCTGGGATTTTCATAGTCAGTTGTAAAAGACAAACTGAAAATACAAAGTCACATTCCCGGAGACTTGGGCAAACACGCCACTCACCCCTTCCTGGGCATTCTACAGTAGAGTCTTTAATGAGCCATCTAATCTGATGACAAAATCTTTCCATCTTTGGAAATCAAGGCTCCCAGTATCTCAGGTGTCTTTTCGTGTATAGGAAAACAGCTTGGCAGTAGAGTAGAGACTTAGTAACAGTTCATAATTATTGTAATAACTTATTTTTATACAAATGACTAACAAGCAGAGAAGCAATATTGTATGTACAGCTGATCAGCAGCTGTATTCAGGGTATGCTAGAGTAAAGTCTAAACCACTGCAGTATTCAATCCTATGCAGAAATTAATTTCTCTGTATTCTACATATTTAGAAACTGTCTTATTTTTCAATATTTTAATGCTGGAAAAACAGGATTTACTTAGTCTTGTAACATGTATTTTAAAAAAACATGTGTAGGACTGTGTATTTGCTGACACTGATTTTTTTTAAAAATTCTCTAAATGAAAGGCCTACGGATCCTCCCTGCGTGGAGTTTGCATGTTCTCCCCTTGTCTGCTTGGGTTTCCTCCGGGCACTCTGGTTTCCTCCCACAGTCCAAAGACATGCAGGTTAGGTGGATTGGCGATTCTAAATTGGCCCTAGTGTGTGCTTGGTGTGTGGGTGTGTTTGTGTGTGTTCTGCGGTGGGTTGGCACCCTGCCCAGGATTGGTTCCTGCCTTGTGCCCTGTGTTGGCTGGGATTGGCTCCAGCAGACCCCCGTGACCCTGTGTTTGGATTCAGCAGGTTGGAAAATGGATGGATGGATGAAAGGCCTACAATTCTAAGGGTAATAATGCTCAGTCTCATTTCAGTTGTTAATTACCATTTTCTTGCAATTACCACTGTTACCACTGTTATATGATACATCATTTGTACTTGGGCACATCTTCAGTGATAGAACCTGGAGTGTTTTAGGTCTTTCAAACTATCATACACAATCTTCCAGGTGACCCAGCTGAGGTTGATGAGACCTCAGCCTCTGTCCAAGTGGCTTACTACAGAACCCTGGCTCTCCTCTCTCGGCCAGAGACATTGGGAAGCTTTCTCAGCTTTTCTCAGCAGCCTCCATGTTATCCCTGATGGCTCTTGCCTTGCTTGCTCTGATGATGCCAAGGATTCCATACGCCTTCCACAGGGATTGCCCTGCAAACCTTTTGCTGCCCACCTCTACAGGCAAGCACCTTGTTCTCCACCAGCTCCTGGCTTGTTGCCTTTTTCATTTTTGGGCCCTTCCATCCTCTCTTCCCAGGGAACCGTAAACTTCACCGGTATGAGTTGTTTTGTGACATCCTAACTGATGAGAGATGTCACAGGTGTCTGGATGATGTGTGATGGTATTCTCAGTTGCTTTTCTAGATCAACTGACATCACCCAATCCTGTGGTTTGTGTACCAGACCAGTCTCACTGCGCTTTCGAAGCTGCCTTGGCTGCTCTCATTCCTTGATAAATGCCACCACTCTGGTGAACACACGAACACTTCTGCTGGTGCCTGTCCCTTGCTGATCTCTCCTGCCACTGACCTGAGCACTTGATTGCACATCAATATCAGCCCTCCCCCAGACCTTTAGGGTAGCAGCTTAAGATATGTTCCAATGCTCCTTTCCCTGGACACATGTAACAGACTGGTGAATCTGTCTTACCCCATATGGAAAGGTTAGGCAGGCTTGGTAGGACATAATAGACTCCTTAAATCAGGAACTTAATCTGATCTGAATCCTTCCAGATGTCCTCCCAGGTGATCTTCCTCTCCAAATACTGCTCCCACCTTATCCATGCTCCTTGCTGCTTCATGGCCACTGTTCTGTGGTTCCTTTCCTTCTTGATGGCTGCTCGAAGTTCCCCCAGCACAAACTCCCTTCTTTTTTTTCCTTTGGCAGTGTCATACCTTTTTGTCACAACACTCTCAAGTCCAGCTCTACCCTGGGATACTCTTCCTTCTAGGACTTTGTGCTGAAGATGGGTCTCTGCTTGTCTCACAGCTTCAGCTGCCTTCCACTTCTCCAATGACCTCCACTAGCCACCTTTGGGTCACCTGACTCAGTATATTGCAGGTGCTCTCTCACTCTAGTGACCATGAACCCCTCCTTCACTGAGCTAAATGGTATTGTTAGCTTGTTACTGTTGCCGTACAATGCAAAGCTGCTCCAGCTGCGAGGCGAACCTAACCATCTCCTAATGTGGCTGCTGACCAATTATTGAAAACATCAAACTTTCTACTGTGTAATATTGTCCAAGTAGTATTTCAGAGGGTGTAGCAACATAGTCTGTTCCAACGCTGCTTTAAGACAGACAGAGGATTTTTAAGTAATTAACAGAGGTTGGGATACCTGTGCAAATTGTTTCCTTCAAATTGCAAGGCTTAATTTACTTTAATTGCTGCAGAACATTTAGACATTGTAACCTATTAGTTGTTCCCTGAAGAAGGCCCATTTGTAATATTCTGATATTTCCTTTGTTTAGTTCTTGCTAACCTAAATATTAAATTTAAACCTCTTTCAGTTTACTGTTTATTTTTTCACCATTTTTTTCAGTTTACTGTTTATTTTTTCACCATTTTAAGTTATTCATTGTATTTCAGCTGATTATATTTGAAGTAAAACTGGAAAAACTGAGGTGTTCTAATCTTTTGACTGGAAGTGTATGTTTTCTTGTTTCAGTTCCCTCCATTATCTCATTTTGCTCTTTACCTATCAAACTATAGCACAAATTGCCTGTTGTTGCAGGTATGAAAATGTATAATTCCATACATTAGCCATATACTTAGCTGTATTCTTCAGTGACACCAAGGGCTTACTAAATACTGGAAAAAGCAATACTCTTAGTTTGGTTGCCTGAATCTAACAGGAATATAAAAGTAAAAGTCATTGTACTTAGTGTCAAGTTGAGAAGCTGACTCAACGCAGAGTCATTCTTCACAACCGTACTGCCGTCATGACCTGGAAATGTATTGGCAGACAGCTGTGTGAACTAAATTACCAATAGTTCCTTGTTGTCATAGATTTTTATGAAGATTCCAAGAGGAAACTAGAAGTTTGCAGTTATTGTGTGGGAAAAGTACAAGGATATTGGGGGAATTAAAGGACACATTTAAAAAAAAGTTTAATGAAGAGTATAATTATCAAGAGAAGCTAACTTAATCAATTGTTAAAACCAGTGTGCATATTAGAATGAAAGTTAAAAATAGAGCAATGTCCCAAATAACTAACATGTTTATATTGCTCTTAACTAACAGAAATCTTCTTTCTTCATTCTAAATTATTTTTCAATGTCAATCTAATGTTTGGATGCTGAGTAGCCATGTGCCACCTTCTTATATAGGATGCACATAATGACTCGCAACATGGGTAAACTTAAAAAACTTGCCCTCAGCCACACAACAACAGTCACAAAAGATGCTGTTGTCAGAATATTGGGTTTAACAAATACTAAAACAGAGGCACTTTTGGAAAATTAGCCTCAGTGAATTGTAGTGTCAAATAAAAATTGACTAAAATATGTGATTTGTGAACCATAGGAAATTTGAATATCTTATAAATAATTGAAAGGAACATGTTTTATGTCTACCTCTAGCAGCTCAGATCTTGGTGCTTCAGTAACATCATAATCCTTTTATTGTTAGATAGTCAGTAGCTATACAAAGTCATGAGTTTACAAATTACTGATTCAAATGGTCTTCCACATCTAAAAAAATTGCTTAACATGGAGATGCTTATGACCTCTGCTGTCAATGCAAAAACTCAATCAACTTACTTTTTTACTTCCTTATCAATATCCAGAAGTACTTGGTCACCTCTCTAGCATGAATTTATTGGAAAACCATCATATACTAGGAGATTTACTTAAATTTCGGTTACTACAAATAATTTTTAGGAGTGCACATTTTGTTTGCCATTAAACATAACTATACAAAATGATTCCCTATTTATTTAACTTTTATGTCCATTACATTACAATTTCCTTGGTGTCAAACCACCTCTTAAATTAAAAATGTTCATTTGATATATTTAGTTGCTAATGGTATTTTAGTGACAGGGCATTTAAAAATGAAATAGAATATAGTGTCCAAAAACAAAACAGATAAACTAGATGCCTTATGGTTGAAAATATAAATGCTGGATTTGTTAACTTGCCCTACATAGCCAAAACCGATTGCCTGATTAACCAAATAGCTGCTAGTTAACACAAAACTATCACCTAAAACATGACCAAAATAAAAATTAATAGAGCACACAAATACAGTGGCCTAGCTCGAGTTTGCGCCACTCGAGGTGGGGCGGGGCTTCAATTTGCCGCCCTCCAACGTATCTGAATATGTTAACCTATTTAAATAGAAAATTAAAATGAGGTATAGAGAAAAATTAAGATACATTTTGCATAGATTTATTTATATATAGAGAAACAGCAATATTTTTTTTCACATATAATTATTTATAAGCATCAACTAGACAAGAATAGAGTACAGACGCACTGATAAGCCATGTTCTGATTATTAGTTTAATATAATTACGCTGCGAAAACCAGAACTAGTGTGGTGTACAAGTGATAGGTGGGGATGAGCAAGAACGTATTCGGATTGCTAACAAAACGAAATTATACATTGTGAATTAATTGTTTATCTTCCTAGAAATTATTATCGATGTAATGAATTTGTGAATTTCCCCTTGGGATTAATAAAGTATCTATCTATCTATCTATCTATCTATCTATCTATCTATCTATCTATCTATCTATCTATCTATCTATCTATCTATCTATCTATCTGTTTCTGTTTATTTTTGTTATTGCCTCATAAATTCCAACTGCCGTGTCTGACGCCGTCACAGAAGGACCGTCTGAAAATGATTTTTGAAGCATTTGTGGATGAAAATCAGAGAATTCATTCATGAGTGATATTTTTCCGAATCCTGTTGCCTACACATGAAGTGTTCTGAGCCTTTTGGCCAATAATGCCGCCCTCAAAAATGTGCCACCCGGGGCGGACTGCCCCCTCCGCCCGCCCCTAGCTACGCCACTGCACAAATACAAACAATGCCCTCAGAAAATTAAATATGAAAAAGGCAAACAACAATTTCACACAAATATTGAATACATTTCATTTGGATACTTTATGGTTCTTTAGATCAGTGGTTCCCAAGGTTCCTCAAAACAACCAAAACCGACGGTTCATGGCCTCCCATTAATACTTGGTCACAGTTAATCGTAGTCACCAAATATTAAAAAACAGCAAAATAACTCAAAGTCAATGGGATATCTGAGTCCGTTTCTTGGCTGCATAGTTCTACTTCCAGGTTCTCCCTCTTACTGTATTTATTTGTTAATAAAGGAAGTTGGTTCCTGAATATTGACAACACTGTCCAAAAATAAAAGCTTTCCAGAGCTAATTAATATTAGTAAACACTAAAATAAAATTATAACATTTTAACATTAGGACAGTCTAGACCAGAACAGGTCTTTCAGCCCAACGAAGCTTACTAGTTCTAGCACCTTAATTCTTCCAAAAAACATCTTCTACTTTTGAAAGTCCCTAAAGTCTTACTGTCTAACACACTACTTGGTAGCTTATTCCAAGTGTCTAAGGTTCTCTGTGTAAAAAAGACTTCTTAATCTTTGTGCAAAATTTACCCTTACCAACTTTTCAACTATGTCCCTGTGTCCTTGATGAATTCATTTTAAAATAACAGCCTTGATCCACTGTACTAATTCCCTTCATAATTTTAAACACTTCAGTCATGTCTCCTGTTAATCTTTTTTTGCTTAAACGGAAAAGGCTCAGCTCTTTTAATCTTTCCTCATCATTTATGTCTTGCATCCCTGCAATTGGTCTAGTTGCTCTTCTCTGGACTATTTCTAGAGTTGCTTTGTCCTTTTTTTGGCCTGGAGACCAAGACTGTACACAGTACTCTAAATGAGGCCTCACCAGTACATTATAAAGCTTAAGGATAACCTCTGTAAGAGCCAATCTTAAAAAGTTAAAGTTTTGAGTTAAACTCATATTAATGTTTGCTTTACTTGAATAGAATATAATATCTTCTATAGTCATAGACAATGGTATAGTCTTTTCCCCCTATAAGTTAGCAAGATATAGAATCTTCTTACTATAACTGAGAAACTGTGAGTTAATAAGCTCTTGTTGTGTTTAGAACAGGTCCCAGTAAACAGGGACTTGAAAGATCCATTTTTAAGTTAGAAATGGGATAGGCATACAGTTTTCTGACCGTTTTGAAATGGTTCAGAAATTATAAGTGACTAGTAACGATTTAAGATGTAACAAGATTAAGCTTAGAACTAAATTTTTTCTTATTATAATTTTTTCTTTTTTTTGCTATTTTTAATTTTCTTTTTTGTGTGAACTGTTTTACTTTCAAACTTAACTAAACTGTTAAAAACGAAGATATTTTGTCTGTGGAATCATTTCTGCGCATCAGGCTTTTGTTGAATCCCATTTTTTAAGTTGGAGCTGCTGAATTTTGGAAACTTTGGGAAAACGCAGCTACATTTCGTCAGAAAATTTGCCATTTTGAAAGCCTCGAACTTGAACTGGAATCTACCATCTGAGGACGCTTCTTCTCCTGAACTTGTCAACGAAAGAAAAAGAACTGAGTCATCCCGAGGTACTGTGCTTTTACCTTCTATCTCTGCGCTATCGTAATGAAAACAAGGTCGCCGCACCTGAACTTGAGAAGATTTTAAGAGACTGTGGTGTTATAAGAGACTTTGTGGATGATCGCCTTTGCTTTTGCCTGAGTTTTTGAAGCCTCGTTATAAGGAAATATCCGCTTTGTTGGAACGTTCCTATTGTGACGTTTGTTGCTGTCAAGAGAATCAGCTGTTGTCATGGCAATGTCTAAGCATAATTCCAGTGAAGCTAGTAGTGAATTGAGTACAGACTCGAAGCCAGAAAATGTAATAGGAGATCTTAAAGGTCACATAAGTCAGAGGAAAGATAAACTTTCTGTGCTTATAGCTGAAATAGAAAGTCTTAAAGATACTCCAGAAAATCATTCAGAAGTAGCTGAAAGACTTGAAAATTTTTGCGAGACGCACAGTGAGATAGAAGAATTGAATCAAAGGCTAATATCAATGCTGAGTAAAGAAGGCGCGATTAAGAAACAGAAAACGACATTCGCTGAAAGCTCTAAGAATTAGAACGAATTTATTACTGTTACAAAGCTATGGCTGAAAGATGCAAATAGATTGTTATTACATAAATCCGACGACCAGCTAGTTAACCAATTCGAAGATATGCAATTGCAAGAACGGAAACGCTCAAAGTCAAAGGAGCGAAAGGCTACTTCGCAATTAAAGCGCACTTTAGATATTAAATATGACTCTTTAGCCCAGAAAAGCACTGCAGCAGCATCATCACCTTCTACGGCAGTTTTGGTTGAACAATCGACCCTTGATAGAATCCTACGAAGGTTGGATGAACTCGAGTCGGAAAGGCAGGAATGACAGAATCAAGCTGAATATCAGAAAGCAGTCATTGAAATGGCTAAATCGTTAACCCAACAAAACAGAGCTACTACTCCTACTCCACCTCCAGCACCAACACCAGCAGCAGCACCAACCCCAGCGCCACGAGATGAAGTACCACATAGACAGGTTCCTTTACTTTCAGGTGACCCACTTGACTATGCAGATTTCATCAGAGCCTTTGATCATGCTGTGGGTGTTGTATTAGCAAACT
Organism: Erpetoichthys calabaricus; assembly: GCF_900747795.2. Taxonomy (NCBI): domain Eukaryota; kingdom Metazoa; phylum Chordata; class Cladistia; order Polypteriformes; family Polypteridae; genus Erpetoichthys; species Erpetoichthys calabaricus. The sequence continues at coordinate 158,261,689 of NC_041397.2, read as the reverse complement.
CACAAGATAAATTAGATTACTTGATCCAGTACACCAGAGGTTTGCCTCAAGAAATGATTAAAGGCTGTTCACGAATGTCACCAGATGAAGGCTACTCAGAAGCTAGAAAATTGCTTAAAAGATGTTATGGCAATGAGCTATTCGTAGCAGACGCATACCTCAATAAAGCATTGAAATGGCCTCAAATAAAGCAAAACGATGGGGAAGCTCTAAGAGATTACGCAAACTTCCTCTCAATCTGCATGAACACTATGAATGATACAGAGAACGGTGGAGAATTCAATAACAGTTATAACGTGCGTGTTATGCTTAAGAAACTTCCATTCTCTCTGAGAAACGAAAGGATGAGGCATGCTTATAAGCTTAAAGAAAATAAAACGAGACCTGGCATACCTGAACTAATTAATTTTTTGTGTAACGAAGCTGAAATGCTTCTAGACCCTGTGCACAGTACCGTTTCACAAGGTGACACTTGTATAGAGAAAAAAGAAAAGATTGAGAAAGCTAAGTCTCCTCAGAAATACGGTCAGAGATCGGAAAGTATTTTTACCACGAGTATTTCTAGTGTTGATGAAAAGGAGGCAAGAGAAACCTTGGTTGAAAAGACTGTTAATGACACATGTGCATTTAAAAATCCTTGTATATTCTGCAATGGGCAGCATATCCTTGCTGGATGTAATAAAATCAAAGGATTGCCACACAAAGAAAGAATTGACTTTTTAAAATCTAAAGGTTTATGTTTTCGCTGTCTCAAACAGGGACATCTTGGTAAGAACTGTAAAGAAAGAATGAAATGTCAGACATGTTCTTTTCAGCACCCAGACATCTTGCATATCAAAAAAGATTCTGGAGCAACATCTAAATCTACAGCTAGTGTGGCGACATCTACTGAAAATGAAATAGAGACCGGAACTTGTAACTTTACTGGGGCCGAAGAAGAATGTGCGCTGCAAGTAGTTCCTGTTAAGGTAAAATCTAAGAAGAGCGAAAGGTATGTAGAAACATACGCCTTTATAGACCTCGGCAGTACAGTAACAATTTGCACTGAAAGGCTCCAGAGACAATTAAGCCTTCAAGGGAAAAGAACACAAGTATTTCTCAAAACTATGAATAACTATGATGATGATTCAAAGGTGCTAACTCAAAGTTCTGTCTTATCAGATTTACAAGTCTGTGGTCTCAATGATGATGAATATATTGATTTGCCAAAAGTCTTTACACAGGTCTCCATTCCAGTGGACAGAGAAAATATTCCACTACAAGAAGACATCGATAAGTGGGCATATCTAAAAGAGGTACATCTAACTATTGATTCTGAAGTTGATCTTTTAATAGGAATCAACTACCCAGAAATCTTCAAGCAGACACGATTCATACCTAGCCAAGGAGGTGGACCTCATGCTATGAAGATTGCACTTGGATGGGTGGTTGGTGGACCATACAAAGAGATAGATGACCTCACAAAACAAAGTGGTAAGATGCTCAAACATTCAGTCAATCGTGTGTCAATAACAGAGATTGAGGATATGTTGCTGCAACAGTATAACACAGATTTTCCAGAGCGCAGCTGTGAAGAAAAGGAGGAGATGTCACAGGAGGACATCAAGTTCATGCGCATAGCCTCAGAATCTGCGAATCTGGTAGGTAGCCATTATTGTTTAAATTTGCCTTTGAAGGATGAAACACTGAAAATGCCAAACAATCGCTGTATTGCTGAACAGCGTACTATAGAACTCAAAAGAAAACTGAGCAAAAATTCAGGTTTCCACGGAGACTATAAAGCCTTCATGAAAGACATTATAGACAAGGGTTATGCTGTCAAAGTACCCAAAGAAAACCTAAATTGCAATGAAGGCAGAGTGTGGTACATTCCACATCACGGTGTGTATCATCCAAAGAAAACTAAAATTCGAGTGGTCTTTGACTGCACAGTCACCTATCAGGGAATCTCATTTAATGAGCAATTATTAAAAGGCCCCGACCTAACTAACACACTCATTGGCGTCCTTACAAGATTCAGAAAGGAGCCAGTAGCACTAATGGCAGACATTAAGTCAATGTTCTACCAAGTTAAAGTACCAGATAAAGACACTGATCTTTTACGTTTTTTATGGTAGCCTGAAGGTAATTTAAGTAAAGACCTTGAAGAATACAAAATGACGGTACATCTTTTTGGTGCTACTTCTTCACCCAGTTGTGCTTCTTATGCTTTGCGTAGAACAGCCGAAGACTACAGAGATACATTTCCTGAGGAAGCTGTTAACACCGTTCTCAATAACTTCTACGTGGATGACTGCTTAAGGTCAGTGACAACAAAGGAACAAGCAATAAAGCTGGCAAAGGACCTCCAAGCTCTATGCCTCAAAGGGGGTTTTCATTTGACTAAGTGGGTGAGTAACAACAGAGAAGTTTTATTGTCTATACCAGAAGAAGACAGAGCTCATGAACAAAAGGACTTAGACTTGAGCCACAGTCTCCTTCCCACAGAGCATGCCCTGGGTGTCCAGTGGTGCACAGAAATGGACAGTTTCAAATTTCAGATTAAGTTACAAAACAAGCCCGCTACAAGGCGTGGTATTCTGTCTGTTGTTAGCTCAGTTTATGATCCACTTGGTTTTCTAGCACCCGCCCTACTGCCAGCAAAACTTATTCTAAGAGACTTATGCAAAGAGAAATTTGGGTGGGATGAAGAAGTAGAAGTCAAACACATTCACATTCAAAAATGGAAAAAATGGATGGATGATTTGCAGTTACTTACAGACTATAAAGTGAACAGATGCTTCCAACCTACCGGGTTTGGAACCATAAAGACAGCACAAATACACCATTTTCCAGATGCTAGTGAAGATGGATATGGCACTGTCACTTACCTTGTCTTAACCAATGAAGAGGACAAAATGCTTAAAGGTGAGCTTCAAATGCACTTAGAAGAATCTACATTTTGGACTGACAGCACCACGGTGCTAAAAAACATTTCAAATGAAGCACTCGGTTCAAGACCTTTGTTGCCAACAGAATCTCCGTGATCAGAGATCATTCACAGCCTTCACAGTGGAGGTATGTCACATCTGTCCTTAACCCAGCTGATCAAGCATCTAGAGGGCTAAACATAGAAAACTTTCTCAAAAGCACCACATGGTCACAAGGTCCAAGTTTCTTATTGAAGCCCGAACAGGAGTAGCCAAAAAGACCAGATCAACCAAATGATTCACTCACTGAAGGTGATCCAGAAAAACAAAAATCACTCATTGCAAAGCACATGAAAAGGTATAAACTGACTTTAAAAACAAATCCAATTTCTCTAGACGATTTAGTTAAAGCCGAAACAGAGCTTATCCGCCTCAGTCAACAACAAGAATTTCCAGAAGAATGAAAGGCTTTAAAGAAAAAGACTTGTGTAAAAAAGAATAGTCAAATCTATAAACTTGACCCGATCATACAAGATAGAATACTGAGAGTTGGAGGAAGACTCTGCAAAGCTGCAATGCCCGAAGAAGCTAAACATCCTGCAATTCTACACAAGCATTCACATGTTGCTTCTCTCATATTGCAACACATTCATAAACGAATTGGTCATTGTGGGCGCAACTACATGCTCGCACAGCTACGCCAAAAATACTGGATACCTCAAGCGAATTCAGCTATCAGAAAAATAATTTCAAAGTGCACAACGTGCAGAAGATACAATGCGAAAGTAGGTGAGCAAAAAATGGCAGATTTGCCAGAAGATCGTCTAGCACCAAACCAACCACCGTTTACAAATGTCAGAGTCGATTATTTTGGCCCCTTCCTAGTCAAAAGAGGAAGAAGCCTAGTTAAGAGGTATGGAGAAATTTTCACATGTTTAACAACCAGAGCTGCACACATAGAGATTGCACATAGCTTAGGCACTGATTCTTGTATCCAAGCCATACTCCGATTTACCGATAGAAGAGGACAAGTTAAAATCATACGCTCAGACAATGGAACAAATTTTGTTGGGGCAGAAAGAGAGCTACGAGAAGCTATTAAAAAATTGGAACACAAAAAAAATCAGCGACACTATGATGCAAGAACAAATCAAATGGATTTTCAATCCACCATCAGCTTCTCATCAAGGTGGAGTGTGGGAAAGACAAATAAGGAGCATAAGAAAGATCTTAAATTCAACACTAAACCAACAAACACTCGATGATGAAAACCTTCCTACAAAGATGTGTAGAGTGGAATCAATACACAATAACAGACCCCTTACAAAGACATCAGTTGACCCAAATGATTTAGAACCACTCACACCCAATCACTTGTTGTTACTGAAGACAAAACCTAAATTACCACCCGAACTCGTTTCAGAGAATGAACCATACCCAAGAAGACGCTGGAAACAAATTCAATACATGGCCGATTTGTTTTGGAAAAGATGGACTAAAGAGTATTTACCAATACTTCAAGAACGTCAAAAATGGCTTGCACCAAGAAGAAATTTTGAACCAGGGGACATTGTTTTAATTGTAGATAAAGCTACACCTTGCAATTCCTGGGTAATGGGTCGAGTCATCAAGACAATGCCAGATGCCAAAGGTGCAGTCAGAAGAGTTTGTGTGCAGACCAAAACCAGCACACTGGACAGACCCGTGAATAACCTGTGCCTGCTTCAAGAAACAGCCAATGTTTAAAATGAGAAATTTTTAAAATGTTTGTTTGCAGTGTTATTGCTAGTGATTTGAAAACAATAGTTAAAATAAAGCTAACTGTCTCATATTGAAGTAAAGAATAGTAATTGACTCCGCTCCTGCATAGCCAATTAGGGGTCGGAAATATAAGAGCCAATCTTAAAAAGTTAAAGTTTTGAGTTAAACTCATATTAATGTTTGCTTTATTTGAATAGAATATAATATCTTCTATAGTCATAGACAATGGTATAGTCTTTTCCCCCTATAAGTTAGCAAGATATAGAATCTTCTTACTATAACTGAGAAACTGTGAGTTAATAAGCTCTTGTGTTTAGAACAGGTCCCAGTAAACAGGGACTTGAAAGATCCATTTTTAAGTTAGAAATGTGATAGGCATACAGTTTTCTGACCGTTTTGAAATGGTTCAGAAATTATAAGTGACTAGTAACGATTTAAGATGTAACAAGATTAAGCTTAGAACTAAATTTTTTCTTATTATAATTTTTTCTTTTTTTTGCTATTTTTAATTTTCTTTTTTGTGTGAACTGTTTTACTTTCAAACTTAACTAAACTTTTAAAAACGAAGATATTTTGTCTGTGGAATCATTTCTGCGCGTCAGGCTTTTGTTGAATCCCATTTTTTAAGTTGGAGCTGCTGAATTTTGGAAACTTTGGGAAAACGCAGCTACAACCTCCATGAACTTATACTCTACACATCATGCTGTATAATCAAACATTCTGTTAGCTCTTTTAGTGTCTTCTGAATGCCCCTGCTGCATCTGTTCCAGGGGAGCAACCATGGGCAGCTCAATACCTCTCCCGGTACGCTTGGTGGCAGTGATTCCCCAACCTGTCACATGGCTCCATGGGAGATGGAGTCCTCCACAGCCTGGTTGGTGGCTCGGACAGCTGCTAGGGGGAGCTGCATGGAGTCAGCAGCCCGGCTGGACGAATCTTCAGCCCCAACTATAAAAGGGCCAGCCACCACCACTCAGGGGCGAGAGTCGGGAGGAGGAGGACTAAGCTTGAGGAGCAGTGGTGGGAGAGGAGAAAGGATTGTTGTGTTGTGGAATAGTGCTTTGGGACTGTGTATTGCCTGTGGATCACGGGGAAAACATGCTCCCACAGGTGAAGAACAATAAAGTCTTTGTGTTTCATACGTGCCTCTGTGTCCATCTGTGTCGGGTCAGGTGCCTATATAGCACCTCTGTTACAAGGTCTACTTTCAATCTTCAGACCTCCCATTGTGTATTCAAACCTAACACTTTTACTTCCTATGTGTAATACTTTACATTTACTGACATTAAATTTAATTTGATACATATTTGCCCAAGCCTGTATCCTGTCCAAGTCCCTCTGTAATAATTAATCAGATTTTAGATTATCTGTAAATCCATCTAGCTTGGTGGTCTGCAAACTTTAACAGGTTGTTACTTATGTTTCAATTAAAATCATTTGCATATATTAAAAATAGTAGCAGTCCAGGTACTGACCCCTGTGGATCACTACTCTACATGTCAGCCAATTCTCGCAAAATAACTCTATGCCTTCTGTGTCTGAGCCAATTTTGCACCCACCTAAAAACAACACCCTGAACTCCCACTTCTTTTCATTGATGCCCAACCTCTCATGTGGCACCTTGTCAAATGCCTTCTGAAAGTCAATGTAAATAATATCATATGCTCCACTTTGATCATATTCTTTTGTTGCTTCTTCATACAACTCCAGCATATTGGTAAAATATGAGCTCCCTCTTTAGAACCCATGCTGACTGTTCAGAAAAACTCCTGTGCTTGCTATGTGCTGCTCAATCTTATACTTTCAATCCTTCCATTAATTTATTTGTAAGACACGTTAAGCTTACTGGCTTATACTTGCTTGGATCTGCCAAATCACCCTTTTATAAAATGGGATAATATTTGCTATTTTCCAGTCCTTTGGAATTTCCCCAGTGCGCAGTGACTTCCTAAAAATATGCATCAAGGGTTTAAATATGTACTAACTAACCTCCTTAAGAACTCAAGGATATATATTTTTTGGTCCTGATAATTTGTTTGATTTCAGCCTATTTAATCTAAGCAGTACTTTTGCCTCTACAATTTCTAATTCACTCAGTAGTCCCCTTACTACTGTGAGGTTATCTACATCCACTTTTCCTCACCTCCCACCTATTTCTATTTCTGAAAAAATATTTAAAAAAAATATAAAAGGTTGTGTTTAGCAAAGTTTCTAATTTGGAGGTATTGAAAGAAATGAGTTGCTGGAAAGTTAAATTTGGAGTATATTTGTTCATAGGATGTGAAGACTTTGTCTATGTACAAATCTCTAAGTGATTTAATCCAGAATGTTTTTCAAATATTAAAAAATGCATATGTTTGAGATGGTGGAAAAAGCTGGTTATCATGCAGAGGTGCCACAGATAAAAGCTTCTCTATCTTGAAGTACTTCCTTTATTGGTTGCATATTCTGAGTGAGAGAAACACAATTGTTTAGTTGTTAGTATATTGGCGATAACTTATATTTACTGGGTTACAAAGCAAGAAATATAAAGAAGTGCTGCAGGATTTTACTTCTATTGCAGACCAAGCCTGTTCAGGATTTTATAGCTTCTGTATTTGCCACCTGGTAATAAAACTGAAAGTTAGGTAGAGCCATGACACCTTCTGTTTTAAGTCTTTGTAGGGTAGCCCTTTGGATATATGGATGTTTTGAACTCCAAATAAATGGGGTTATGATTGAATCTAACTTCTTAAAAATTATTTATTGATGTACTGTATATTGGAATGCTTTGAAATAGAAAAAGAAGCTTAGGAAGGATATTCATCTTCACAGTGTTAATTCTTCTAACTAAAGTGAGATGAAGTGTTTTCTGTGCAAACAACAAAATTTTGTTGATAAAGAAATATATGTTTACTTGTGATGTTTACCCCATGGCATTTACACTGATCTGCGATGATTAAAGGGAAGGTGTCCAATCTAGTATTGTGTGCTTGAGAGTTCATTGGAAAGGGCACACTTTTATTCAAATTAATTCTGAGACCAGAAATCTTTTAGTAAATTCTGTTAGTGCTGTTAGGACTGCAGGCACAGTATTTTGTGGATCTAATATATATATAGTACCATATCATCTTTATATAGTGAAATTTTCTGTTCAAGTCCTTCTCTGATAATCCCCTTTATCTCATAAGCATTTTGAAAGTGAACTGCTAGTGGCTCAATGGCGATTGCAAAAAGCAGTGGTGACAAGGGGCATCCTTGTCTAGTACCATGTTCTAGTTTGAAGTACTCTGAATTAATGTTGTTAATACAAACTGAAGCTTCTGGATTGGTATACAGTAGTTTCATCCATGCACATATGTTTGGGCCAAACCCAAATTTCTCCAATTTAGTAAAGAGGTAGTTCCATTCAACCGTATCAAATGCTTTTTCTGCATCCAACAATAATAATATCTCCAGGGAGTTAGACATTGTGGGTGAATATATTACATTAAACTGCCTTTAATAAATCCAGTTTGGTCTTGTGATATTACCGAAGGAAGCACTTTCTCAATCCTTCTAGCTAGGACTTTAGAGAGTATCTTATCATTATCCAGAAGTGAGATTGGTCTGTATGATGCACATTGTAATGAGTCCTTATTTTGCTTAGGAAAGCCAGTAATTAACACTTGGCGTAACGTTTGAGGTAGAATTGTATTGTTTCTAGCTTCTGTAAATGTTGCTAATAAAAGGGAAGCTAACTTAATTGAGAGGACCTACTGCTTTCCCACCCCGAAGTGTGTTCAAAGCATCTAGTAATTCTGAGAGTGCCAGAGGTTTATCCAGTTCCTCTGCACTGAGGGTATCTAGTTGTGGTATCTGTAATTCATCCAAAAACACATTACATTAGATTGTGTCTAGTCTTCTTTAAACTTTAAACTGAGTAGAATATAAGAACTTATAGTAGTCTCTAAATGTGTGCATTATATTCTGTGGTCAAAGTTTTTGTCTCCGACTGTGTTGGTAATTGCTAGGATTGTATTGTGAACTTTCCGCTTGCGGATTTGTTGAGCTAAGATCTTATTAGCCTTCTCTCCATGTTCATAGTATTGATGTCTTGATTTTAAAATGAGTTGTTCTGTTTCTTTAGTTGTAAAGAGGTTGAGTTCTGTATGCAGAGCCTATCTTTTCCTAAGTGCCTCATTTGGACACTTGGTATGTTCTTGATCAATCCAGGTAATTTCACTGATTAGCTCTTGTACCGTCTTGGTTTCTGAATAATTTTGTGGGAAAGATATGAAATAATCTGTCCTCTTAAGGAATTATTCAATGTTTCCCAGAGTATTCCAGCAGAGACCTCTGAGGATAAGTTTGTCTCAAAAAAAATCGATTTGCTTGGATAGAATTCTGTACGGTTCTTATCTGCTACTAAAAGTGGGTTAAGATGCCAGTTGCGAGATGAGTATGTGGTGATTTAAGCTCCATGATCAAAGGGGCATAGTCAGAGATAACAATTGCATTATACTTACAAGGTTTAATCATAGGCAAGAAATTGTTATCTATAAAGAAACAATCAATTCTTGAGTAACAATGATGCACTGGTGAGTAGAAGGAATATGCTCTTGAGTTTGGGTTTAGAAATCTCCAGGGGTCTGATAAGTTGTGATCGGTTACAAACTGTGTAATTGTTTTTGCAGTTTTAGATGTCATCACCCCTGTGGCAGGAGACCTATCTAGTTCTGGATTTAAAACACAATTAAAGTCACCCGCTATTATAGTTTTATGAGTGTTCACATTGGGAATGGATGCAAATATGTTGTGGATGAAGTCCCTATCGTCCACATTGGGTGCATAGATATTTATCAAAATCACTTAGCAGTTAAATTAATTACCCATGATGATCACATATCGCCCTTCAGGATCAGATACTACATCTGATACTACAAATGAGATTGTCTATATAAGAACTCCCACATCTCTAGTTTTCTTTGTAAAGCAGGAATGGAATATTAAACAGATAACGCTTGATAGTAAGCCCTGAAACAATAAAACAAGGCTATGATGTTAAACAGTTCCCTTTGGAAAAAAAATACACATACATACATACACGTATATAATTGTAATTAAAACATAAACAATAAGTGTCTGTGTGGCGGAAGTGCTCTGGGTGTACCTGCTTCTTGTTCTGGCAGCACTTCCTGGTGTTGCGGAAGAGCTGCAAAGCATGGCTTCTGAGCCATCCAGGCTCACCCTGGTGGTGGCCACAGGTCCCCACAAGGTTGAGCTTCCAAGCTCTATTCCCGTGTCCCCAACTCCCACCAGGATGGCTGCCTTATCGTGTTCCAGGGGAGGTACTGCTCCTCTCCTGGTCCTTCCATTTTCCAGGCGTCCCGACTGGGCATTAGCCCCAGCTGTCCACCACAAATTGCTTAATCAATGTTATTGGTTATGGGAGGTGGAGCCTTCCATGCAGTACTGGGCATAAGGTATGGACCAACACTTGCCTGTTTATCACAGGGCATATGCACTTACACAACTGTACTCAATGCATACACAGTCTAATCTGTTTGTCTTTGGGCTATGGGAAGAAAATTGGAGAACATGTGTTCATGTCCACACAGACAGAACCTGGACCAAAGAAATAGGAAATAAAAACTGGGATATCCAATGGTTTAATTGAGCAGTTAATTTGAAAGTATTTTTAGAAGTTAATGTTCAATAGATTTAATTATAAACTTATAATTTGTAAGGAGTAAAATGATTTGTGTGAAATTGAATTTAGAGAAAAATATTGTGTTTTACTTCACAAATACAATGCAATACAATAATTTTTATAGCCCAAAATCACACAAGAAGTGCCACAATGGGCTTTAACAGGCCCTGCTTTTTGACAGCCCAGCCTTGACTTTCTAAGAACACAAGGAAAAACTCTCCAAAAAAGCACCCTTGTTAGGAAAAAAATGGAATTAACCTTGGGAAAGGCAGTTCAAAGAGAATCCCCTTTCCAGGTAGGTTGGGTGTGCAGTGGGTGTCAAAAAAGGGGATAAATACAATACAATGCAATACACAGAACAGAACACAAGTAATCCTCAATACAATATAATAGTGCAATAGAAAAATTACCGTTACAGAGCATTCAGAGAATTCAACAGTAGATGATATTATATGATACAATTTGGATTTGTTCAGAGTCCTGGAGACCTCGGCCATCAAGCTGCTTCCCCCTATTGGCCATCCACAGCAGAATAAGAGCTGGGCCAGCCAATCTGATGAAAGGACCCCTCTACCCGATGATTCCTGTGATCCTCCGTCAGAGATGACTTTACCTTAGGCAGGCAAAACAACTTGGCAGGTGAGCAGTGGCACCAAATGCCACATCTGAGTATTGAGAAGAGAAACAGAATAGGTAAGGGTTAGTAACAAACTATAAATATATTACTTATGTTTTAATGCTAATGACTAACAACAGAAATGCAGTATGTACAGTTAATCAGCAGCTTTAATCAGGATATACTAAACTGAAGTAGTGAGTCTTCAGCCAGGATTTGAAAGCTGAGACCGAAGGGGCATCTCTTATAGTAGTAGACAGACCATTTAACAGTTTAGGGGCCCTGTAACTAAAAGCTTGACCTCCCACTGTTATTTTATTAATCTTTGGAATCGTAAGCAGACCGGCATCTTGAGATCTTAATGTATGTTCTAGTTTGCAGTTTATGATAAGTTCAGACAAGTAAGCTGGACCTTGGCTATTTAAGGCTTTATATGTTAATAGGAGGATTTTGAAATCTGCTCTAAACTTAACCAATAGCCAGAACAGTTAGAACATCAATTGAACACCGCATTGCAGTAGGCAGTCCTACTAGAAATAAATACATAAATTAATTTCTCAGAATCCTGCTTATTAACACCTTAATTTCCCAAAATTTTTAAGATGAAAGAAACATGATTTAGACGACTTTGTAATTTTTGCTTTAAATAACATGATAGAATCAAAGATAACTCCTAGATTGCAGGCTGATTCAGTAAAATTAATGGTGATTCCAACTAAGTTAAATGATGACAAAATATTGTTGCGATCAACATCATCCCCACCAATAATTAACATCTCTTTTTATCAGTAGTTTTATGACAAGTATTTCTCATCCATCCACTCCCTTAATTCATTAACACAACTAATTAAAGACAACATCGGAGAAACTTAATTTGGTCTAAAAGAAAAGTATAACTGGGTGAAAATTAACATTATGTTTTCTAATGATAATTCTCAGTGGAAGCATGTAAAGTGAAAACAGAACATTGCGGGTCACCATATCTCAGTTCTGTGTATAATGATGGAGTACTGTTAGTACATTTCTGTACATATTGGAATCAATTTGATAAATAAGAACTAAACCAGGCAAGGATAGCGCCTGTAAGCCCAACATCATTTTCTAGCCTGTGCAGTAAAATACAATGGCCAATGGTGTCAACCGCTGTTCTTAAGTCTAACAACAAATTTACAGTGGAGTTTCCTTCATCAGAGGATATCAGAATGTCATTTACAACATGTGTCAGTGCCCTTTCTCTACTATGATCAGTGTGGAAACCAGACTGGAATTTTTAAAATTGTGATACATAAGGTGTGACTGAAGCTGATTAGTGACTGCTTTTTCAAGTATTTTAGAGAGAAAGGGAAAATTTGAAATTGGTCTGTATTTATTAAGAACTAGCAAAATACCCGCGCTTCGCAGCGGAGAAGTAGTGTGTTAAAGAGGTTATGTAAACATATATATACATATACATATATATACATATCTACATATACATATATATACATATCTACATATACATATATATACATACATATACACATCCACATATACATATATATACATATACAAATTTACACATCTACATATATATATACATATGTACATATATATACACATAAATATATACATATCTACATATATATACACACACACATATATATATATATATATATATATATATATATATATATATATAAATATAGACATACATATATACATACATACATACATTCACATCTATACTATTAAAAGGCAAAACCCTCACTGACTCACTGACTGACTGACTGACTGACTCACTCACTCATCACTAATTCTCCAACTTCCCGTGTAGGTAGAAGCCTGAAATTTGGCAGGCTCATTCCTTACAGCTTACTTACAAAAGTTAGGCAGGTTTCATTTCGAAATTCTACGCGTAATGGTCATAACTGGAACCTGTTTGACTGACTCACTCATCACTAATTCTCCAACTTCCCGTGTAGGTAGAAGGCTGAAATTTGGCAGGCTCATTCCTTACAGCTTACTTACAAAAGTTAGGCAGGTTTCATTTCGAAATTCTACGCGTAATGGTCATAACTGGAACCTGTTTTTTGTCCATATACTCTAATGGAGGAGGCGGAGTCACGTATTGCGTCATCACGTATTATGCCTCCTACGTAATCACGTGAACTGAAAACGAGGAAGAGATTTACAGCACAAGTCAAACGCGGGAACGAAGGTAAATGACGTTAATTGTTGACTGTCTTAATACTGTGTAATTGTTGAGTGTCTTTTAATACTGTGTAAGCATACATATTAACACATGCGCAATTAAACGTGTGCATTTACGGGGTGATTTCTCAGGCTTAAAAGCTCGCCTTTTATTAAAAAGGTAAATGCAAACTCTTTTCATTCTGAAGGGCACAAACCACGTTAGATTTCAGCCGTTAAACGCGCAAAAATGTCAGTACACCAGATAAATAAGCGCAACATATTATCAGTTGTATTGTATGCTTTCAATACATATAGAAATGTGTTAATCGTTAACTAATATTATGGGATGGTGTTTTTCGACTCGCGCCTTGATTTAAACGATTGCATGTCTTGGTGGGTTTGCGTAGCTTATTGTCAATATCTTTACACCTCTTTTTAAGACTTAATTTAAAAAGGTTTTCTTTTCTTCTTAATTAAAATTTAAAAGCAATACTTCACTGCTGCGAAGCCCCTCTAGCGCTGACATCCGAGGTTCGATTACCGTAAGCGAGTGCAGTGAGTGTGTACGCCTGATGAGCCAAGAATAAGGGGGAAAGACGTGTCGCGTACTCTTTGCATTATTTGACAGTAAACTATTTTCATCCATTCTATGATCTGCTTCTCACAACTGAAGGCACCGTGGCTGATGTTACCTGACTTGCTGGCCAACCATAAGCGTTACCTGGTAGGTAACCACCCACTCACTTCACTCCGTTACGGGAATCGAACCTCGGACGTCAGTGCTAGAGGCGAAGCCCCTAAAATTGCGCCACGGCGTGTGGTTCATTTATTTGACAGCATGTAGATCGGGGTAATTACATTCACAGCATTCGTAGTCTGATTCACAATCTGATTGTATGGGTGGTTACCTACCAGGTAATGCTTATGGTTAGCCAGCAAGTCAGCTCGAAGTGATCACTCGAGTGAAGGCAGCTTCACAAAAAAACAGATCCTTAACAAACTGTTATTGGTATATTTTCCCTCAATTTTAAAAGGTTTTCTTTTCCTCTTAATAAAAATTTAAAAGCAGTACTTCGCCGGTGCGAAGTGCGGGGATTTGAGCGACTGACGCATACAGACATATTCATGAGTGCAGGTACTTCAGAAAGAAAGCACCGTGTAAACCTAAACTTTAAATTAAGTTCATAGACCTACAAAAGTTTGCCATTGATTTGAGGCAAGATTGCTTTTCTCATGTACAACTATACGTTGCATTCTTAACAGTAAGCTTGCACAGCTTGGTCATATTACAACCTGAGTGCTGAACTCACAATGTCGTATACAAACAGAACTATAACAATTGTAATAAACAAACAAAAAAAAAAAGCGAAGAACCCTTGGATTTAATAAAAAGGCTCCTTCCTTGGCGAAGCAAGGAAAAAGGAAGACCTTATATGGCGTTCGTTTATAAAACAGCGGAAAAGCTGTGTTAAGGCTGCTTCACAAAAAAACAGATCCTTAACAAATTGCTATTGGGATATTTTCCCTCAATTTAAAAAGCTTTTCTTCTTAATAAAAATTTAAAAGCAGTACTTCGCGGGGATTTAGATATAGATAATGTAGCGGGGCCACATAGTGTTTAAATGTCAGTACTGCGTGCGTCTTGTTTTATTGTCCCGTTTACTGTTTATGTGCATCAGTTAATGCCGTCCCCGAAAAAAGGGGACGGATGATGGAAGGAGACCACAGCCGCAAACCTGGAAAACACCTGTTTTCAATCAATCAATCCCAGCCGTCACAGGACTATATAAGCCAACAGGAGGAGAAGGAAGAGAGGGAGTAGAGAAGGAGATTTTGTTTCACCATCACGACCACGAGCAACCTGTACCAGTTATTGTCCACATCGCGCTTGCCAATCCAGTTTGTTTTTCCATCTGCCTGATTTATTTCAAGGACCTCCTCGGGGTAGTACTTAATCATCAACCACACACACGAGGATTCACGGTGAGGCTGTTCCATTTTTTCCGGGGAGAATCAAACAATGCAATATCACTAATTCAGTCATCCGCTTTCAGGACAGTTTCATTATTACCGGACTCACGTTCTCATTCATTTTCAGTTTATCATTCATTGTTGTTTTCGTGTTGTGTGTTTATTTGTTACAGGGACAAGGGAGGGTTTTTGTTGTATATATATATATTTGGTGGTGTCTTGTTATTGCTGGGGTGGAGGGATATTTATATTTATATGTTTCTATTTTTTTTATTTCATTTCATTTAATACATATAATCTGTTTAATTTTACATCCTGTTTGTGTGTGCTTATATTTTTCACTGTCGATTGTGGGGAAAAGTTCAATTGGTAAGAAGTACGGCTTGATAGTTAGATTATCTCTCAGTAAATTATCCAGGCCACTGGTCTTGGAGGTGTAGCTGCCGGCTGGGTAAAAGGGGTCGGCCGTTACATAAAATAGATAAATATATATATATATATATATATATATATATATATATATATATATATATATATATATATATATATATATATATATATATATATATATATTATGTATATATAGATATAGATATATAGATATATATATATATATATATATAGATATAGATATAGATATATATAGATATAGATATAGATAGATATATATATATAGATATATATATATATATATATATATATATATATATATATATATATATATATATATATATATATATATATATATGTGTGTAAGCTTATAAGTACTGCCTTACTTCTCTTTAAGAAAGGAAGATGTAATGATACTTGATTTAAACGATTCCATGTCTTGGTGGGTTTGCGTAGCTTATTGTCAATATCTTTACACCTGTTTTTAAGACTTATTGACTGAAACGGGCTTTCACAAAAAAAGTTAGGGCTTTGCTACAGGATACACCCTCCACAAGTTAAGCAAGTAAAAATAAAAGTGTATATTTCTGTTTTATTTAAACCTTTTAAGTTTGTATGCATAGCCCCTTTTGGCTGTTTTAGTTTTTTTTTTCTTTCTTCAGTAATATTAAATCTCCTTAAAGAAAAAGAACATATGCATTTTACTTTTTTTGTATCTCTTTAGTAATATTTTAGTGTAAAAGGATAACCAGTATTTAAACCTTTTATGTTACTTTATAAAGTTATTTTACACAATGTTGAAAAATTAATAAGAAAGCTACAAATTTTGGCAGCTGCTGCTTTAATTTTCAATGAAATGACAAAAGCTCTCCAAGAGAAAACGTCAATGAAGAAGAAACAGTTTGCACTATCTAAAAAGGAGAAACCCTCATTTATAAAGGTTTGCTGCAGATGACTTAACTGAAAATAAATGAATAGTTCCTATGTGTATAATACATATTTATCTATTTGACTTATGCCTTTATTCCAGCATCTTGCAACATCTGAGGTACAATTTGTTACATTAGTTTTGTTTTTTGCAGCACAGGCAGGTGAAGTGACTTCCTCAGGGTCACACAGTGGTGTCAGTACCAGGATTTGAACTGACAAGCTCCGGGTTTTCTGAAATATTACTGAAGAAAGAAAAAAAATGAAAACGGGCAAAGAGGGCTATGCATACAAATGTCCATCCATCCATTATCCAACCCGATATATCCTAAATACAGAAGCCAATAAGTAGATATGTATATATACAGTATATATATATATATATATATATATTTGCAGCTGGAGATCCACGAAGGGAGAAAAAACGAATCACGTATCATAAAATAGTTTTTTATTCCTGAGCTTTCAACCCCTATCAGGGGTCTTCATCAGAGGATAATGCTTAGACTTACAAGAATCAAAGGCAATATATAGCAACACATTCAGTGGGGGGTGGGTGGAGGTGACTAAGTCAGTGTGATCAAGGGGTGGGGTGGGGGGGGTTGTATAGTTTAATTATTGTGTACATGTCCTTCTTAAGTTGGCATATGCTGGATTTATGTCCAAGTGTCTGTTGATGGCGTTTTCATCTGATAGCCAAGACTCGGCCAACTCTCTGGCACTTTTAGTACTGGCCTTAAATCTTACTTTTACGTTGTCCCAGTTGAATGTGTGTCCTGTCGATTTAGTATGTGCATATATCAAAGATAGTGCGTCCTTTTTTCTCATATGTGAATGTATGTATGTATGTATGTATGTATGTATATATGTATGTCTATATTTATATGTATATATATATATGTAGATATGTAAATTTGTATATGTATATATATATGTATATGTGGATGTGTATATGTATATACAGTAATCCCTCCTCCATCGTGGGGGTTGCGTTCCAGAGCCACCCGCGAAATAAGAAAATCCGCGAAGTAGAAACCATATGTTTATATGGTTATTTTTATATTATGCTTGGGTCACAGATTTGCGCAGAAACACAGGAGGTTGTAGAGAGACAGGAACGTTATTCAAACACTGCAAACAAACATTTGTCTCTTTTTCAAAAGTTTAAACTGTGCTCCATGACAAGACAGAGATGACAGTTCCGTCTCACAATTAAAAGAATGCAAACATATCTTCCTCTTCAAAGGAGTGCGCATCAGGAGCAAAGCCTGTCAAAAAGAGATAGGAAAGCAAACAAATCAATAGGGCTGTTTGGCTTTTAAGTATGCGAAGCACCGCGGCACAAAGCTGTTGAAGGCGGCAGCTCACACCCCCTCCGTCAGGAGCAGAGAAAGAGAGAGAGATAGAGAGAGACAGAGTTTGTTTTTCAATCAAAAATCAATACGTGCCCTTCGAGCTTTTAAGTATGCGAAGCACCATGCAGCATGTCGCTACAGGAAGCAGCTGCACAGAAGGTAGCAACGTGAAGATAATCTTTCAGCATTTTTAGACGAGCGTCCGTATAGTCTAGGTGTGCGAACAGCCCCCCTGCTCAATCCCCCTACGTCAGGATCAGAGAAAGTCAGCGCAAGAGAGAGAGAGAGAAAAGTAAGTTGGGTAGCTTCTAAGCCATCTGCCAATAGCGTCCCTTGTATGAAATCAACTGGGCAAACCAACTGAGCAAGCATGTACCAGAAATTAAAAGACCCATTGTCCGCAGAAATCCGCGAACCAGCAAAAAATCCAAGATATATATTTAAATATGCTTACATATAAAATCCGCGATGGAGTGAAGCCGCGAAAGGCGAAGCGCGATATAGCGAGGGATTACTGTATATGTATATGTAGATATGTGTATATGTAGATATGTGTATATGTAGATATGTATATATATGTTTATGTATATATAAATGTTTACATAACCTCTTTAACACACTACTTCTCCGCTGTGAAGCGCGGGTATTTTGCTAGTATATATATATATATATAGCAAAATACCCGACGCTTCGCAGCGGAGAAGTAGTGTGTTAAAGAGGTTATGTAAACATATATATACATATACATATTCACCGCATTCGAAGTCTGTGTCACAATCTGATTGTATGGGTGGTTACCTACCAGGTAACGCTTGTGGTTGGCCAGCAATCTGCTAACATCCGCCACGGTGCCCTCAGTTTGTGAAGAGCAGATCATAGAATGGTTGAAAATAGTTTACTGTCAAATAAATGCAAAGAGTACACAACACGTGTTTCGCCCTCATTCTGGGCTCATCAGGTGTACACACTCCACTGCACTCCCTCTCGGGAATCGAACCTCGGACGTCAGCGGCGATGCCCCTAACGTTGCGCCACGGCGTGTGGTTCGTTTATTTGATAGCATGTAGATCGGGGTAATTACATTCACGGCATTCGAAGTCTGTGTCACAATCTGATTGTATGGGTGGTTACCTACCGGGTAACGCTTGTGGTTGGCCAGCAATCTGCTAACATCCACCATGGTGCCCTCAGTTTCTGAAGAGCAGATCATAGAATGGTTGAAAATAGTTTACTGTCAAATAAATGCAAAGAGTACACGACACGTGTTTCGCCCTCATTCTGGGCTCATCAGGTGTACACACTCCACTGCACTCCCTCTCGGGAATCGAACCTCGGACGTCACATTATGGTGATACGGGAGTGAATGCCAGGTGGGGTGGGGGTTCTTATTTACGTCGATTGTATGCTGATTCCTTTGGCGTCTGCTGTGTAGACTCCGATTAATGAATGATTTTGAGTATCCGTTCGAGGTGAAAAGTTGAAACAGATAGCATCTCTCATTAATTTTTGTTTCCTTGGTATTACAATGCGTGTGGACTCGTTTAAATAGGGTTTTTATGCAGCTCCGTTTATGAGATACCGGGTGGTTGCTGGCGTAGTGTAGGATCTTGTCTGCGTAGCATTGTTTGCGGTAAACACTTGTGGTCAGGGTGGCGTCACTATTTCTTTTGATGTAAATGTCCAGGAAATTGATGTGTCGATTGTTTTCTTTTTCCATTGTGAACTGGATTGCAGGGAATATTGTGTTAATATGATTGAAGAACTCATTCAGCTGGTTCTTTCTTAATATGACGAATGTGTCGTCTACATAGCGTATCCAAATATTGGGTGTTATCTGGGATAAAGCTATGTTTTCAAATCGTTGCATTACCAGTTCAGCTAGGAGTCCAGATAACGGTGATCCCATCGGCATGCCTTCTTTCTGTGTGTAATACTTGCCGTTGAAATAAAAGTGCGTTTTTTGGCAAAGTGATATTAGGTGCATTATGTCTTTGATGGACAGTTTGGTTCTTGTCTCTATGGTGGGGTCACTATCCAGTTTCATTAATAATGTTTCTGTGGCCAGTTGGATCGGGATCATGGTGTATAGCGATACAACATCAAACGAGACCATGATCTCGTCCTCGGCGATGGATACGTCATTCAAGCGCTGTAATGCCGACTCCGCGCTGTTGACGGAATAGTGGCGCAACGTTAGGGGCATCGCTTCTGGCGTTGACGTCCGAGGTTCGATTCCTGAGAGGGAATGCAGTGGAGTGTGTACACCTGATGAGCCCGGAATGAGGGCGAAACACGTGTTGTGTACTCTGCATTTATTTGACAGTAAACTATTTTCAAACATATACATATATACACATATCTACATATACATATTGTAACAGATGAAGCGTTTGTCCACCTCTCGAACCCTCAGGTACCACTCTGATGACCAGGTGAAAGTATAATAATAATTCTTTTTATTATAATACAGTAGTGCACCAAGCACTCTCCTCCAAACACTCATAAACACAATAAAGACTTCTCCAATACAATCCTCCACTCCCAGACACTTAGCCCACCTTCCTCCCAGCTCAGCTCAGTGTCTGGGCTTACCCATAGTCCTTTTATAGCCCCCGACCCGGAAGTGGTTCCAAACCAAACCCACAAGTCCATTTCCTTCCGGGTCAGGGCAAACAGTCCTCCTCTTCATCCCGGGAGCACGTCACTTCCTTGAGTCACGTGACTGACATGCACTCCCAGGTTATAGGGCATACAAGAGTCCACTAGCCCCTTCACAGCGACTCCTGGCGGCCCCCAAGGTATCCAGCAGGGCTGTGTATAGAAACTACAGAGTCCATGAGGCCCTGCTGGAACTCGGGGCACCAATATGCTGTCCGGAGGGCTCCTCCTAGCGGCCTGGGGGTGAGGGCCGGACTGGAAAGCCAGCAATCCTCCACAATATATATACATATATACATACATACATAGTGCGTTGTAACACGGGCTGTGATTGTTACATGGGAGGGAGACGACAAATCACAGCTTCCGGCTTTCTAATCGGGCCTGTGATTGGTGCTTTGACGGATGCCTAGATCCCACAGTATGTCCCCTTAGGAGAGGCATTAGGCAAGTGTAATTGAATAGCGGTGCTGCAAGTTTAGCTTTACACCTGTTTTTAAGGCTTATTGACTGAAAGGGGCTTTCATGAAAAAAGTTAGGGCTTTGCTACAGAATACACCCTCCACAAGTTAAGGAAGTAAAAATAAAGGTATACATTTCTGTTTTATTTAAACCTTTTAAGTTTGTATGCAGGCGGTATGGTGGCACAGTGAAAGGTGCCAGTTAGGAGACCCGGGTTCGCTTCCCTGCGTGGAGTTTGAATGTTCTCCCCATGTCTGTCTGGGTTTCCTCCGGGTACTCCGGTTTCCTCCCACAGTCCAAAGACATGCAGGTTAGGTGCATTGGTGATTCTAAATTGTCCCTGGTGTGTGGGTGTGTGTGGGTGTGTGTGCCCTGCGGTGGGCTGGCACCTTGCCCGGGGTTTGTTTCCTGCCTTGTGCCCTGTGTTGGCAGGGATTGGCTCCTGTATTTAGGATATAGAGGGTTGGATAATGGATGGATGGACATTTGTATGCATAGCCCTATTTGCCCGTTTTCATTTTTTTTCTTTCTTCAGTAATATTTCAGCAAACCCGGAGCTTGTCAGTTCAAATCCTGGTACTGACACCACTGTGTGACCCTGAGGAAGTCACTTCACCTGCCTGTGCTGCAAAAAACAAAAGTAATGTAACAAATTGTACCTCAGATGTTGCAAGTTGCTGGAATAAAGGCATAAGTAAAATAGATAAATATGTATTATACACATAGGAACTATTCATTTATTTTCAGTTAAGTCATCTGCAGCAAACCTTTATAAATGAGGGTTTCTCCTTTTTAGATAGTGCAAACTGTTTCTTCTTCATTGACGTTTTCTCTTGGGAGAGCTTTTTTCATTTTTTTGAAAATTAAAGCAGCAGCTGCAAAAATATGTAGCTTTCTTATTCATTTTTCAACATTGTGTAAAATAACTTTATAAAGTAACATAAAAGGTTTAAATACCAGTTATCCTTTTACACTAAAATATTACTAAAGAGATACAAAAAAAAGTAAAATGCATATGTTCTTTTTCTTTAAGGAGATTAAATATTACTGAAGAAAAAAAAAACTAAAACAGCCAAATGGGGCTATGCATACGAACTTAAAAGGTTTAAATAAAACAGAAATATACACTTTTATTTTTACTTCCTTAACTTGTGGAGGGTGTATCCTGTAGCAAAGCCCTAACTTTTTTCGTGAAAGCCCGTTTCAGTCAAAAAGTCTTAAAAACAGGTGTAAAGATATTGACAATAAGCTACGCAAACCAAGGTTATTATAGTTAACTAAAACTAATATCAAAACTGAAACTATTATTAAAAAAACATTTTCGTAAACTGAAATAAAATAATTAACAAAACCGAAATGAAAAACTAAAACTAAACGAAACTATTAAAGTAGCTGGAAAGACTAACTGAAATAAAATAATAATTTTCTAAAATATTTTTAGTTTTCGTTTTTGAATGAATATTCTTGCCGTTAGTCTTTAACCCTTGTAAGTTTTAACTCTAAAACAGAAAGTCATTGACCACGAACCGCCCGCACATATTCATCCAGTGAATGGTGGCTGGTGACGGAGGGCAGCTGTTCACACAGCATTTGCGGTGACAGAGCAAGCTGAGTGCGGGTGCATAAAGCATGTGAAATAGAAAGCGATATGCGTGCCGCCTTTCTTTGTGCTTGTTGTATATCAAGATGTAATTCAAATGGCTGAAATCAGAATGTACTGGTCAACAAAATGTTTACCATATGGTTGGAAAAATCACGAGTGAGTAACATTTCAGTTTATTTCTCAGGTGTTTGCTTTTTGTTGAGAGCGATTCACCTGCCTCTTCGCAAAGGAGAAATCGTTTTTACTTTCTCATATACGAAGTATAGAGAAAGTATAGTAATCATGAAAAAATTCGACCTCGATATTTTGATGAATCTTGACGTTATAGACTAACCAGTGTCCAACAATACTATTTTTTTTGAAATTGTGTGCGTACGCACGTGCGTGTGTGTGTTTGTGTGTGTGTCTGTGTGTGTGTAAACACGATAACTCAAAAATGCAACTAGATAGATGGATGAAATTCGGCATGTGGTTGTTACACCATAGATCTGTATTAACTTTTGGGCCAAATCCATCACCCGGAAGTGGTACTTTACCTGAACACATACTCGATTTTTTTTTTTAATACAGCTGCAGAGTCCGATTTATTCAATTTTACTTTTATAATAATTGTTCAATATATTATTAATTTGATTTGTTGTTGATGGTTCCTTAATGTACATAATATAAAAATATAATCATTGTCTTGCGGTTTATTCCTCAAATATCCATCCCCATATCTGAGTATACAAGAAAGTCTCGAGGAGACCACTCCCGGTTGTTGAAAATAAAACGGCACTGATCGAGACTGACTAGGTCATCATACAAGATCAGCATATTGTTGCTGATCAATCACTTTTGCTTTAAAAACATCGTTTAACAACAAAGCGATACAAACAAAGGTAGAGAGTCTGACAAGTGATGAAAAACTAAACATACTAATGGGTTTTTGTATTTATTCCATATTTATTAATTTATCTTTTTTAGTTCATATTCACAACTCAAAATACCTGATATTGTGAAAGTAATCCATTAGCAGAATTTTAAAATATTTGTCTCCCTTTTTTCAACGTTTTTCTCCCCCTCTCTCAAAATAGATAGTTGAAATCATCATATTCTTTTTGTTCTTAACATCAGCCTTATCATACATATTGCATACCAGGGATTTTTCCTGCCTTGCATCCAAACCTGCTGTGGTAGACTCCAGGTTTCCTGTGATCCTGCTCTGGATAAACAGGTTTAGATAATGTATATGTTGTTCTTAATCTCAGACGCTGTCTCTGTTGTTTTATGCCTATCCGTACTCCTATTACCTGCTCTTGCTCTGCTCATTATGGGTTTACTGTCCTTTATGGTGGTCTATTCAAGACTCACTGCCCTTAACCTTCACACTATATGCTTGTTGTTCTTTGTTTCCCTCAATACAGCTAGGTGGGGTCAGCACACTCATTCAAGTCTAAGAGCCCTGTTCTTCCTAAGCCCCTGTGATTTTCATGAGAAAATATTTTAAAAAGTATAAAATTGTGTAAAATTGTTCATATTCAGTGTCTGGTTTTGATTATGCTTGTTTTTATCAGACAAAAGCAAGACCAGATAATAAACTATGTGGTGTAGTAAGCTTCCACTAACATTAAACTCATATCCAAATCTGTTAAGTGTACAGTTCTGTCTGATTGTGACACAAAACTAACTCTGTAGGCGCTCCATGTCATAATTACTAAAACTAAAACTGAAACTAATATATATATAAAATAAAATAGAAATGTCTTTGTGAAATAAAAACTAAACTAAAACTAAAAATACACGATGAAGGAAAACTAAAACTAAACTGAATTTCCAAGTAAGGTCAGAAAAAATATAGAAATAAAAACTAATATAAAAAGGCAAAACTATAATAACCTTGACGCAAACCCACCAAGACATGGAATCGTTTAAATCAAGTATCATTACATCTTCCTTTCTTAAAGAGAAGTAAGGCACTACTTATAAGCTTACATATGTATATATATATATATATATATATATATATAGACATACATACATATATATATACTATATATCTATATCTATATATATCTATATATGTATATCTCTATATACATCTATATACATATATCTCTATATACATCTATATACATATATATATATATATATATATCATATAGATCTATATATATATATATATATATATATATATATATATATATCACGGCATTCGTAGTCTGTGTCACAATCTGATTGTATGGGTGGTTACCTACCAGGTAACGCTTGTGGTTGGCCAGCAATCTGCTAACATCCGCCACAGTGCCCTCAGTTTGTGAGGAGCAGATCATAGAAAGTTTGAAATAGTTTACTGTCAAATAAATGCAAAGAGTACACGACACGTGTTTCGCCCTCATTCTGGGCTCATCAGGTGTACACACTCCAATATATATATATATAGCAGGGACAACGCACATGTTGTTCTTTTTTTCTTTCAGTACACGTGGCTTCCCTGTTTATTTTTATATCTAGTGACTTCTCTGCCTGTCTGTCTCTCTATTACGCAGTGCTCTGTCTGTCTCTGTGTTATGGATCTTAAAAATAAGTTATAAGGACAGTTGTTCCTGTTAATTGCAGTCTCAATTGTTAAAAAAATATTTGAAAAGGAGCATCCCACATGAAAATATAACGATCTCAGTAACTGACAGTGCATACCAATGTATAAATTTTATGTCCGTTTGTGGTTTAAAAGAAAAGAAAAAAAAAAGCAACACTTCATCCCCAGCGGGGAATCGAACTCAGGTCTGTGAGGCAAGGAAAAGCTGCTCTGCACTAAGAGGCAAATCTTAGCTCGCTACGCCACAGAAGCTGTTGAACCTTGAAGCTTTTGTGAAAGTGTTTATTTGATCTTTGGAACTCGGGCTTTATATATTCTATAGTTTATGCCTACTACATTTTGTAACATTTATTACTAAAATATGAAAAAGTTTCTGTTTTAACAATGTGTTTACACAGATTACTTTAGAATAATGATCTCTTATTTCCACTGTAAAACTCCACTTCACTCCCACATAATCAATCAAGGCATGAGCTGGGAAAACTTCGCTCACGTTCTAAGTCGGTGGGGGGATGGAATAGCCGGCTGCTGGCAGCTTGTCTTTTATCAGCACATTTAGAGGACAAAGGATGCTGGCGGAGAGGTGTGAACGGATTTAAGAAGCGATTTAAGGTGGGCCGGATATACGAGTTTTTTCGTAGGCTCTGGTAATTCTAGTGTTAATGACTGACACTTTTAGTGCATAAGGTACTGTGTCATGCAGTAAAGAACTATTAATAATGTTAAGAATAGGCACTGCCAGAACATCCATTGCATTTTTTACTAGTTTGTTGGCACTGGGTCTATGGAACAAGAAGTATGTTTCATTTTAGAAATTAAAGTCAAGACTGTCTACTCAGTTACAGGATTAAAATTTCTAAAGTGTTGGAATGTGAGACAGGGTCTGCCAAGCTAGTATGTGGTTTGCACTGTGATGCTGAGATCTAGGATCTTATATTTTTAATTTTCTCATTAAAGAAGTTCATAAAATCTGTACTACTAATATCTGTTGGTATTTTGCACTGTAGATTGGAATTCCCATTTGTTAATTTTGCCACTGTTCTAAACAGTACCCAAGGATTTTTATTATTGCTATCTATTATTTCAGAATAGTAGTTTGAGCGAGCTTTAAAGAGAGCTTTTTTATATTTTTTAACACTCTCTGTACATGCAATTTGAAAGACATTCAGCTTTGTTGTTCTCCATTTGCGCTCCAGTTTTCGACACTCTAATTTAAGAGCTTGAGTGTTTTCATTAAAGCAGAGAGAGTTTATACATGCTTTGATCACTTTTATTTTAAAGGGAGCCACTGCGTCCAAAGCCTCTATCAAGGTCATATTATAATGTGATGTTAGCTGATCTAAATTGTTTTCCATGTTTACATTCAATGTTAACTGATCTAAATGGTTTTCCACAAGTACACTTTACTTACTCAAAGTATCTATAAATTTTGAAGCAGAATTACAGTCTAGATGTCTGTCCCACTGTCTTTGCTTTAATCTGTGTAAACAAATTTTAATGGAGTAATATTTAAATTTTGAATTTCAACAGCTTCAGGAAAATAGCAGAAGGGATAAACAACAGCCTGTGAGTTAAGATCACATGACTGCAGCCTGGATGGTGCTCTACTCAGTCAGCAAGGAAGTTTTGCTGCCATATTTTGGGATAATACATAAGATCCCCTCTAGTTGGGATGAAGACCATCTCTTTTGAAAAATCCAAAAATCATCTTAATTGTTCACAAAGGCTATGCTTTTATTTGCACACCAGGTTTCTAGCCAGCAGTGAAGGGAACGCAATCTGCTATAAATCACATCCCCTCATCCCCCAACTAAATTCTGGCATTTTCTTTTAGCTTTGGTGCATAGAGAGATGAAGTTCCTCTTTAATACTTCAGATTGCTGTAAATAAATATTGTTAGTGCCAACATGCAACAATAAGGCAGATACTTAATTGTTGGCAACATGATCCAAAGCGGCCTCTATCGCAGAAATCTTCACACCTGCAAAGCAATTAACATTAACTGCTGGTTTAACATAGTTTGGAATTCTAATATTCCACTCTATGGAATTGCCAATTATGAGCACTTTGTTCTCAGAATCCACAGGCACGTTCCAGAGTGCTGAGAATTTGTTCTGGGTGACCTGGCTGCTGAGGGAGTAAATTTTGGCTTCTTAGACACCTGTCTTACTGTTACCCACTCACCCTGTGGCTGAATTGGTGCTACTGATTTTGGCCCCGCACTGACTACAGTGGGACCTGGAGAGACTGAAGCCAAATCAGTAGCCGAATTGTCTAAACAAATCAAGTCAATCCAATTTTCGGTTTGCCTAATTGCTATCAGATTCCTAACACTGTCCTCCAATTCGTGTATTTTCCCGACCAACTCTAACTAACCACTTATGGCAGGTGAAGCTGTCTACATTGTCGGCCAGAAAACCTGAACTGTACATGCTGCAGGAAACACAGCATATTGTGGAGGATGGCTGGTGGTCCTGCCCAGAGAACAGTTCAGAAGTACCAAATTTCATGTACTTTGATACTTTATAACCTTTGTCAATGGCCTTCACTATTTCCACACTACACCATGTCCCGGTTAAAGCTCTCTCATCCTCTGTGTGACAACAGTCCACAGTCAGAGATTCTATTTCTGCGCAGGTGTAACAGAAACATTAATTTCCTGCAAAACCTGAGAGGTAGGACTGGAAAATTGAGATCACGTGGAGGTTGGATGGTGGCTTTAATTAAACCAAAATACTGACCGAGATCCCCAAATTGCTGAAAAATGATGGTGGGATGGCCGATACAGGTACATTTTTGTTTTATTAACAAATGGGTACAAACTAGTAAAATCGTAATAGTGAATCTGTTCACAGCTCCGGGCCTTGTACAATTTTATGGCGTTGGTATGGCCGCCGAACAACAAATCCCTCAGATTTATATGTTGAGGGAAATCACAATGTTTTAAGAAAGCTTGTAGCCTGAGGTCGTGTTTTTTCATCGTCTCCCATTCATGCTCCCATATCACATGCACATTGAGATTCAATTTGGTCTGGAATATTTCCAATTTCCCATAAACATTTGGTATATAACTGCCAAAGTCAGACCGGTTAAAGGCTGGGCACTGTAGCATTCTGGACAGGCAGTCGGAATACCGTTAACTGTGGCATAGCTTTCAAGAAAAATTGAACCCTTCTTTACCACTCCAAGGTTTAGAGAGTGCCAAATGTTCACCTTTACTGTTCCTCAGAGATACAATAGCCATTGAATAGATGCATTTGAATAGTTTTTCTGACTGCTAATGTAATGGTCAGAAGGAATTATACTGATAGATTTTGGCGGCATGCAATTTTGCCTGTACATGGCCATGTGTACATAGAGAGGCTGGGGTCATACATTGAAACAGGTCAATATTGCCAATTTTGATGACCTTGTCTCTAAATTTGATGCAGGTGGTTCTAAGAATGTCAACATCATTTTACAATAAAAAGCCATCTCCTCTTTAAAATTAAGAACACCATGTTTGACACTCGGGCGGCACGGTGGCGCAGTGGGTAGCGCTGCTGCCTCGCAGTTGGGAGACCTGGGGACCCGGGTTCGCTTCCCGGGTCCTCCCTGCGTGGAGTTTGCATGTTCTCCCCGTGTCTGCGTGGGTTTCCTCCCACAGTCCAAAGACATGCAGGTTAGGTGGATTGGCGATTCTAAATTGGCCCTAGTGTGTGCTTGGTGTGTGGGTGTGTTTGTGTGTGTCCTGCGGTGGGTTGGCACCCTGCCCAGGATTGGTTCCCTGCCCTATGTTGGCTGGGATTGGCTCCAGCAGACCCCCGTGACCCTGTGTTCGGGTTCAGCGGGTTGGAAAATGGATGGATGGATGGATGTTTGACACTCTCATACCAGGTAAAAAAATCTTTTTCTTCCGTCATCATTCTCTGGATGCCTTAGCATTAGGCTCAGGATAGTGCCCGATATAATGCTGGTTTTCAGCCGTATTGAAGAAATGGGAGAAATACCCTTTTCACCTTCAAACCCCATGACATTAGCCATGACACTCAACTTCATTTGTAAAAAATTCCGATATTTTATAAGACGAAACTGATAACCCTCATCTGTGAAGCACATCAACTTATTTCCTTGAGTGGTAACCTGAGGGTTCACTCTGTTTTCAATCAAATACTTCATTAAAAAGTACCCATCATAACCTTTTGAATTGTGGGCTATGAAGGTATAGCCTTGATACTTGAGCCGACAGTATCTGGCAAAGAACTGGTGTACACCCGCACAGAAGAAGGTTTTTCCACGCAAGGACTTACAGTATACAGTACAAAATTCAGAATGTATACACCCATTTCCTGCCGACTTTCAAAATCATAAAACACATATTTTTCACACAGCTCCCCACGCTTCAAGGTTTCTATACATCATTGATGGTTTTCTGCATCATTTTCAATTTTTGATTTACAAATACAGCATTCCTTGGGGCGACATTTATGGGGTTTTAAGGTGGCATTCACCGTGTAAGTTTTTTACACAAGGGACACATTTTTGCAGTGTCACAGGCCGCTTCCATGTCGCTGGTCTTGTCATTAAATTTAGGAACCGTATGCTGTATAAAACAAAATTGGAACCGACAGTAATAGTTGCAATCATCACACTTGATAATCTCTTCAGGGATCGGTCTGCAATCAGGGGAGAAACAGACATTGCAGTGTCCTTCACAGCGATGGCTAAGGTTTGAGTGATAGCCTGTTTAACAATAGTCACACAAGTATTTTACACCCAGAAAACCCTTTAAATTCAAAATACCATATTAATGGTTATCATGCAAAAACATAAAAAATGTTTTAGGGTTTCTACTGCGGGAGCTTTCAAATTTTACAAATTTTTCATTTCTTGAGCATCTGTACCAGACTAATATCTAGTAAGTTGTCAAATTTATGAACATCTGCAAAGGACACTTTTTCATGCTCAGATAATCCAGTCCTGCTCTGAGCTCTGCTCTGAAGGTTGTACGCTTCACGCATGCATAACTGTGGATTTTGCCTGTTCTGGTCTTCCATTAGGGAAAGCAGACAAAAGGCAAAACAGAGCTGATCCCTGTAATTATAAGAAATAATTAAATACCTCATTTTCTTTCTGACTATTTTGTGATTGAGTAGAGTGGATACCTTGCGAGCACCATTAGCCTCACCGCTAGGTGGCTGAACAATCTATATTACCAGCATCAGAGATTCATCTGCTAATACACTCGTTTGACTCTGAATAACATTCTCTATCTGGTGAAGAAACTCTTCTACATTAAGATTAGTTCCAGTTATCTGTATAAAAACACTAATAGGCAAGGAATCAGCATGCAATTCTAACTGAACAACATCATTTGAATTTAAAGTAGCTGAAAACTATCCAGTATTCCTTGAATTGTCTCATGAATACTATTAAACACCTCCTCATAAGACTAGTTCATAGGCATCAGCGAAATTTAAGGGGTGTCTTATTTGTGTATTATTAAATGATGGCCTGTCGATCTGATGAAAAATGCTCTGATTGTCAATACCAGAGACAGTTGAGGGGTCAGCCACAACTGATACGCCTGAAGCAGAGGGGACAGGAGGGTTAGCCGAAATAGCCAGAACAGAACCGCAGGACATAACTGGCATGAATGAGGAGGTCAAAGGGATTGCTACAACTGGAGATGAAACAGGGGCTGAGGAGGCAGTGACTGAAGCAGAGGGGACAGAGGGGCTAGCTACAGCAGGCATGACTGAAGCAGAGGGGACAGAGGGGCTAGTTATAACAGGCATGACTGGAAATGAAACAGGGGCTAAGGAGGCAGTGACTGAAACAGAGAAGTTAGCTGCAGCTGGCATGACTGTGAAACAGAGGGTCAGAGGGTTTAGCTACAACTGGAATGACAGAAGCAGAGAGGACAGAGGGGTTAGCTACAGCTGGCATGACTAAAGTAGAGGGGACAGAGGGGTTAGCTACAACTGGAATGACTGAAGCAGGGGCTGAAATGGAAGTGGCCGAAGGGGTAGCTGAAACTGAGTTAACCATACTCTGAATGAGTGGAGCAAAAGGCTGAACATTGGCAGAATCCATGGTGTTTGTTAAGCCATGACCAATTTGAACATTCACATTTTCGGACAAAGACTGCTGAACCCTTTCTAGCAAATTGTTTAATGTTAACATTTCATCTGGCATGGCTACTGCACGCAGGGTTTCTAAAAGGCTGTCAAGCTGGTCAAAGTCAATGGGAGTGGTAACTGGTGAAGTAAATCTCATAGCAGCTATTATTCATTTGGATCATGTATTGATTTTGCCAATTAACACATTCTGATTCATTAAAATATTGGGGAGGAGGAGTAGGCATTTTTGGGGGTCGAATAGAGTAACTAAGTTCATTCACCATATCATGCAATAATCTGACATTTTGAGAACCGCTTCCAATGTCCAAGTCCTCACTTGAACGCCTTTTCCTGCTTTTACTTTCTGTAATGTTACCTTTGCAACTCATATTGCTTGCCATTATTTTGGGAACAGTATTCTAAAATAGCGTACAATAAAATAACCTTTTCACGTAAATCTGGAGAAAGGGGTAAAATGTCCAGCAAAGCGTTTTGAAAATCCCGCAGAACTTGATCAATTTAAACCTTCAGATTGGCAGCCTTAGCCGTGGCATCAATTCTTTTGGATTTGCATACTATTTGGGTAAGAAAACTGGGTGATGATGCAAACTGCGGTGAGTCCAGAAGGATTTGTGTCAGTAATCCTGGCGACAGCGGTTCTGAAAAAACAAACAAGATAAAGTTTTCTTTAAAACAAACATTCGCCGCACACTCAAATGATTAGTTTAACTTACCGGGTTGTGTGAAAGATATGTTCAATAAGAGGCTGTCCAAGGGCCTTTGTGCAGACTCCAGAAGTTGGCTGGAACCTTTGGAAGAATGATCACTCTTCAAAAGCGTTGAGGTTTCTGTTAAAAATTATATAGTCAACCC
This sequence comes from Erpetoichthys calabaricus, assembly GCF_900747795.2. NCBI lineage: Eukaryota > Metazoa > Chordata > Cladistia > Polypteriformes > Polypteridae > Erpetoichthys > Erpetoichthys calabaricus. The sequence goes on along the minus strand of NC_041397.2, from coordinate 158,229,642 downwards.
ACCACCAAACCCTCAGGTGAAAGTAGTACTTACAGGGCTCTGGGGATGCTTTATCTTTCTTGTCTGAGACAGGATTTTTAGTCTCCATACATACTAAATAATTATAGGCCTATTTCAAATTTACCCTTTCTCTCTAAAATAGTAGAAAAAGTAGTCGCCAATCAGCTTCAGTCACACCTTACGCATTACAATTTATTTGAGAAATTCCAGTCTAGTTTCTGCACTGGTCATAGTACAGACACGGCACTAACGCGGGTTGTAAATGACATTCTGATATCCTCTGATGAAGGAAACTCCATTGTTATTATGTTGTTAGATTTAAGCGCAGCATGTGACACCATTGACCATTCTATTTTACTACACAGTCTAGAAAATGATGTTAGGCTTTCAGGCACTGTGCTCACTTGGTTTAGTTCTTATTTATCAAATATATTCCAATATGTAGAGAAATGTGCTGACAGTACTCCATCATTATACACAGAAGTGAGATATGGTGTCCCGCAGGGCTCAGTACTGGAACCTTTATTGTTTTCACTTTACATGCTTCCACTGGGATCTATCATTAGGAAACATCATGTTAATTTTCACTCGTATGTAGATGACACCCAGTTATACATTTCATTTAGATCAAATGAAGTTTCTCCAATGTTGTCTTTAATTAGTTGTGTTAGTAAATTAAAGTAGTGGATGGATGAGAACTACTTGTCTTTAAAACACAGATAAAACAGAGATGTTAATTGTTGGAGGGAATGACACTGATCACAACAAAATTTTGTCATCATTTAACTCAGTTGGAATCACCATTAATTTTACTGAATCAGCCCGCAATCTAGGAGTTATCTTTGACTCTAGCATGTCATTTAAAGAGCACATTACAAAGTTGTACAAATCATGTTTCTTCTATCTTAACAATGTTGGGAAATTAAGGCACTTTCTAAATAAGCAGGACACTGAGAAATTAATTCATGCATTTATTTTTAGTAGGATTGACTACAGCAATGCGTGTTCACTGGATGTTCAAATTGTTCTTTATACAGCCTCCAGTTAATCCCAAATGCTGCTGCAAGAATTATTTCAAGAACAAGAAAATACAAACACGTAACTCCAGTTCTTGAATCCTTACACTGGCTCCCGGTTAAGTTTAGGGCAGATTTCAAAATCTTCCTTTTAACATGTAAAGCCAAGGTCCGGCTTACTTATCAGAACTTATCATGACTTACAAACCAGAATGCACATTAAGATCTCAAGATGCCGGTCTGCTTCTGATTCCAAAGGATTAATAAAATAACAGTGGGAAGTCGAACTTTTAGTTACAGAGCCCCTAAACTGTAGAATGGTCTGCCTGCTACTATAAGAGATGCCCCTTCGGTCTCAGCTTTTAAATCCTAGCTGAAGACTCACTACTTCAGTTTAGCATATCCTGTCTAGAGCTGTTGATTAACTGTACAGACTGCATCTCTGTTGTTAGTTATTAGCACTAAAACATAAGTAACATGATCGTTATAATTTGTTACTAACCCTCACCTATTCTGTTTCTCTTCTCTGTACTCAAATGTGGCACTTGCTGCCACGGCCCACTTGCCAAGTTGTTTTGCTTACCTAAGGTAAAGTCATCCCTGATGGAGGATCGCAGGAATCGTGGGGTAGAGGGGTCCTTTCATTCAGATTGACTGGCCCAGTGCTGTTTCAGCTGTGGAATGGCCAAATGGGAGAGGCAGCTTGATGGCTGAGGTCTCCAGGACTCTAAACAAATCGAAATCATATTATGTGATATCATCTACTGTTAAATTCTGTTCCGTACTTGTAAAATTTTTATTTTTATACTGTATTGAGGATTTGTTCTGTTCTGTGTATTGTGTTGTATTGACCCCCTTCTTTTTGACACCCACTGCATGCCCAACCTGCCTGGAAAGGGATCTCTTTTTGAACTGCATTTCCCAAGGTTTCTTTCATTTTTTCCCAACAATGTTTTTTTTAGGAGTTTTTCCTTGTCTCCTTAGAGAGTCAAGGCTGGGGGGCTGTCAAGAGGCAAAGCCTGTCAAAGCCCATTGTGGCACTTCTTGTGTGATTTTGGGCTATACAAAAAATAAATTGTATTGCATTGTATTGTCTCAAAGAGTAGAGACAATCTCTCTGTGGTAGAGATTAGTTCCTCCAACTGCGTGCTAGTTAGATGTAAACAGGAAAACATTTCAGCTCCCAATTCTTCTACAATTAAAATATAAATTAATAACCTTGCACGTACTCACAAAGAAATTTCCATTAAAAAGTAATAATTCTGAATCTACTTATGAAGTTTGTATGTACTTACAAAGAAAATGTTTGATTTAAAAGTATTAGAATTGACTCACTTTTTGAGCAACCAACAGGCCAGAAACTGCAACCTTCTGAAATAAGAAAAAATACTTCATTTATAAACTCTAAACATTACAACTAGGTACAGTTTTTATTTACAAATCAGAAAACCCACCTACGGGTGAAAGTAGTTTTGGTGGATGCTCATAGTCAGACAAATCGCTGGAACTATGTGATTTGAAAATGGATTTATAAAAGACAATTATTTCAATAGTTTGAAGAGGCACAATAGTTTACAACACATATTTTAATAATCTAAACTTACCCACAACCACAAAAGTATTTTTCCTTTGTTTTCTATTGTAGAAGAAAAAGCAAAATCACCTACCTTTTGGAAAGATCACCAAAGGACTTGCATGCTAAAAAAAAGTTAACGTATCGCTAGCTGTTAAAGCAGAGCTTTTTATGCCACCTGTCTTGCTCTGTCCCAACTTGGGAGGGCAGATCTACACGCCCTGTACCTTTGGGAGAAAGCTCATAGGTGATAAGTTGCTGCAAAGAACCCTCATTCAGACAACCCCATCTGTAAGTGTAACATCTGTACAATAGGAAAAAGTTCCCTGTTATGTTTTATTTCGACTCTCTTTGCTAGAAAGATAGCTGCATTTGTTTTACTAAGAGATCAAAGTGAACGTGAGGGGCGAGCATCAGCTAATCACCCCCACCACCACTGATCGTAGTGCTGAACAGCAGACAGTTTAGGTGTGAATCCATTGCTACTTGTATTTTAATAACTTTCTCACAATCTTTTAAAGTTCATTGTCTATTGTGATATATAAGTGAGATTCATTAGTAGGAAATCCATCCATTCATCCATTATCCAACCTGCTATATCCTAACTATAGGGTCATGAGGGTCTGCTGGAGCCAATCCCAGCCAACACAGGGCACAAGGCAGGAAACAAACACTGGGCAGGGCGCCAGCCCACTGCAGGGCACACACACATACACACCCCACACACACTGGGGACAATTTAGGATCGCCAGTGCACCTAACCTGCATGTCTTTGGACTGTGGGAGGAAAACCATGCAGACACAGGGATAACATGCAAACTCCACACAGGGAGGAACCGGGAAGCGAACCTAGATCTCCTTACTGCGAGGCAGCAGCACTACCACTGCTCCACCATGCGTAGGAAATAGTTCACTTAATAACTTTGTTTTCAAAACAATCCGAATGTAAAAAAGTCTTTTTTGACATTTACATGATTATCACGTTTAAAAATCAGTCTCGTCATTAAGCTTGCAAAAAGCCAGTGACCTAATTAGAATGGTGTGACAGTCTTTTTCACGAAGTGCCATAAAGAGTAAGGGCTTTGTTTGGTATGTAAAGGCATTTTTTAAAAAGATGTTAGGCCAGTCAGTCATCATCCAACCTGCTATATCCTAGCATAGGGTCACGGGAGTCTGCAAGGCAGGAACAAATCCTGGGCAGGGCACCAGCCCACCACAGGACACACACACACACACACACACACACACACCAGGGACAATTTAGGATCGCAAATACATCAAACCTGCATATCTTTGGACTGTGGGAGGAAACTGGAACACCTGGAGGAAACCCATGCAGACATGGGGAGAACATGCAAACTCCACACAGGGAGGATCCGGGAAGTGAACCCAGGTCTCCTTACTGCGAGGCAGCAGTGCTAGTTTCACCCTAATAAAGTGTTCTTTTATTGTTTAACTGCATTCTCTAGTTCATGTGTTTTCCTTTCCTTTACTTGTGAAGAAGTCACTACAGCATGTTTGATTTGTATTAAAATGCTTAATGACTGGAGTAGTCTTCAGTAATAATAAATGTATCATTATTAATTCATTATTAATAATTAATGCATATTTGTATATTTAACAGACATTTGTTAGAATTTTAATTTACATGAATTTACTAAACTATGCATTTAATCACAGATACAGCATAGAACTATGTCATGAATGTATGGAATTTTCTATTGAAGCTTTTGGTGAGAGTTGCCCCACTTGAGTGTGTATATTAAATATACACTTATTATCAAAGACTCAAGTCACAAATTTGATGACTTCAGACTCAACTCAAAACTTTCAGACTTGCAATTCAACTTGGACTTGAACAGCAATGACTTCCACTTGGACTTTGACTTGTGCTTTGTGTCTCATGAAGACTTGACGTCTAAAGTCTGATTATACTTAATGTGTCTACACAGGGCGCAAGGGCCACATGGCGAAAATAACATCAGACATCTACACATGCCCTTGTATGTGGCTGGTGCATGTTGGGTTTTTGCCATAATGCTGTGCACAGATCCTTTTCTATCTATGTGTGCAAAGCAGATGAGGTGTCATGCATACAAAGTGGTGAATTTGGATAACAGGCTGGTTATGTCAGTGCCAGAATGATGAATGAAGGGCTGGATCTGGCAACTCAATAAAAATAACCTGTTAGAAAATAGACTGAGACAAAAAAATAAATGAAGGATTAGCTGATAAGGGAAAAGGATAAATTAACATCCTGTGTTGACGTCTGTCTCTGTACATGCACAATTCTTCTTGTGCCAGGATGTCAAGTGTAGACTTAAGTTACATTGCACGCTAGCTAATCCACCCTAAATAGCATCATTTTTTAGAATGGAAAGCCAAAAACATTAAAATTGATTTAAAAAATCGTTTAGACAACTGTTAATACCTTACTCAGTAAACTGATGGCAAACACTATGATCACCGTCTTATGCATATAATGATTTTTTTACTTACTGTTGCTTTTGAAGTTCATGCCTTTCTTGGTTAAATGATCCACTCCTTACTGCTCTTGGATGCTGCATTGTACTTTAAAGCTGCCAAAGAATTCAGTAATGACATACAAAATGCCTTAAGTATATTACATCAAAACCAGCAGAAATAAGATCAGCTAACATTGTGGATTGCTGCTGAAGTGAAGGATGATATCTCTCTATTATAAAAAAAAAATCATTGGGAGGGAGACTAGGGAGACAAGATGTGATTTAACTTGCTCCCAGCTCTTAAAACAACGACAAGCAACAAGAAAAACACGCAGCTCGCCAGCAGCAGAAACCCAGCAGATGATCCGACTGCTTCTCCTTAGCATGTGTTCAGCCGCCCCCATCCCCACCCCCGACAACGTCCCCCCGACAACGTGAGCAGCATAATACGTCCTGCGAGAAAGAGATTTAACCATGCCCAGGGCCAGAAATAAAGGACAAGTATTTTTTTTACATCGTCACTCGAGACAAGGCAGTGAGACATCATTTAAAACAAGTCCATCTAACCTAGCAGTTGTTGGATTGCTGTTGGCAGACACGCTTCATGTGCTCCAAGCTCTTAAAACAACAACAAGCGACAAGCAAAACACGTAGCTCGCCAGCAGCAGAAAGCCAGAAGATCATCCGACCGCTTCTCCTTACCGTGCTTTCAGCCGAACCCCCTTTACAATGTGAGCAGCGTTATATGTCCTGCAAGAAAGAGATGTAACCACACCCGGGGCCAGAAATAAAGGACAAGTATTGTTTTCACAAACGTTTTAAAGTAAAAGTGAAAATAATGTATATGTAACAATTCCCAAGAAACTAACAATCTCTTTAAATTGTATATCCGGTAAACCAAACCCGGGGGTGGGTGAGCGAAGCGAGAAGGGGGCAGAGAGCCCCCTAGTATAACAACAAAAAAAAAAAATAGAAAAAACTATAAATGACTTAACATAAATATGACATAAATCAAGAAGAACACAAATTTTACATGTGATGAAAATAGAGGTAATAATTGAATATAACACAAAGAGAATTACAGTAATAATAACTGGAAATAATAAATAAAGCTCATTTAATAATGCACTCCAAACCAGAGGGTGACACTGTTACCTAATGCCTTTTCTCTTCATCCCTCTGCAGAAAAGATGATTGACAGCCCTTCAATCTCTGATGTCACTTCCAGTTTCTGCCTCCCTGAACCCGTTTCTTCCGGCTGGCAAACAACATAACTGGCATCTATGCCATTTTGAAACCAGTCTGAAGAAGGCACCTGTCTGTACAAGACAACTTCCATATTTTTCAATCCCTCATTCACTTTTGAATAATCGCAATATATAGGGATCACCATTGTGACCCAACTCTTTTTGAAGTGTTCTTGTGTTTTACTACACCGTTGTAACAAACTTTATAAAGTGATAGATAAATGCAATAGAAAACATATATAATGGAAATAATTAGGGACAATACATGTAAATCTACAGCTCTAAATCAGACAATAACATACAATCGTTTGTGTATATATATTGTCATGCCTGTGTGTCAGAAGATCATCTTCTGGGCTTATATGAGGTAACTGATACCAACCATCTCTGAGATGGGGTGCTGTTGCTAATAGTATTGTCTCTTTTTTCATCTACAGTGGCAAAAAGACACCCACTGAGGTCAAATGACTCAACTCCTTCCAGTTTGATCGCTATTAAAGAGTGGATGTCCCAAAGAAAGTCTTCTTGAATCTGGAATTTAACTGCAACCACAAAGGAGCTCCCAGAAAAGACCCACTCTACCGAGCTGTTAACCCTCAGGAGTCTTGATGACTTTTGCACCATCAAGCTTCTGTTTTCTTTAATAATATCTAAGTTATGATTAAACGGAGCTACCAGGTCAGCACCCAAACATTTCCTTGTAGTCCTCAAAAGTCCTTCCACCCATCCACAATATATATATATATATGGAAGAGAAGAAGAGTTTTTTGTAGCTGTGCGCTTCACGGATTGCCGAAGTTTCCCATCATCTAATACATTGGAGGGCTTCTTGCTCGAAGGTTGTACGAATGGAAGAGAAGGTCTGTGATACGGTTTGCATATTTGCAGCTGGAGATCCACGAAGGGAGAAAAAACGAATCACGTATCATAAAATAGTTTTTTATTCCTGAGCTTTCAACCCCTATCAGGGGTCTTCATCAGAGGATAATGCTTAGACTTACAAGAACCAAAGGCAATATATAGCAACACATTCAGTGGGTTGGAGGTGACTAAGTCAGTATGATCAAAGGGGGGTGGGGGGTGGGGGGGTTGTATAGTTTAATTATTGTGTACATGTCCTTCTTAAGTTGGCATATGCTGGATTTATGTCCAAGTGTCTGTTGATGGCGTTTTCATCTGATAGCCAAGACTCGGCCAGGCTCTCCATATCCATGTGGGATTGGTTCAGGGATCCCCCACAAATACCAAAATCTGCAGATGTTCATGTCCCAATACATAAAATGGTGTAGTATTTGCATATTCTGTAAACTTTCGTATAGTTTAAATATATAGATTACTTATAATGCTAAATACAATGTAAATGAGATGTAAATAGCTGTTAAACTGTATTGTGAAGTAATGACTTTGGCAAGTAACATGGCTTGTCTTATAACACAGAAGAGACATGCTGAAGTTTACTTTGCAAACGCTAGAGGCTGCTGAGAGTTTTTGGTGTTTTCTGTGGTGTGAGAGTTAAATAAAAAATATCTTTTGCTCTTAAAAACTTGGGTTTTGGTTGCCACTAAGGAACTGTGCGGGAATTTTTAAAGCTTTTTTCCCTTAAGAAGTGTTTATTTTGCTTTTTTTCGCCTGCACAACAGCAAAAGTAGCTGGGCGTTTAGAGGTGTGCTTGGATAAAGGGTTAGGGTTAGGGTTGTACGTGTACTTTGTCACAATAACGACCATGAGACATTGCGAAGGGTTGGGGCAGCCACCCATTTAATAGTTCCCGGCTGCAAAACTGATTCAAAAATAGAGACATGTTTATTCAACAGAGTCCAAAACAGAACTGCCTCTCCTGAGAAAAGATGGCGGCTTTAAAGGCCAGCGAAGGAAGTGATGTCATCAAGACCGGAACCGGATGTGACGTCATTGGCTGCCCCAGAGCTGGGCGGGATTTCTCTAGAATGGTCTGCAAAAGATCGAGAGGGAAAATTAGTGCACTTCGCCACCCCTTGGTCTGGCGTGGAATCACATGTATTTAAGCCCTTTAGTTGTCTCCTAAACACACGTGTGTGACAGGGCCCCCCCCTTAGCCCAGACCCATCGGGTGCTGTAAGGGTGCATGGTCCGTGACGAAGGTAAACTCCCGACCCAAGAGGCAGTACCTCAACCTCAACCTCAATTGTGTTATCTCCCATTTGATCGCAAGAGCCTCTCTTTCCACCACCGCATACCTGGTCTCCCGATCCAGCAGTTTCCGGCTCAGGTACATGACGGGGTGTTCAGCACCATCGACGCTTTGGCTCAGCACTGCCCCCAGGCCTGTGTCCAAAGCGTCTGTCTGGAGGATAAAAGGGAGAGAAAAGTCAGGTGCCTTTAAAACAGATGCCGACGTAAGGGCCCTTTTTAAGTCACTGAAGGCTGCCTCAGTCGTCTCAGTCCATACCACAGTGTTAGGAGCCCTCTTCTTTGTTAAGTCAGTCAAGGGCACGGCTCTCTCTGAAAAGCATGGTACAAACCGGAGGTAGTACCCGGCCAAGCCAAGAAATGCCTGTATCTGCCGCTTGGTTCGCGTCAAAATGGCTTCTATTTTAGAGCACTGCGGCTTCACAGTACCACAACCCACCAGGTAGCCCAAATATTTGGCTTCTTCCAATCCAAAGAAACATTTCTTTGGATTGATTCGAAGACCGGCTTTGCCTAATGTCCGTAATACCGCTCAGACGTGCTGTAGGTGTTCCTTCCAGGTGTTGGAATAGATGACGACGTCATCCAGGTAGGCAGCACTATACGGGTTATGGGGACGGAGCACTTTATCCACCAGACGTTGGAACGTTGCAGGAGCCCCATGTAACCCGAATAGAAGGACACGATACTGCCAGTGCCCACTAGGGGTGCTAAACGCAGTTTTACCCTTTGTGGAATCCGTTAAAAGGAACCTGCCAGTACCCTTTGGTCATGTCAAGTGTGGTCAGATATTTAGCCTGTCCAAATCTCTCAAGGAGGTCGTCCACTCGAGGCATTGGATAAGCATCAAATAGTGAGACCTGATTAAGCCGACGGAAGTCATTGCAAAACCTCCAACTCCTGTCAGGCTTAGAAACCAAGACAATTGGGCTGGACCAGGGACTATGACTCTCTTTTATGACTCCTATATCCAGCATGCGTTTGATTTCCAGTTCTACTTCAGCCTTCTTTGCCTCAGGAAGACGATAGGGGCACTCTCGGACTATGACCCCGGGCTCTGTCACAATATTGTGGGCAACCAGAGAGGTCCTTCCTGGGTTTTCGTCTACCACCTCTGGAATGGACGAGATAACTCCTTCGAGCTCTCGCCTCTGTCGGGTATTCAAATTAGACCCGAAGTTAAGCGTGTTAGTCTGAGCGAAAAGGGAGCGGGGCTGGCCGGAGGTGGGATCAGGGTCCCTTTCCTTCCACGGTTTCAGCAGATTCACATGATATATCCGCTCACTCGGTCGACGATTGGGCTGTTTCACCAAATAGTCGACGAGTCCTTTTCTCTCCTTAACTTCGTATGGTCCTTGCCAGTGGGCAAGTAGTTTAGAATGGGAGGTGGGAACCAACACCATGACTCAATCCCCCGGTTGGAACTCCCGAAGTGTCGTGCCACGGTCATAATAGTGGACCTGTGCTGCTTGCGCCTCCTCCATGTGGCGTTTTGCTATGGGCCAAATTTTCTCAAATCTGTCGCGTAATTGCTCAACATATTCCAATATATTAATGCAGGGAAGAGCCTCTCCTTCCCAACCTTCTTTTAAAATGTCCAATATGCCCCGGGGTTGTCGTCCATATAATAATTCAAAGGGTGAGAACCACATAGAGGCTTAAGGAACTTCCCTGTAGGCAAAGAGTACGAGGGGGAGAAGTTGATCCCAATTTCTCCCATCCCCGCTGACCACCTTGTGAAGCATCTGTTTGAGAGTTTGATTAAATCTCTCTACTAAACCGTCGGTTTGAGGATGATACACCGCAGTTTTCAAGTGCTTTATTTTAAGTAACTTGGCCGTCTCCCTGAACGTTTCCGAGGTAAACGGAGTCCCTTGATCCGTAAGGATTTCTTTAGGAATTCCAACTCGCACAAAGACCTCCATCAGTTCCCGTGCGATTGCTTTAGAATTGGCTGAGCGCAGGGGAACAGCTTCTGGGTATCGGGTTGCATAATCCACGAGGACTAATATATATTTAAATCCTCGGGCCGAGGGTTCCAGGGGTCCTACTATGTCGACCCCTATCCTTTCAAACAGGACATCAATTAAGGGAAGAGGAACAAGAGGAGCACGGTCCCTCCTAGGAATTTGCCGCAGCTGACATTCCAGACATGAAATACAGAAGTGGCGAACCTCCTCATTAATTCCCGGCCAATAAAAGCGGAGCTTAATACGCTTGAGTGTTTTTTTGGTGCCCAGGTGGCCTCCTAGGAGGTGGGCGTGCGCTAACTCACAAACTTGCCACCGGAAAGTTCGTGGGATTAGCAAAAGCTTCCGCAACCCCCCTCATGCTCACTAACCCGATATAATAAGTCATTTTCTATGACAAAGTGGGGCCCTTGTGGCATGGACTGATTGGTGCGTTGGCCGTTGACTAGGACAACTGTATTCTTAGCAAACTTAAGGGAATCGTCATTCCATTGTTCCCTTTTAAATGAGGCTGGTGTTTGTCTAAACTGAAAGCTCAGATCTGAGAGAGGGTCTGGTCTGATCTCAAGGGGCGGAGAGTTCTCCCGCTCTGGCAAGACGCGGACAGGTGACGTATTAGGCCGCGACGGTCCAGGAAGTTCTCCGTCCTCCTCGGGATCTCCCAAACCTCTCTCCACCGGCTGTATACACGGTGTGGAGACAACCTGAGATGGTGGATTCCCGTCGGTTACTAGGCCCAAATTCAATTTAGGAGAGATCAGTACTTCACCGCTTTTAATATCAAACCAGTCTCGCCCGAGAATCACAGCGCACGGTGGATTGGGGAAGACTGCTACGACAACTCTTTTAACTGATCCTCCATGGCTGATGAAACACCGAGTGGAATTATAGGAGCGGACATCACCGTGCACACAGGTAATTCTGGTCTTTATCTTTAACCATTGTCGCGGTAGTACATATCGGCGGGCAACAATAGAAATGTTGCTGCTGGAATCAAACAGAGCTTCTACTTTGAAACCATTTACAATGACTTCTCCCTTATGAGCCATTAACAAGGGGTTTGAAAGCGCACACAATCTACCCTTCTCTTTCCACTTACATTCCGCCTCGCTCCCGAGCGAGGGCCACACCTGCGGAATCGGGGACTCCGGTGCAAACTTCAGTTTATGCCGAGAGGGCAGATTGGGGGGTCATAATCTCTATAGCGTCCGCCTAAGGACTGTTCTGCTCTCCCAAATTGCGAGACTGTTCTCGATGTTTCAATGAGCTCAATGAGCTTGAGCATGTTGGAAAATTCTCCCCAAACCGGCTGGGTGAAATACTCAGGGAGGCCATTTATAAAAAGGAAGCAGACCACTTTCTTTACTAGTTGGAAGGTGGTGCATTTGCCTGGTTTCAACCAACAAGCCACCTTTTCCCAGAGAGCATCCAACTGCTCTTGGGTAGACCGCAAAGGGTCAAATCGCCATGTTTGTAATCTCCTCACCTGCTGGTCTGGGGAATCCCAACTTTGCTCTGGGGTCTTAGCCCCGGTGGGACGAACAGCTCTCTCCTCCGAGAGAGCATAATAGGTCCCTTTAGCTTCCCCCACAGAAACCAGCCCACTTCTGTGTGTCCCATCGACACTCTCCCTTTTAAGTTTAGGTGACCCGAAGCTAGACAAAGGGAGCGGAGTCTGCACCGGTTCTTTCCGAAATCCGAGACGCAATCCCCACCCAAAAACTTGGCCCAGGTACTCTCCCACCTGGATATGATTCAGGTCCGGTCCCGTTCTCTTCAGGGTTTCTTCCATCCTGCCGACTACGCCAGTGTCACAATAACGACCATGAGACATTGCGAAGGGCTGGGGCAGCCACCCATTTAATAGTTCCCGGCTGCAAAACTGATTTAAAAATAAAGACATGTTTATTCAACAGAGTCCAAAACAGAACTGCCTCTCCTGAGAAAAGATGGCGGCTTTAAAGGCCAGCGAAGGAAGTGATGTCATCAACACCGGAACCGGACGTGACGTCATTGGCTGCCCCAGAGCCGGGCGGGATTTCCCTAGAATGGTCTGCAAAAGATCAAGAGGGAAAATTAGTGCACTTCGCCACCCCTTGGTCTGGCATGGAATCACATGTATTTAAGCCCTTTAGTTGTCTCCTAAACACACGTGTGTGACAACTTGTTTTTGTTATCTGAGTCTGAACTAGAATTGAGGAGGTAGGGTAGAAAGCAGCAGTAACTGATATCGGCATTTGTAAGGAAATAACTGCATTGTAACAGCAATTCCTTAGTTTAAAAGAAAAAAAAAAAAGGCTGCGGCTGACTTCCAAGCAGTAAAGGGGAAGGCTCAGTGGTGCGCAGGTAAGCAGCCAGCGTTAAAATGCCGATCAGGCACAAGGGGCTGTAGGAGCAGAAAAGGTAGTAAAGTTTTATTTATTTGTTTATTTTAGATTGAACAGTTCTTAGCAGTCCAGAGATAGAACAGTTAAGCGGGCAACAATGTTCATTAATACTGGGGATTACAAACAGTGCGAGTGGAGAGCTTATAAGTAAGAGGAGCGCAAAGTTAGGAGAAGAGACAGAGAAAAGTAAAGTTAACCTCTTAGAAGGACAAACAGCAAGCACCTGACAGGGAGAAAAGTACAGGAGCTTAAAGGGACAGAAGGTGTAAAATAGCTGTAGCAGTTTTTAGTGTTACCATTTAAGTTAAATCAGTTCATTATAAGAAAAAAAAGGTTAAGGCAGTTTTACTAATCCTTAATCAAATTTTAATAATGAGGCCAAGTGCAACGCAAGTCCTGTTGGATGAAGGACATTTTAGATGATGGTTTGGAAGAGCCAGTTGTTTATAAGGGCTAAATCTGCAGGAGATGCCAGCTGATCCAGCACCTCCAGCTGAGGATCGCTGAACTGGTGGAGGAGTTAGCTGGCCTGCGTTGTAGTAGAGAATCGGTGGACCTGGCCCAGGTGTCCTTTAGAGAGATAGTGTGCACCCCCAAGATGGATAAGATTCCAGACCAGACAGGTAGAAACAGGAGGGTCACGGTCACAAGACGTAAGGTAAAGGGTGCACACTGTCCGGAGGCATCAACCCCAGAATTAGTAGAGTCAAACTGTAATCACATCCTTGCATAGCTGGATGGTGTCTCTGATGATTCTGAGGTGGTAGGCAGGGATGAGGAGCCCCAACGGGCCACCCCAAAACTAGTTCCCAGAAAGAGAGGTAGTGATAGTTGGGGACTCAATCATTAGGAGGGTTGAAGAGCAGGTGTGCTCCAGAGACAGAGTCTTGCACGGTGTGTTGCCTTCCAGGTGCAGAGGTGGGGGACCTTCTTGGAAGGGTGGATAGGCTCTTGGCCAGAGCGGGGGTGGATCCAGTTGTCATTGTCCATGTTGGAACGGATGACATTCATAAGGGTAGTCTGTCAGTTCTGAGATTCAAATTCAAACAGTTAGGTGCCAAGCTGAGGAGCAGAACTGACAAAGTAGTCTTCCCAGAAGTTCTGCCTGTGCCACGTGCCAGTCCAGGTAAGATTGAGGAGATTAGAAGGTTTAATGTGTGCGTCAAATCTTGGTGCAAGGTAGAAGGGTATAGGTTTATGGGGCATTGGGACTCCTTTTGGAATAGATGGGACCTGTTCTGCCGTGACGGGTTACATCTGAACTGGAGGGGCACCAATATATTGGGCGGGCGTATGAGTAGGCTAGTCGAGGATTGTTTAAACTAGGAAATGGGGGGACAGGGAGTTTGGGACAGGCCAGGTTTAGATCTATACATGGAGGAAGAAACCATAAATAAAAATACATGGTAATGCAAATTCTAAGCAAACTTTTAAATATAGAAGGAATAACACATTAATAATAGCTTGCCTTAATGCTAGAAGTATCAAAAATAAGGTAAGTGAGTTGGAACTGTATGTAGCAGAGCATAATTATATTATAGAAATAACGGAAACCTGGCTAAATAACAAAGATGGGGATAAGAGTAACATAGAGGGATACACATTTATTAGAAAGGATAGACAGAACAGAAAAGGAGGTGGGGTTGCTGTTTATGCAAAACAGAATTTAAATGTAAGTACTCTTCAATTGGACAATGAGAACCCCATCTTAGTGAGGACATGTGGCTTTGCCTAGAAAATATTAGGCAAAGAGATCTTATTTTAGGAGTGTGTTATAGACCACCCAATTCAGACAGTAATTTCAAAAGACATCTTTTTAGTAATATCTAAAAGGCAAGTTTACAGGAAGATATAGTCATGGGGAACTTTAATTATCCAAATATTAACTGGGATAACCTTGCACAAGGAGGAGCACAAGAGCAGGATTTTTTAGAAGTAATCAGTGACTGTTTTTAACACAGTATGTTAAAGCATCAACATGGGGTGAAGCCTGTCTGGATTTAGTATTTTGTAATAATCAAGATAGAATTGAGGGTGTAGAGGTGATTGAACCACTAGGGTCAAGTGATCATAATATAATACAATTGTCAATATTTTGTAAGAGTGCAGATGCAAAAGTAGTTATACAGATAGCTATTGTCACACGGATGATTGATGACTTTAAGCCCCACCCCAAATATGATTTATGACTTTAAACCCCTCCCCCAATATGAAAATATGATTTATGAAAATATGAAAATATGAAAATATAATTTATGTAAATATAAAAATATGAAAATTTATGAAACTATAAAAATATAGTTTACGTTAATATGATTTATAAGCTATAAGATATTGACTCCCCGCTCTAAGTTATAAACTGAAGACATGCCGCTTCATTTTATAAACTAATAGTAAAAAAATAAATATACAATTATCTAGCCGAACCTTTCTAAACACGATATAAGATACTGACTCCCTGCTCTAAGTTATAAGTTCACGACACGCGGCTTTATTTTATAAACACTTATCTTTTCTGCATAGCCATAACTAAAACGATATAAGATATTCACTCCCCCACTCTAAGTTATAAACTCCTCCGCTCTAAGTTATAAACTCACGACACGCGTCTTTATTTTATAAGCACTTATCTTTCCTGCATAGCCATAACTAAAATGAAATAAGATATAAATTAATAGTAAGAAAATAAATATAAAATTATCTAGCCGAACCTTTCTAAAAACGATATAAGTTGCACTCCTCAGGCCTGCGCGCCTCTTTTTAAATTTCACTGGTTCAAAACAATTAAGCTAAAAGACTTGTTTTTCAATTACTTCCCCTCATCGGAAGACGCCAAATATGGTTTTAACAATCAGAGCCTGTCTCGTTACACTTCTAAAAGACTTGTTTTTCAATTACTCCCCCCATCGGAAGACACCCAATCTGCTTTATCAATCAGAACCTGTCTCGTTACACTTCTAAAAGACTTTTTTTTTTCAATTACTTCCCCATCGGAAGACGCCAAATCTGCTTTATCAATCAGACAATGTCTCGTTACTCTTTAATTTAATGATAATAATCTAAAATGCTCACCTGCTGTTTTATGCCCCAGCAATAAGGCACCCAGACGTTGCAACAATTATTTCCCCACAGGGAGTCGGCGCCTTTCTGTTTTCATGTTATCAACCTAATTTAAACGTGTTCTATTTTTTATATCATAAAGTTTTAACGTAAAATACTTATTCTCACCCCGAATCAAAGCAATTAAGAAAATATACACTCCTTCTGATTTTTACTAAAATTCTTAACACGCTTTTCAGCACTGGCTCTGCGAACTTAATCACAAGATTGTTTTTAAAAAGCGATAAAGGTCAAAAAAAGACTTTTTACATTCCTATGGTCTAAGAACAAAGTTATTAAATGAAATATTTTCCACTAACGACTCTCTCTTATATACACAATGATCTTTAAAAAGTTGTTTATATTTCGAGTACTGTGTTTTAGCCTCGTTCGACTTTAAAATACACGTGCCTATCTAAGAAACGTGTCTTTCTGATACTGTATTTTAGCCTTGTTTCACATTTACAGTATATCAACTTTAAAATACACATGCCTATCTAAGAAACGTGTCTTTCTGATACTGTATTTTAGCTTCGTTTCATATTTACAGTATATCAACTTTAAAATACACGTGGTGTTTAGCACAACGATCTCTCGGTAAAACATAACGGGATTCTTTTTACCTATTTGCTTAGATGTGAACCTTATAGCAGTTAGCGTTTGAATGAGACTTATAGCGTTTGAATGAGACTTATTTCCCGCTACAATGGTCCCCCCGCCCCTTAGAGGAGGAACATCAACAACTCTGAACCTATGAGCTTTCTCCCAAACGTTCCGGGTGTTTCACTCCGCCCTTCCAAGGCGGTACGGAGCCCGAGGTGCCGCATAAAGTGTTCTGCTTCGTGGGCTATCATCACATTAACTTTTCCAGCATTCCAAGTTTCTCTGCGAGCTTTTTAAAAGGTAGGCGTTTTCGCTTTTTCTCCCGCAATGGCTGATATGGGAAAAAAAACTTTTGTGATTGATGGTGAGTGTAGATTATCGAAATATGTGCCGTTAACGACCATCTCTTCAAACTGTTGAAATGATATTCTTTTATAAATCCGCTTTCAAATCAGATCAGCAATCTCCAAGCCGCCTGTCACCTGGAGGTAGGTTTTCTGCTTTTTAAATGAAAAAACTGTACCTAGTCGTAACGCTCAGAGTTTATAAATGAATTATTTTTCTTATTTCAGAAGGCTGTAGTTTCTGGCCGGTTGGCTTTTCAAAAAGTGAGTCAGTTCTTCTTTCGGACGTACTTTTAAATCAAAATGTTGCTTATAAGACCATGCAGATTTAATACTTTTAATGTCTTTAAGTATGTACAAACTTATTACTTTTTAATGGTAATGTACGTTTCATGCTAATTATAAATCGAAATGTTGCTTATAAGACCGCGCCAAATTAATACTTTTAATGTCTTTAAGTATGTACAAACTTATTACTTTTTAATGGTAATTATAGTCGTTATACAGATTAACCTTTTATAAATTGAAATGTTGCTTATAAGACCGCGCCGATTTAATACTTTAAATGTCTTTAAGTATGTACAAACATTACTTTTTAATGGTAATGTACGTTTCATGCTAATTACTTTTAATGGAAATGCACAAACTTATAAGAACGTTCTGGCTGATTACTTTTTAATGTAATTGTCTTTAAGTACGTACAAACTTAGTCTTTTATATTTTAGAATCGGAGGCTGAACTGTTTGATTCTTTAAATCTAACTAGTTCGCAACTGGAGGATTTAATAGCTGCCACAGATTGTCTTTTTGAGAATAAAAATCCTGCCTCAGACAAAGAGTCCCTAGAAACCCTAAGTACCACTTTCAACTGAGGGTTCGTGTGTGTGGAAGAAAATAAGGTGTTGGGGTTAAATATGTACTTTTTAGCAGAATACTCGATGCTCCCAAAGAGTGGTTATTCTTCCGAAGTTTCCAGTCAGCATCTAGAATCGGCGCAAAGGCCCTCGGACAGTCTACTATTGAACATCTCATTCATGCAGCCTGGTAAGTTGAACTATTTGGGCGAGTGCGCAGCAAATGTTTATTTTTAAAGAAAACTTAGTCTTGCTTGTTTTTTTTTCAGAACCCGCCTCTCCAGGCTTACTGACTCAGATACTCGGGGGTTCACCACCATTTGCATCATCACCCGGACTTCTCACCCAAATAATCGATGAACCTGAAAGATTTGATCCCACTGCTAAGGCTGCTGAGCTGAAGGCTGAAATCGAACGAGTGCTGTTGATTTTTCAAAGTGCATTACCGGACCTTTTACCACTGTCTCCAGATATACGTGAAAAGGTTATTTTATTGTATGCGATTTTAGAAAACTTGTTCCCCAAATAATGTCTGGCAAAAGGCGTGCAAGTGAGGACTTGGACTCTGGGAGCGGTTCTCAAAATGCTGGGTTATTGCATGACATGGTGAATGAACTTATTTATTCTATTCGGCCCCAAAAAATGCCTACTCCACCACCCCGATATTTTAATGAATTGGAATATATTAATTGGCAAAATCAAAACATGTTCCAAATGAATAATATAATAGCGACCATGAGAGTTCCTTCACCTGTTACCACTCCCATCGACTTTGACCAGCTTACACCTGCTTCAGTATGCCCCTCTACCCCCTCTGTTTCAGTCTTGCCCTCGGCTTCTATCCCTTCTGCCCCCTCTGCTCCAGTCTTGACACCTGCTTCAGTACGCCCCTCTGTTTCAGTCTTGCCCTCTGTTTCTATCCCTTCTGCCACCTCTGTCTCTTTTATTTCAGCTATAGCTATCCCTTCTGTTCCCTCTGCTTCAATCCTGCCATCTGTTGCCAAGCCGTCTGCTTCAGTATCCCCCTCTGCCCCCTCGGCTTCAATCTTGCCCTCTGTTGCCAAGCCGTCTGCTTCCTCAGCCCCTATTGCACAGCCATTTGTGGTTACCCCTTCAGTTGCGCCAGTTATGTCCGGTGGTTCTGTGGTATCTAAACCTTCGCCCTCATCTACTTTAGGCATGGCCGGGCCCTCTGCTGTCTCTAGTGATAACGGTCGGGACATTTTTCAGCAGATTGACAGACCTGCTTTTAATCATACTGAAATAAGACACCCCTTAAATTTCGCCAACGCCTATGAACTAGAGTCTTACGAGGAGGTGTTTAACAGTATTCATGAGACGCTGCAAAGAATTCTGGATAGTTTTTCAGGTACTTTAAATCCGCAAGATGTTGTACAGTTAGAATTGCGTGCTGATTCCTTACCTATCAGCGTTTTTATACAGATGAATGGCTCTAATATTAATGTAGACGATTTTCTTCAACAGATAGAGAATCTTCTTCAGAGTCATGCGAGTGTGCTAGCGGATGAGTCTTTGATGCTAGTCACACAGTTTGTTCGGTCACCTAGCGGGGGCACTCGTGGCGCTCGCAAGGTATCATCTCTACTCAATCATGAAATAGTTAGAAAGAAAATGAGGCATTTAATTATTTCTTATAATTACGGGAATCAGCTCTGTTTTGCCTTTTGTCTGCTTAGCCTAATGGATGACCGGTACATGCAAAACTCGCAGTTATGCATGTGTGAAGCGTATAACCTTCAGAGCAGGGCTGGATTATCTGAGCATGAAAAAGTGTCCTTTGCGGACGTTAATAAATTTGAAAACTTGCTGGGTATTAAAATTGTTGTCTGGTACAGGTGCCTAAGAAATGAGAAATTTTTAAAATTTGAAAGCTCCCAAGGTAGAAACCCCAAAACCTATTTTATGTTTTTATATGATAACCATTAGCCATTGCTGTGAAGGCCACTGCAACGTCTGTTTCTCCCCAGATTGCCAACCGATCCCTGAAGAACTTGTCAAGTGTGGTGATTGCAACCGTTACTGCTGGTCCCATTTTTGTTTTATTCAGCATACGATTCCTAAATTTAACGACAAGACCAATGATATGGAAGCGGCCTGTGACACTGCAAAAATGTGTCCCCTGTGTTACAAAACTTACACAGTGAATGCCGCCTCAAAACCCCATAAATGTCGCCCCAAGGAATGCCGTGTTTGTAAAGCAAAACATGAAAATAATGCAGAAAACCATCAGTGCTTTATAGAAACCTTGAAGTCTGAGGATCGTTGTGAGAAATACGTATTTTATGATTTTGAAAGTCGGCAAGAAATGGGTGCGCACATTCCTAATTACATATACTGTAAGTCCTTGTAGGGTAAATCCTGGTTCTGGGCGGGTGAAGACTGTGTACACCAGTTCTTTGCCAGATACCGTCGCCCCAAGTATCAAGGCTATACCTTCATAGCTCACAATTCAAAAGGTTACGATGGGTACTTTTTAATGAAGTATTTGCTTGAAAATGGTGTGAACCCTTATGTTACTACTCAAGGAAATAAGCTGATGTGTTTCACAGATGATGGTTATCAATTACGTTTTATAGATTCTTTGAATTTTTTAACAATGAAATTGAGTGCCATGCCTAAAGCCATGGGGTTTGAAGCCGCAAAAGGTTATTTCCCCCATTTCTTCAATACGGCTGAAAATCAGAATTATATCGGCCCCTACCATGAACCTGAAAGCTACGGTGTTCAGAGCATGATGACCAAAGAAAAAGAAGAATTTTTTACCTGGTACAACCATGTCAAGCATGACGTTTTTAATTTTAAAGAGGAGATGGCTTTTTATTGTAAAAATGACGTCCAAATTCTTAGAACAGTGTGCATTAAATTCAGAGACGAGGTCATCAAAATTGGTAATATTGACCCGTTTCACTGCTTGACCCTGGCATCTCTATGTATGGCCATGTACAGGCAAAACTGTATCCCTCCAAAGTCTATCGGTATAATTCCTTCTGACCATTACAGTAGTAGTCAGAAAAATTATTCAAACGCATCTATTCAATGGTTATTGTATCTCTGTGAAACAGAAAAATTGAAAATTCGACACGCTCTAAACCTTGGGGAAGTAAAGAAGGGTTCCTTTTATCTTGATGGCTGTGCCATAGTTAAAGATATTCCGACTGCCTTTGAATTTGCTGGTTGTTTTTATCACGGCTGTCCAGAATGTTATGATTTAAACAGTACCCATCCTTTAACCGGTATGACTTGTGCGGTTATGTACCAAAAGTTTATGCGAAAATTGGAAGTACTTAGGACAAAATTTAATCTAGATGTGCGCGGGCTCTGGGAGCATTCTTGGGAGAAGATGAAAAAACAAGACATCCGGCTACAACCGAGGGACTCGTTGTTCGGCGGCCGTACCAACGCCATAAAATTGTACCACAAAGGCAGTGGGCCCCGAACAGATTCACTATTATGATTTCACTAGCTTGTACCCGTTTGTGAATAAAACAAAAATGTACCCGGTCGGTCACCCCACTATCATTTTTCAGCAGTTTGGCGATCTCAGGCAGTATTTTGGATTAATTAAAGCCACCATCCAGCCTCCACGTGGTCTCAATTTTCCAGTCCTGCCTCTCAGGTTTTGTGGGAAATTAATGTTCACCCTCTGTCGCACCTGCGTGGAGACAGAAGCTCAGACTGTGGACTGTCGTCACACAGAGGATGAGACAGCTTTAACCGGTACTTGGTGCAGTGTGGAAATAGCAAAGGCCATTGACAAAGGGTATAAAGTTTCAAAAGTATACGAGATTTGGCATTACCCCGAACGTACTTCTGAGTTATTCTCAGACTATATCAAACTTCATCTTAAAGGCAAGGAGGAGTCCTCGGGATATCCTGCCTGGTGTACGGATGAGGCTTCCCGAGACCGTTATATTTTAGATTATTATCAGAAGGAAGGTGTACAATTGGACAGCGATATCATTGTCGTAAATCCAGCTAAGAGACAAATTTTAAAGTTGTTTTTAAATTCTCTTTGGGGTAAATTTGGGCAAAAACCTCTCCATCTCACTACTAGCTTAGTCAAGGATGGTGAGGAATTCTTGCAATATATTTTCTCCAAACAGTATAATGTTTCTTATTTTGAATTTATCGGCGATGAGATTGCTCAAATACAATGGAAGTACGCCGATGAAAAGTATGCCCTACCTGGTAGTGTTAATGTTGTCATTGCTGCTTTCACCACGGCTTATGCTCAGTTAGAGTTGTACAATTTACTGGACAGTCTGGGGGAAAGGGTGTTGTACCATGACACCGACTCGGTCATTTTTACTTCTCAGCCTGGTCAGTACAATCCTCCTCTGGGTGACTATTTAGGAGAGCTCACCAGTGAGTTAAATCCTGGTGATTATATTACTGAATTTGCTTCAGGCGGTCCAAAGACGTACTGGTATAAAACGGCAGAAGGCAAAACATGTATGAAGGTAAAAGGTATCACCATCAATCACAAAACTGGTAAAATTGTAAACCTCGAGTCACTAACCAATCTAGTTCAGAATTTTGTGACGGCTCATGAAGCCCCTCCTCAAGAGTTACTGGTTCACGGTAAGCAGATCCGTCGAAATAAAAAATGTTTCACTTTAGAAAAACAGACCACTCAGGAAGAAATTCAGAGTGGTGTATAACAAGAGGGTTCTCCTAAAAGATTACAACACAAGACCTTATGGCTACTAAAAGAGATTTTGACGCACGCCTTCAACACCCCTTCGCTAAAATTATCTCGGGGCCCTCTTGTTCCGGTAAATCCTATTATGTGAAAAAATTATTGGAACATTCGAACCACGTTGTGTCTCAACCTTTTCAAAAAATAATTTGGTTTTATAGTTGCTGGCAGAAAATGTACGACGAGCTATCGGCTAAATTTCAGCAATTAAAATTTATTGAGGGGCTCCCAAAGTCTTTATGCGACGATGAACTTCTACTTCCTGAGAAAATAAATTTGGTCATTTTAGATGATCTGATGGAATCGGCTAGCGAAAGCCAGGAAATAGAAAAAGCTTTCACAAAATATACTCATCATCGGAATCTGTCTATCATTTACTTGGTTCAAAATGTATTCTTTCAAGGAAAGAAAAGCCGAACGATTAATCTTAACGCCAGTTATATTGCTCAAATTGCAGATTACTACCTTGGCCCGCCAAATGTATCCGAGGCGTGTTAAGTTCTTTTTGGAAAATTTTGAAGATGCTACAAAACTACCATACGGCTATCTCTTAGTGGATTTAAAGGCACAGACCCCCGACGAACTGCGATTAAGAACAGGTCTGTTTCCTCCTGATTGGCCGGTCGTGTACACCGCGAAAAGATAAAAGAAGCTGTTCTGAGTCAAAGTTACATATTCTGTCAGCATGTCGGCCAGAATAAGCAGAAACGTACAGCCTCTCAAGGCCTTACTCCGTTGCTCTTGTCGCCGCCGTAAAATTCTTATAAACGTCTCTTCTGACGATTTAATTAATGCTTTGTCCGAAATAGCCTGTAATACTTTCGCCCAAACAGTTTAAGCAACTCAAGAAGCATAAAACATCTGTCCGAAAAATAAGTGACAGAAAACTAACCTTAAAAAAGAAGAAAGCTATTTTGAACCAGAAAGGAGGCTTTTTGGGAGCTCTTTTAAGTGTCGCCGTGCCATTCATATCCAGTTTAATAGCTTCTAGAGCATAAACATGGAATACGCTCAAAAAATGTATTTGGTCCCACAGCAACAAATATCTCTTTTTCAGCAAAAGAGTGCTAACCCGAACGATCTCTTGAGTGCCACGGAAACTGAACTGGACAAGGAAATGAGAAACGTCCTGCAACGCTGTGATATAGGGGCTGACGAGAAGGTGAAGCTTTACACTTCTATCTTGCAGAGATATCTGACGCTAGTTAAAAAGGCCGATAAAGAAACTAGCAGTCTGACGCTCGTTTTACCAAAAGAAGAAAATGCCGAGGGGGACACTGGAACAGTCAAAGTGTCTGAGGACAAGGTTTGGCAAGAGGTTTTGAGAAGTGCACCTGTAAAAGCAAAGAAAAATGTTGAATTTGTTTTACATAAAATGTCCGTTAATCCCCATCACGCGTTTTGGAATAATCGTGGAGAGCTGTTGTTAGAAGGTAAACCTTTGGTCGGATCCAACATGATGGATTTGGTCCGTAATCTGACCGCTTCTCATACAATACCTGAACATAGGAGACCGCGTGGGTGGAAGGAATTTGTAAACGCCATGGCCGGTTTGAACATTCCATTTTCTGTCGTACCTAATGATGAAACGAGAGAACTCCTTGAAAGTTTTAAGCCACCCGCCGCCCCCCTCCCTGCTCATCAAACAGAAGTTAGCCCCTACCGAATGAAACCGAGAAAAAAAAGACTGGAATGGTTCGCTTATTAATTTGTAAAATTATTTGTTTATTAAATACAATTTTATCTCATTACAGAGTGTTGTCATCCTTTAACCGTCTATTGAAATATTTATAGGTCTCTGATCTTTGCATGCAAGGGTACTGATAAAAACAGAGTCCCGGTGAAGGAATCCAGGAACGAACAAATTTAGAGACCATAGAGTCATTACTGTTCACGTCTTCAGAATACTTTTTTATTACAGAGGTGTACGGGAGACCTTTTCCTCTCTGGTGCAGATAGAAGAGGCAGTGTTGACCGCATTTGTCCGAGAACCAACTTTGAAGCTGTCGGTTATTGTAAATGATTTGTCTACAGTTTTTGCTTAAGAAACGGT
The DNA here is from genome assembly GCF_900747795.2 of Erpetoichthys calabaricus. Taxonomy (NCBI): domain Eukaryota; kingdom Metazoa; phylum Chordata; class Cladistia; order Polypteriformes; family Polypteridae; genus Erpetoichthys; species Erpetoichthys calabaricus. The sequence continues at coordinate 158,205,143 of NC_041397.2, read as the reverse complement.
AAATGTCATTCGGGAAGTAGATAAAGTCCGGAGGATTTCCATAGGAATCAAAAAACTCCCCATTTCCGTCTTCTGTGAGGTAAATCCCCAGCCAGTGTTCTCCGGGTTGGGTTTGACGGTAAGTATTCACTACAAACATGGCCAGCATGCCGTTATTTTTTTCTGGTAGTTGATCACACACCAGCACACCACGGAAATATCTTTTGGTGTAGGGGTCTTGGGACAGTAGTTCTGTTAATTGTTTTGTATTCATGGTGTTTATTAGTAGTCATACAGAACATTACGTCTCTGGTTGATTTCAATGATGTTGTCAAAGACCGCATATACTATTAGATTGACGGTCCGAGGGAGAGGGACGCGGAAGCGTAATTCAAATCTCATGTTTCCAGTTTTAACTAATGAAAAATGATCACCGCATTCTTGATCGGGGGTTAGATCAAAAGCGAAAAGAGTATATCCTTGCGAGAACTCTGAACGGCTGATAGACAGAGCTTGATCCTTCAAATGCTTACCAGTGGCCAATACCAGGTTATAATATTCTCTAGCACTATTGCCGCTTACAAAGTCTGGTTGAAAAGGTTTGGCAGGAATCTGTTCACGATCCATGTACAAAGCCAGGAACTCTACATCGTTGTGTTTGAAATTGAATATAAGACCCCGAAAAGGCCTCATTATCCACCATGCCAATCACCACATACTTTGGTAGTTGACCCAGAAACAGGTTTTCTTGATTGCATACTCGGATTCCTGCGGGCATACTGAATACTTTCATATTCACCCTTTCCACAGGGTATTTAGCATTGGCTGATGTAAGGGCATGAGCGTGTCCTAATTTCACGGCCGGTGAAACTTTTACTTTTTTACAAACAGTGTTAGTGATGCTATGATTACTCTGTAACGTTTGGCATCACCGGACATTAAGCAGAATTCATCTTTGTTCCGAACCATTTTAATCTCCATGTATATGCCGTTCAATAATAGTTTTTCTCTGAAAAAGAGATCTGTATGTATGTGCCCCAGAAGTTCAACAGTCTTGCTACTGGCTGTATAGGCGCTTCTGCTATTAAAACCAATGTTTTCTCCGTCGGGGTCTGTCTCTTCCAATTTGTTAAGTGTATCTTTGTAAAAAAGTCCTGTAGCAAACTGAGAATGAAGAGTCTCTTGGCTGTAATTTAGCAGGCCTTCTAAGACCGCTTGGTAAGGATAACAATTTGAACTTTGCGATATTAGATGGTCCCCTAGGGTAATATCAACTTGCGAAAACAAACTGGCTGTAGGGTAGTTGACAAATCCGACCTTTGCACCGGCAAGTATGTTAGTCCCGTCAGCGTTCACTATCTTTCCCCTTAGGTGTAGAAGAGTGTTATTCAAGTCCAGGTAATCTTCCCCATTTCCGGCTATGAGAAATTCTAGCGGAGCTACTTCAGAGAGGGCTGAGAGCGGTGGGACTTCAACGTATATACTTTTATCTACACTTGTTTGAGTGAAAGGCACCGTAAACACGTCCAGTTCAGATTTGACATACTCTTCGGACATTCTGTGTACGAAAGCCATCTTTTCTTAAAAAATGTCTCTCTTCTTCTTTTTGCATGCTTTAGTCTTGTTCCTCTTTAGGAATAAATAAAGAGATAGATAATGCTGTAAAAATAGTATGCCTGGCCTTTTTAGCTGGCAGGCCTCACGCGACCCCGGTGGTCTCTTGCGTTTTGTCTTTCTCATGACCATCAAGCCCGCTCCCTCCTGCTTTTCTAGGACTCCACCTGCAGCACTGGATATAGCCCCTGTGATCACATCTTTTACAATATTTTTAGCCGCGGATTTGATATGTCTGCGGTGGGTTGGCACCCTGCCCAGGATTGTTTCCTGCCTTGTGCCCTGTGTTGGCTGGGATTGGCTCCAGCAGACCCCCGTGACCCTGTGTTTGGATTCAGCGGGTTGGAAAATGGATGGATGGATGGATGGATGGATTTGATATGTGGTTTTGCGATGTCAAAGCCTTTTTTCAGGAGAGGTAAAGCTCTTCTAAACAATCCTCGAAATATACCTCCAATCCCCCCACCATACATTACAGGTGATCCAGAGAATCCCAGCAAGCCATTACCCGCTTGGGTCTGATAATATTGGATGTAAGGTGTCGGGTCCTGGTAAGACCTCATTGTTTCAGTCGTGCATACAATGCCTGACGGGTCTGAAATGCAACTTCACTATCACCTTACCAAACTGAAATGGAACGTTTTTGTTCTGGTCCGTCTTTATTTCAATAGTCACTGTGTCAAAATGATTCTTGCTGGCTGGGGCATAATGCGGTTTGTCGTATGTGATGGTTGTAATTTTATTCGCCTGATACTCTATATGAACGCACCTCAAAAGGGGTACGTAGCTGTCTCCGACTCTCTGAAGAGATACCATATCCCTGTACACGTACAATGTGTAAAAGCCAGCCCTGATGTCGGCGGGGAAAGGAGCCTTGTAAGTTAACCCCCGAGTCTGATCAGGATGCGCACCTAATATTCGACCCAGCTGTCCTTTTAAGTGTATAGTTTCATCCTTTCCACCTGGGACCACGTAGACTCTTCTTTCCACAGCATTATAACTGAATTTCGCAGGGTTCTCAGAAGGGTCAAATCCAGCTGCAACATCTGTCAAAGTGGGTAGGCTTAAGGTTGTCGAATTCATAAAAGACAGTAGGTCGTGAATACCTTTGTAATATCCGCATGGAATGTAGTAATTTTTTTTTACCCCCGGAGCTGAAACGTAGACTTCGTTATCCGGTTTGTCTATGCTATTCCACGTACCTGGGTACTGAATTTCGGCTAGACCGAATTCCCAAGAACCTTCTAATTCTATGGGTTTAGCAAGCTTCGTCGTGAAATTGGAAATTGTGTTGTTAGGGAAAATGTCTGAGGAAGCGTTGCTCGGTAGAGTTACAAAAAAACTTTTGCGCTCCATCGTATACCGCTAGAGAATGAAGAGTCGATTAGGAGCTTTCGGGATTTTACCCACGCATACTTAGAAAGTACGTTGATACAGGTTAACAAATATTTATAACCCAGATTATGCTCGGACACATTTGTCATGTCCGCTAAATCCATCTGCCATTGCGAGTCTATATCGGATACATAAACCTTATTTCTCCTAAAATGCCTTCTAGCAGGTTTGTGAATTGTATAAGCATATTGACCAGATAACCAATTCGACACCTGTTGGTCATTACTTTTCTGACCCAAAACCTCAAGAGCTCTTTTCAAAGAGTTTTTTCCCCCAAAGCTACCAGGATTTGCTGGGTTATAATAAACTTTTTTCAAGTAACCCTCCATCGCCGACGGTGAAAGAAAAATGTCAATGGTTTAATAATCAAATGAGGCTTTATTGTTAATTTTCAAAACAACATTATTTAAATTTCAAAACAGCATGATTAAAAACATTATTAAAATTTCAAAACAGCAGTATTAAAAACATTTTATAGCACAGGCACATTAAGTTCAGACACTTCATCTGATTTTTCTATGTCGTATTCCTCGTAAAACCCCAAAGGTGCATCGGTCATGTCAGGTACAGAAAAATGCCTTTTAGAGAAAGCATCGGCTATTTCACGTATTTTTGAGTAAGAGGGATCATCCATGTTGTGAAAGGCTTGTACAATAGCCTTGCTAATAGAATGTTCATTTTCCAGTTCGTCGACAGCATTTTGAACAAATGAATGAACCTTGTGAAGGCGGAAAGATGTTGAAGCAACCCAGAGTCTTTATGACCAGGCTCCTGTTTGCGGAAAACAGTCAGAACCTCTTGAAAGCGGCCAACCCGATAAACAGACACGTATGCTGCATCTGGCTGGGGTGATCTATGAAACAACCTTGACAGGTGCTTTTTAGGTCCCGATCGACTATTATGTCCAGCAGAGCCGCAATCAAACTCTTGATCAGTTTCAGAGTCTTTCGAAGTGTTTCACCCAGGGGCCTGTCAGTTTGTTCAAGGCCCATACCCTCATAATCAGCATACTGGGACGATGGCTTCCATGCGGACAGAGCATCTACCAGTTCGTCCATGGCCTCTTCTTGCCGCATGGCCTGCTAGGCTATCTCCTCAGCGCCCGTTAGACTCCCCAGAGCATCCTCAGCAGGGTCAAAAAAGTCAGGTACTGTACGGTTCTCCAGGAGACTGTCCAGACAATACATATCATCAGGGGCGGGTAACTGAGGTTCGGGCCAATAGATCTGGTCATTTGAGGGCATCAGAAGATCCGGCCAAGACGGAGGGTCTGAAGGAGAGTTGTTAGGAGCAGAGTATCCGGAGTTAGGTACGATGTCGTCGGGCCAAAACAGGCCATCGACGGCCGCTGTCTGTTCCATAGACCAACAGGCCTGATCAGGAACATAGCCGGCAGGGTGCTGGTTGTTACCCGACCAAAACACATCGTTGTCTGTCAGCATCTGGTCTGCAGCAGAGTAGTGGGGTTGTAGGTTAGTGTCGATCATCTCGTCGGGAGTAGAGTAGGCGGTGTTTGCTTGAAGGTTAGCCGGCCAAAACAGGTAGTCAGCAGCGGACGTATGTTCCATACCCCTGGAGCTTGGTTCTTCGGAGCACATCAAAATGTCGAGGACTTCTGCCACCTCAGAGGCCGAGAGAACAGGGAGACGACCGGTCCAGCTAGCACCAGCTTTGGTAGGGTAGTTAGTTGAAGACATCTCGATAGGGTTTTAGGTTAATGTAGACTATGGAAAAGACCTCTGTATTTATCTCCACTCACTTAGGGGGCGGTTGTCTCCCAGTTTTCTTCCTCCTCCTCCGAGCATGAATTATTCAACAGGCTATACTCCTCCTCCAATTTTCTTTTAATTCTTTTCATTTGGTCAGACAGTTTTCCTTGATAAATAGCTTCATCAATATTTGGAATAAGAGCTTTAAAAAAAGTCCAGTCTTTTATACAAAAATTAATTTCACTCACTCGCTCCTTTATCTCATTTTCTTTATCTTCACCCCCCTCTTCGTGACCGTCCTCTTTATATTCAGGAAGGATAGGCTCTTTCTTGGAAACAGCGATCGTGAGCTGTCCCTCAGCATTTCTTTTTACCTCTACCTGGCACAAAGCATAGTTAGAATCATACCAGGCAGAGCTGAAGCGTGGTTCCTGTAACTCCGTCCTTCTAGACACCCTGTTTGCTTTCAGTTTCTTAGGAGCGTTCACAAGACCGTCCATTCTGTTTGCTTTTGTGTGTTGTGGCGTTTTCACTAAATGACTAGAATTTTATACAAGAACTCTTTCATCTCCTCCCACAGTCGGGGGAGAGCGACACGCCTCACCCCTAACCCTATAGGCAGTTAGAGAGATGAAGGCGTACCTCGGGGGCGTGAGTATTGTTAATGGGGCAGGGTAAGTGTCCGGTTTACGAAAGACCCACCCTAAAAGGAGGGGTTTAGAGATGATCAATTATGGTGGTCCAACCCCCAGGGGCAGGGTATATTTCATATTTTCATATTTTCATATTTTCATAAATTACATTTTTATATTTTTATATTTTCGTTTTTTCATAAATCATATTTTCATATTTGGGTGCGGGGCTTAAAGCCATCAATCATATTTGGGGGCGGGGTTTAAAGTTATCAATCATCCGTGTGACAATAGCTATCTGTATAACTACTTGCAAAGACTAAAATTGTGAAGTTGAACTTTGGTGGGGCACATTTTGACCAGATGTGACAAAGTCTAAGTAGGATAGACTGGGATAAGCTTTTAATTGTGGAGACAGTCGAGGAGCAGTGGAACAGGTTTAAAAATGTGTTACATGTAATGCAGGACAAATCCATCCATCCATTTTCCAACCCGCTGAATCCGAACACAGGGTCACGGGGGTCTGCTGGAGCCAATCCCAGCCAACACAGGGCACAAGGCAGGAACCAATCCTGGGCAGGGTGCCAACCCACCACAGGACACACACAAACACACCCACACACCAAGCACACACTAGGGCCAATTTAGAATCGCCAATCCACCTAACCTGCATGTCTTTGGACTGTGGGAGGAAACCAGAGCACCCGGAGGAAACCCACGCAGACACGGGGAGAACATGCAAACTCCACGCAGGGAGGACCCGGGAAGTGAACCCGGGTCCCCAGGTCTCCCAACTGCGAGGCAGCAGCGCTACCCACTGCGCCACCGTGTCGCCCGACAAATACATACCTAAAATTGAAATTAATAGGAAATAAAAAAAAAACTCCACAGCGGATTATTAAAGATTTAAAAAAGAAGCTGCAAAGGAAAAAAAAGGCTTTATAAGGGATATAAGACTGATGATTGCAAAGTGAATCGCAGAACGTATGAGAACATGAGGACAACCATTAAGAAGGATATCAGGGAGATTAAAAGACAGTTGGAGAGGAATATAGCAGATAAGGCGAAAGAAGACCCTAAGAGATTTGTTCAGTATTTTAGTAGTAAAAGAACAGTCAAGAGGAGGTCAAGTGCATCAGAAATACTAAAGGGTAATTAAAAGACACAGACAATGAAATAGCGGATGCACTAAACTTACATTTTTCTGAGGTGTTCACAAGTGAGCAAGTGGATAACCTCCCAGAGGTACGTGGGACTACTAAGGAGGTACTGAGGGATTTGGAAATTGTAGAGGGAGAAGTACTGCTCAGATTAAATAGGCTGAAAGCAAACAAATCACAAGGACCAGGTAATATTTACCCTTGAGTTCTTAAAGAGGCTTGTGAGTACATATATAAACTCTTGACACATATTTTTAGGAAGTCACTGCACACTGAAGAGATTCCAAAGGACTGGAAAATGCCAATATCATCCCATTATATAAAAAGGGTGACATGGCAGATTTAAGCAACTATAGGCTAATAAGCTTAACATGCATAACAGGATAATTAATGGAAGGAGTTATTAAGGATAAGATTGGGCAACACCTGACAAGGAGTGGAGTTATTCTGAACAGTCAGCATGGGCTCAGAAGAGGGAGCTCGTGAGTAGTAGATAAACATCACCATTATGCATATCAAATTTTGACAGGTGCATGTCCCGCTCCCCTGGCATTTCTGATACCCACCAGATACCGCCTAGTTAATGGACATTCCCACACTCTGGTCTCTAGCCGTTATCGGGCGATGTTTGCCAGGCATTGGACCTTTTGTCAGTCGTGTGAAAGGAATTGTTCGGCCAATCTTGGCCTTGGTCCTATAAATGGGCTGGTCAACTTTGTAAGCCGAGACAGACCTTCAGGGACCTGTAAGGTGTCAAAAAGTAAGTCAACAATGGGCGGAGCAGGCATCCTGCTCCTATGTGTGTACAGTGCCGGTATGTACAGAGAGTACAGAGAGTGTGAGTGACAGACCCAGAGAGAGGATGTACAAGAAGGCTGTAGAGAGAATCTATTACACACCCAAGGAGCCTGGCAGTTTTGGTGGTATTAACAGCTTCTTGAGAAATGTATCAATTCGTGGAGAAAATGTCAAGTGAAAAAACGTGTTGAAATGGATGAGTGGACAATATACTTACAGTGTGCACAAACCAGCACGGCTGAAGTTCAAGAGAAACAGAACAATTGTTTCAATGGTTGATGATCAGTGGCAAGCAAATTTGGTAATAAGATGTCTTATTATTCAGAATTCATTGATGGATATAAATGTATCCTCACTTGTATCAATGTGCTCTCAAAATATGCTTGGACTGTGCCATTAAAGACCAAGACAGGGAAAGAAGTTTCTCTGGGTTTTAGTTTGATCTTTACACAAGGTAGAGTTCCTAAGAAGCTACAGACAGACCAAGGTAAAGAATTTCATAACACATTGGTAGAAAAACTACTAAAACAGAACAATATTGTACATTTTGTCACAAACAGTGATGTAAAGGCCAGCATAGTAGAACAGTTCAATAGGACCTTAAGGTCCAAAATGTTGAAATATTTTACATATGCAAATATTTTTCGGTATATAGATGTCCTGTCAGACTTTCCGCAGAGTAATTCATCAGTCAGGACTTTTCCCAACAACACGATAGCATCATTCACCGTTCAGCTAGCCAAGACAATAGAACTGTCCAGAGACTGGGAAGTGGCATTGGTGGAACTGACTTACCCAAAAAACAGGACACACAGTTTGCATCCTTTACCTCATAATCTTACCCAGCCCATCTGTTATAAAATGATTCATAAAGGAGAGAAAAAAAAGATACCAAGGTGCCTTAAAACAACAAGTTTATTGAAGCAAAATTCCAAACATAGCGAGTAACACGTAGTCTTTGCTTTCAGAGTTACACACTGTGTGCTATACATTAATTTTTATTTAATGTATGAATAAAGCAAGAGATACAGCAGGAAAATATTCACTGATACATACAGTATATGATGTGAGCATCATAAATGTTTATGTTGGTGTAATGCACTCACAGGCAATAATGTTTTATACTGTATGATGCAAACTTAATTGAAAAGATTTCTTGAGCATTCTGTTCATAAATTTGTCAAAAGAGACTGGACTGTATTTTACTCCAGTACGACTTGGAATTACCCCAGTCCCGTTCCACTTGCGAGCCAACCTTAACCAGATCTTCAACCGACTCCACAACACCTCTGAGACCCCCAGATAGCCGCGGGTTGCAGGCATTCAGGATGCGGCAGACCACCTCTTCTTCGGACACGGCCGGCCATAACTTTAAACACAAAGCCCTATATTCACAGGCAAAGTCCCGAATGGATTGTGCTGATAGTTGCACCATGGATCGCAGCTTGTCTTCAAGTTCGGTCTCATAATCCTCTGGAAGAAAAGCTGCGAGGAAAGCTTGTCGAAAGGATCCCCAGTCCCTGATGTGAATTTCCCCTTGGGATTAATAAAGTATCTATCTATCTATCTATCTATCTATCTATCTATCTATCTATCTATCTATCTATCTATCTATCTATCTATCTATCTATCTATCTATCTATCTATCTATCTATCTATCTATCTATCTATCTATCTATCTATCTATCTATCTATCTATCTATCTATCTATCTATCTATCACTCCCAAAAGTTCTTCAGCTGTCAAAGGAGTGACAGCCAAATACGCCTCCCCTTCTTCCACAAAGTTGAGGACATCATCTGTAGTATATTGAGCCCCCAACTTGGGAAAGGCCAGGCGTACCCCAGAGGTGGTGGGTCGGGTAACATATATAGTGCCTTGAGACCCCAGAGGCATCGAGTGGATAGGTGACTGACGGTATGTCTGGAGACTCCTTCTGACTTCCCCCTGAAGAGATTCTTGCCAGCGTCGATCTCGCCTCTGGAGGCACAGCACAATCTCTTGCCCCAGGAGTTTAAGTTATTCATTTATATATTCTTTCATCTCCTCCTGGGAGCTGCTGATGCGGGTCCGTAAGGCATCCTCGTGCTCTAATGCGCTTTCGACTACCTCACCAACCCTCTCATTCACACAAGCGGGTTGCTGTGCCAGATCTGCCCACGGAGGTGAAACATCTTCCTGGCCATCCTCTTCATGTCCATGGTGATTTTCAAGGTACAGCGACTGTAAAGAATCCACCACCTCCTGCACCACAGAACATGCTCTGACTGTGACGTGCTGAGCCCCGGCTACTCCTTCCTCACACAGGGGCGAAGCAATGGTGTTGTCCTGCTTGGCAAGCATAAAAGACATGGTGGTAAACAGGAAAAATTTTAAAGGCAGACAGCAATAGTATTTTTTAAAGAATCCTCAGAGAGGGCACCACTTATGTTATGGCCGACCCCTTACCCAGCCGGCAGCTACACTTCCAAGACCTGTGGCCTGGATAAACTACTGAGGTTAATCTATAAATACCAAACCATACCTCTAACAAATAAAATTTTCCCCACAATCGAGGGTTTAAACATAAGCACACAAAGGCAGATATGTAAAAAATAGGTGGATAAATACATTAAATGAAACAATAACAAAAAATGCAAATTTCACCCGTAGTAAATAAGTATATATATATATATAGATATGTATATCCCTCCACCAAACTAACAACGTGACAACACCATATATACAATAACAAACCCTCCCTTGTCCCAATAACATATAAAAAACACAAAACACGAATATCAATGAATGAATATGGAACATGCCAATGATAGTGAACTTGAGTCCGAGTATACAACTGTCCTGAATATGGATGACTGGTCAACTTGATAAGTGATGTGTTTGAATTTTCCGGAAAAAATGGAGCAGCCTCATTGTGAATCCTAGGTGTGCGGTGGATGATGTAGTCCAACCCCGGGGTCTCTGGCGATGAGGGAATTGAAGTAAATCCGGCGGAATGAAAAACAAACTGGTTACAAAAGCGCAATGTGGAAAACAGCAGGTAAAGTTGATTCGTTGTCGTGAAAATGTAATCTCTGTCTTTCTCCTCTCTCCTCTCTGTTCTCTCCTGATTGTTTATATAGTAATGAGCCGTTCTCTCCTGATTGTTTATATAGTAATGAGCTGGATGTAATAGATTGATTATAAACAGGTGCTTCCATCTTGGGGCTGCGGTCTCTTTCCATCATCCGTCCCCGCTGTATTTACGGGGACGACATTCACTGACGCACACATTATAAACAGCAAACGGGACGATAGAAACAAAACGCACTCAGTACAAACATTGAAAAACACTATTACTATGTAGCCTGCTACATTCTTATGAGAAGGATTTAGTAGTCATAGTGGACCCTAAGCTATCGACTTCCAGACAGTATTCAGAAGCTAATAAGAAGACAAACAGAATGTTAGGTTATATAGCACGATGTGTGGAGTACAAGTCAAAAGAGGTTATGCTCAACCTTTATAATCCACTAGTGAGGCTTCATCTGGAATACCGTGTGCAGTTTTGGTCTCCAGGTTACAAAAAGAACATAGCAGCACTAGAAAATATCAAGAGAAGAGCGACTAGGCTGATTCCAGGGGTACAGGGATTGAATTATGAGGAAAGATTAAAAGAGCTGAGCCTATACAGTTTAAACAAAAGAAGATTAAGAGGTGACATGATTGAAATGTTTAAAATTATGATGGGAATTAGTACAGTGGACCGAGACTGTTATTTTAAAATGAGTTCATCAAGAACATGTGGACACAGTTGGAAACTTGTTAAGGGCAAATTTCTCACAAACATTAGGAAGTTTTTCTTTACACCAAGAATGATAGACACTTGGACTAAGCTACCAAATAGTGTGGTAGACAGTAAGACTTTAGGGACTTTCAAAACTCGACTTGATGTTTTTTTGGAAGAAATAAGAGGATAAAACTGGCGAGGTTTGTTGGGCTGAATGACCTGTTCTCATCTAGATTGTTCTAATGTTCTAATGACCACTTAGTTTCTTTTTAGCAGTGATTTATTTCACAGAAACAAACAAACATCCTCGTGGCACCTTACAATTTGGATTGCTGTCTCATCTGTGTTTGATTAAAGAAATTCAGGACGGCTTTTGCTGCTGTGCTTGCACTTTTTGCTGTTTTCTTGGTTTGAAACTTTGCTGAACAATTTTCAGGCACTCCCAAACTGTTTCTAGTTTGTGCAGATTTTTTGTACTTGCATGTCTTGTATTAATAACCTTACCTACATTTAAAGCCAAATCCCTAGTATCCAGGTGTTTATAGGCTGGTGGATGGACTCATTTTGATTGGTTTGGTGGGTGGTGGGATTAAATTGTTTAAAGGAGTCTAAATTCTCTTTATTGTTCTTTTTGGACAGTGATTGTTTAGTCTTCTTTTTTTGAGTGTCCAGAATATGTGTATGTCTTTTGAGTTTTATTTAAGAGCTACAGTAATGTGGGTAGTGTAAACATGGAGATCATTTCCCACCTTGGAAATTGGTAACTCTCACACTAAAGTAGGATAAAAATTGCTTTTTTTTAAAGGAGCTGTGCTTTGCTGTAGGGGGCGATAGCACCCTGGTTAGAATAAGCTCTTTTTAAATTGTGGCATCTTAAGTAACCCAAAACTACTGTATATTGATATAATATTAAAAGGTGACACCCCTCCCATAGTGATACGGTGGTAAGAAATCACGTAAGAAAAAATAACATAGCTTTCTCTAATGACGTTTTATGCGGCATAACAGACAAGGAAGCCATAGCAAGACTATTACCAAGGTGGGATCTCGATGTATATAGTCTGTCATTTTCGTCACTGCGCTGGAAGGATTTTCAGGATTGGATGACGTTATCTTACATTAGTCCGTCGGCTTCAAAGGTGTACCGGGCAATGTTCCAAGGCTTTATACTCTTTATCCATGTGCAGGCCTTTACTTAGGTAAATCATGCCATTCCAAACAAGGCAAAGAGAGGATCCAATATCCTCTGTTCTGTGACACAGAAATAGTACAATGTCCATTTTCATAGTTGTCCCTTTCTGAGCCCCTGTGTGCTAAATCTGGCCTGTACATGTGAGTGGATTTTATAAAATATTTTTGTATAGAACACAGTGACATATTAAACTTATGTACTTATTACAAGCTGACTGTAGGTTTGGTTGACAGGGAAGACAATTCGTGGTTGTGACTTGGGGAGAAAAAGGCAGAAAGTGGGTGAGAGATGGAGTATGATGGTAAACATGAGAAGCAGGTAGCTAATGAATGTAAAAGAAAGAGGTGTCATGGAGAAGGGAATAAACTTAGTGATGGTGAAGAAAGGTATGATATTGTCCCCTTTGGAATGGAAAGTTACTGATAATATCCAATGATGAACTACAAAGCTTGTATATTTTGACCAAAAAAAATAAGCAAAACATTTTTGCAGATGTAAGTCATCAGTTATGACTGGCTCAAAATGACCCCTTAAGAGGGAGCCAGACCGGAAGGGGAGGGTCAAATGAACCATGACCTGGATGTGACGTACTGTTGCATATGGTTTTCAGATCTGTAATTGAGAGAGGAGGAGAAGCATTAGGCAATAGTACCAACCCTCGATTTGGGGTGAAATTACAATTAGATAAGTCTTCAAGTTGTCTCCCAAGCACATGTGTATGACATGGCCCTCTCCCTTAACCCAGACCCACTGGGTCAGGCAGACTGAACCAAGAAGTCATATACCTGAGAGACCATTGGCATTGGTTTGGAGGGATCCTTGGTGATGTTGAACCTTGAATTTATGTGGCTGAAGATCTAGGACCATCCTGTGACTCGCAAATTTAACTCCCTTGTGCAGTGGTACATGGTCTGTCACCAGAGTAAATTTTGAGGATAAAAGGGAGAGTAAAGTCAGACGTCATCAAAACAAGAGCTGGCATTTTTTCATCCAATGCCACTGTATTAGTAACACGCTATTTCGTCGTGTTAATCAAGATCATGGCTCTTTTGGAAAAAGGGGCACAAATCAGCAGTAGTACCTCAATAGACCTAAAAAAGCCTGAACCTGCTGCTTGGTTTGTGGCCTGGGCCAATTCAGGATTACAGTGTCTTTAGAATACTGTGGTCAAACAGACCAGAGACTAAAGCATCCTCAGTTACACTAAGATCTATCATTTGTTTGACCTCAAGCTCCACTTCTTCTTTTCCAGCCAGTTTTCTCATCCACTACTTTCGGGAAGGACAGGATAGCTGCTTTCAGCTCCAGTCACTGTTGGGACTGTTCCCTTATGGATAAAGAGGGAGTGTGGCTATCCGGGGTTAAGGGTCTGGTTCTTTTTTCTTCCATGTTTTCAGCAAATTGATGTAATATACATGCTCTGTGATTTGTTTGTTTCACCAAATTGTCTAACAGATCTGTTCTTTCTTTAATCTCATAAATTGGGCTAACAATTTATAAAGGCAGGATATTTTCTTTTAGAGTTGGCTAAATTTTATTGAATCCATTGCATAATTGTGTATTGAACTCCAAAACAATGGGGCTAGACCAGGGCCTAAACATTTGCTGAATTACACCAAGGTCTAGTATTCATCTGACCTGAAGCTCTGCTTCTACTCTTTTTGCTTCTAGGAAACGGTACAGGTATTCTCTGTCAAATAATCCCTAGATCAGCAATAATATCATGCAATTAGAGAGGTCCTGCCAGATTTCTCATCCAATACTTTTGTGATGGTCTGGATAGCTGGTTTGAGCTCCAGTTATTTTTGGGACATTAAGTTGGGTCCAAAGTTTAAATTTTCCCTGTGGATAAAGAAGAAGTGTGGCTTACCGGAGTTAAGGGTCTGGCTTCCTTTCCTTAAATGGTTTCAGCAATCTGCAAACTTTACAGATTTGTCCATGGTTCTACAGTCATTTGTATAAAGTGAAAACAGAAGGGGTGAAAGAACACAGCATTGGGGGATCCTATGCTAATTAACATTGTATCCAACAGTCCCAATCTTACATACTGCTTCCTACGTGTCAAGAAACTCATAATCTACTGTTAGACACCATAGGGTACACCTAACTGGATTTGTATACTCCGAAGCAACTCTGGAACAATGGTATTGAAGGCTGAGCAGAAATCCAGAAACAAGACCCTCCCATAGGTGTTAGGCAAGTCCAGGTATTGAAGAATGTAATGGAGGAAAAAATTAATTGCATCCTCTATTGAGCGATTTGCCCTGTATGTGAACTGAAGTGGATCAAGGAGAGGGTCAGTGATGGACTTTAGGTAGGAGAGCATGAGACATTCAAATACTTTCATAACCACTGAGGTCAAAGCACTTGGCCAATAGTCATTAAGTTCAGAGATGTTATCCTTCTTGGGGACTGGAATGATAGTGGCTCCCTTAAAGCAGTCCAGAACTATGCCCAGCTGCAGGGAAGTATAAAATATGTCAGTAAAGACAAGTGGTAACTGATCAGCACAATTTCTAAAAGTACCAGGGCCAGCTGCTTTCCTGATATTCTGTTTTCTGAAAAGTTTTTGTACCTCTTCTTGCCTAACAAAGTATATAGTGGAGTGAAGAGAAATAAGTGGGGGGGAAGGAAAGTTGAAGAAGGTGAATTGGACTTCGGTGAAGGGGGGATGGTGACACTGAAGTGATTGTGAGAAGGAGAGATGGAGACTGTTGATATAGGAGGCAGAGGGTCAGAGTTCAAGCGGGATCTCATGTCCTTATCAAACTGGCAATAAAACTAATTTAGCTGATTAGCCAAAATGGGAGAGTATGAGATGTTGGAGCACTTCTGCCTGTAATTTGTGAGATTTTTCAGAGAACTCCACACTGCCTGGCTGTTACTGCTAAAACCTTTCTCCAACTGATCTTTATAAGTGGATTTTGAAACTCTCAGAACTTTATTAAACTGCCAACTTGAAGATCGATATTCATTCCTGTTCCCAGACCTGTATGTCTGGTCCTTAGCAGCTCTGAGAACCCTCAGCTCCTTGGTGAACCACGGCTTGTCATTGTTATATTTCACAATGGTCTTCTTAGGGAGACACACATCTTCACAGAAGGAGTTACAATGTTACAATATCAGTACATTCATCTATGCTGCTACACAAGCCTTCCACGGCTTTCCAATCTGTGGAGTCTAAACAGTCCCTCAGCCTCCCAACAGCAACAGTCCAGCTGTTAATAGTCCTGATGGGCTTTGACTGTTCCAGTTTCCGTTTATAGCTAGGAACAAGCATAAGTATGGCATGGTCAGAAGTGTCAAACAGTGCAAAGGAGAAATGGTGAAATGCTCCTTTAATATTTGTGTAAAAGTGATCCAATGTTCTGCCCTCACGTATGGGGCAGTTGATCAGTTGGTGGTATCTGGGCAGATCGTCTTTCATGTTACTTTGGTTAAAATCCCTTATAATGAAAATTTATTTTCCAAATCATGAATGTTATCAGCTGCCAACTGTTGTGCCAATTGAGCATTTGCATCACGAGGAATATAAATATCAAATAGTATTACAAAATGGAATTCTCTGGGTAGATAGAACGGCTTACAGTGAATGAGAAGAGCTTCTAAATCAGCAGAGCAAAAAGCAAGAATTTCAGACATATCCCTACACCAGCTGTTATTTATAAACATGCACAGGCCGCCACCTTGTAATTTGTCATAAAGTCCACTGTTATAGTCTGCTCTGAATAGCTGATATCCTGTCATTTGAACAATGTTGTCTGATAGATCCAAATTAAGCCACATTTCCGTGAAACAGAAGGCACAAATACATGTAAAATCTTTGTTAGTCCTAATCAGTAACACCAACTTGTCCAATACACAATACAATACAATACAATTTATTTTTGTATACCCCAAAATCACACAAGAAGTGCCACAATGGGCTTTAACAGGCCCTGCCTCTTGACAGCCCCCCAGCCTTGACTCTTTAAGAAGACAAGGAAAAACTCCAAAAAAAACCTTGTAGGGAAAAATGGAAGAAACCTTGGGAAAGGCAGTTCAAAGAGAGACCCCTTTCCAGGTCCAATATGTTGACAAGTGAGAGAACATTTGAAATGCAGATTGCCAGGAGTGAAGCATGAAAGACTCCACGTCTCAAGTACACCAGAGCACCAGCCTGCTTAACACTGTACGTCCTGGTGAAGTGTGATTGATAAGCAGCATCCCTGCAGGAAGTGGGGAAAACTTCTGTGGTAAATTTCCCTAATCACAAACAAACATTGGAAATAAATCCGATGGAACTAAGTCCCTTATGTTCAAAAGCTCTTCATAAGGAAAAGTAATTCTTGAAGTCAACAAAAATCACATATTAAGCACTCAATATACAGTACATACAGAACGAGAGCATCTGAAAACCATGGCAGCCCGGTCTGCACCAGAATCTACTCTGATTCACTCGAAAGGTATATCTGTTAAAGACACTGGTACAAGAGGAGCATGATTTCTCCTAGGAATTTGTGGCAATTGGCACACGGCAAGAGTTACAAAAGTGACAAATCTCCTCATTTATCCCAGACCAATAAAACTGAAGATTAATTCTCTCCAATGTTTTATCGGGCCCTAGGTGGGGGCCTAAGAGATGGGTACATGCCAGCTAGCAAAACTGCTGTCAGTAGGCTTTCGGATATAGCAGCAGAGACATCACCACTCCTTCATGATCTCTTACACGATATAAGAAATCATTTTATACTTTGAAATGCAGCCATGGGAGCATGGGATGTGTGGTACATTGCCTGTCTATTAAGGCTACTGCATTTTTTTGAACAATTTCATTGTTCACTTTTAATTGAGATCAGCTATTGCCAGAACTGAAAATGTAGTTCTGAAAGGGGGTCAGGAGGATCCTCCTGGATCTGTGACACCGAAGTGACATATGTAGAGTCATCAGAACACAGTGTCGTCATTGGCCACCTCCCATTGAGAAGCCATGTCTCTACCTCTTTGTTGCACCAGCTGGGTCAGTTCTTTGGCTATAATTTCTTTGAGGTTTCTGACAATCGACCGGCTTTTCCACACTGTCGAGTTGCAAAGCCAGCTGGAGATGTTTGATGGTCTCTATAAGGGAGTCCATGTTTTTCATTGTTTGTCTGGGGACTTGCTGGGTGAGTGACTTGGGGACAGAGTTGAAGAGAGTCATAAGTGGCTAACTCAACTATTTGCTGAGACAAATTACGTCTTCAACCAGTGCCCAAGTTTTCCCCATGACTTCTAAGCTTGTGAGTGCAGAGGCTACACTTTGCTAGAGCACCACTCACAGTAATGTTTCACCTGCAGGTCCACAGTTATGCTATACAGCAATAGAATTTCTGCCTTCAGTTTATAGTAGTCTCATGTAGCTTGCTCATCAAGATCATAATAAGCCTTCTGAGTTCCACCTGTCAGAAAAAAGGGCCAGTATGTGTTCCCAATCCTGGCATTCCCAGTGATGCTGGTTAGCTGTTTGTTCAAAGATGAGTAAGTATGCCTCTACATTATCCTTGGGACAAAGTGGTAACAGTATCTGTGAGGGACCAATTGCTCTCTCTTCACATACTGCTATCTGGGAAATCAGACAGTTCTCAGACCTGTATCTGGCATGCATAGACTTCCTCCATCAGGGCAGCCACCAATAAAGCCTGGTCTATTGGTTTGCTCACGACCAGTAACAATCAACATTAACATCAACAATTTATTTCTTGTGCAGCCCAATATCACACAAGAAATGCCTCAATGGGCTTTGACAGCCCTCCAGCATTGACACCCCAAGATGACGAGAAAAAACACTCCCAAAAGAAAAAAATCCTTGTACTGAATAAAAATGGAAGAAATCTTGGAAAAGGCAATTCAAAGTGAGACCTTCTTCCAGGTATGTTGAGCATCAAAAATGGGGAAAGTGCAATATACAAAACACAAGTAAACCTCTTCATAGAGCTTGATGGACAATTTATTATTCCCATTTCAGAAATACAATAAATAGCACAAACTTTTTGTTCTTGCCCAGTGCTTCTCACCAAGGGCAGGTGTAGAGCACTACAATAATGCTCAAGACAAAACACAACAATAGATTATATGACTCAGTATATATAGAATTATCATGTTTCAGGATACATATTTGTTCTAATACATCACAAACAAAGTTGAAACTAACTAACATAAATGAAAAACAACAATAGAAAAAAATAGAAACGATAGAAAAAAAAGCCAAAAATGAATCAAATCCTCAGGTAAATGCAACTGGAGTAAAGATCTGTTCTCTGCCTGTTGAGGGCATGTTTATATTTTGTATGTCCTGCAGCATGTACAGTTCAGGTTTTCCAGTCGACAATACAGACAACTTCATCTGCCAAAAGTGTTCAGTTAATTAGAGTTGGTTGGGAAAATACACAAATTGGAAGACTGCATTAGGAACCTGATAGCTATTAGGCAAGCCGAAAATTGGATCGACTCAGTTTGTTTAGACAATTTGGCTATTTTTGATTTGGCTTCAGTCTCTCCAGTTCAGCTACAGCACCAATTCAGCTACAGGGCGAGTGGGTAACAGTAGACAAGGGTCTAAGAAGCTAATATTTAGTCCCTCAGCACCCAGGTCACCAATTCAGACCCAGAATAGATTCTCAGCACTTGCAGTGCACCTGTGGATCCTGAGAACAATAAAATGCTCATAATTGGCGATTCCATAATGTGGAATGTTAGAATTCCAAACAATGTTAAACCAGCAGTTAATGTTAAATGCCTCCTGGGTCGAAGATTTATAATTTATAATTAGACCAAGAGATAAAACCAGACCCTCCACCAGGGACACCTGTAATAGTAACTTAGTTCAAGTTAAAAAAAAATATATATCACCAGTGCAGAAAGAACTATATGGTTTTAAATGCTGCTTATTAAACATTCACTCTCTTGGAAGTAAAGCTGTTTTGGTAAATGATATTATATCAAGTACAAAATCTGATCTGTGTCTTCTCACTGAAACCTGGCTTAGTAAATCTGACACTGTTCACCTAACTGAGGCATCACCACATGGATACACATTCCTTCATAAATCTAGAGATACTGGTCGAGGAGGAGACTTTGGAATAATTCCTTGTGACAAAAGACAAATCACCTCTAAAAATTTAGGTGACTTCACATCCTTTGAGGCATTCATTTTAAATATTAAAACAGATTACAACACAATTATAGTGCTAATCTACAGACCACCAGGAACATATTCATTGTTTATGACTGAATATGGCACCTTTTTATCTGATTTGGCTATAAATTGTGATCAAGTAGTGTTGATGGGGGATTTTAATGTATACATTGATGTGGAAACTGACAGTTTTAGAAAATATTTGACTTATTTTTTAAATTCAATAGGATTTTGTCAGATAAGGTCCAACTCATAATCATAACCACACATTAGATTTAATTATAACTTTCAATGCTGAAATTGAAAATTTAATATTACTCCATTAAATTAATTTATTTCTGATCACAACTTAATTATGTTTGATCTGGTTCTGTCCTTACCAATAAACTCACAGATTAAAACAAAGGCAGTGCGACATCTAGATTGTTATTGTGCTTCAAAATTTATAGATACTTTGAGTAAGTCAAGTGTCCATCCATATATCCATCCATTATCCAACCCTCTATTTCCTAACTACAGGGTTACAGGGGTCTGCTGGAACCAATCCCAGCCAACACAGCGTGCAAGGCAGGAAACAAACCCCGGGCAGGTTGCCAGCCCACCACAGTAAGTCAAATGTTATTGTGGAAAACCATTTAGATCAGTTAACATCAAATGTAAAAGTGAAAAACAATTTAGATTAGTTAACATCAAATTATAATATGTCCTTGTGAGGCTTTGGATGCAGTAGCTCCCCCTAAAACAAAAATGATCAAAGCACATAGAAATTCACCATGGTTCAATGAGAGCACTCGAGCTCTTAAATTAGAGTGTCATAAACTGGAGAACAGATGGAGAACATCAAAGCTGCAGGTTTTTCAAACTGCATGGACAGAGAGTGCTAAAAATATACAGGAATCCTGTGGCAAACCCTGCGTATTTTGACAAAAACAATAGAAAAATCATAAAAAGTAAGATATCTTTTTAAATGTGAGCTATCAGTTTTGACTGGTACAAGATGGTGGCAGAGAAAGCCAGACCGGAAAGGTCCAAAGAACCATGACCCAGAAGTGACGTCACTATTGTTGCTGGTTGTCATATCTGCAAGGAAGAGAGGAGAAGCATTAGGCAACAGCACCAACCCATGACTCAGGGTAGAATTACAAATAGATAAGCCCTCAAGTTGTCTCCCAAGCACACATGTTTTATAAATGTCAAGTACAAATCTGAATGTCAATGTTCTAGTGAAGAATGCTCTGGACCAGATTTGTAAGAAGTACTCAGAAATGCCAAATGAAAAGCCTGAATAAATAACAACTTATGATACAACACACACGCAAATTATCCTGAGCATCTGGACAGACACGTAAACTGACAGAAGGGGCAGAATATTAGGTAATGTTAAAAACCTTCCTGAACAGATGAGTTTCAGTCGTTTTTAAAAGAATGAATTAAGTCAGCTAATCTAATTCATTTTGGAATGTCACTCCAAAGTCTGGGCTTTATAGAACTGAAGGCCATGTCACCCATACATTGCAGGTTAGTGTCGAGCACAAAATTGCCATAATCAGAGGACCTCATTGGGTGAACAAGAGCATAGGAATGGAAAAGGTCACTGATGTAGTCCAATGCAAGGCCATTTAAAGCTTTGTAGGTTATTAACAGAATACTTTATTCGATCCTGTAAGACTCAGTGAGGCACTGAAGGATGGACGTTATGTGCTCGCTGTTAATGGTTCATGTAAAGAATTAGAAGAAGGTCTGATTTTTGTCAAGAGTGATTGAAAAGGAGCTCATTTTCTTAAGTTGTGCTTTTGTGCCAATTTGCAGGAATTCAGTTTTGTTGTAATTTAACTTTAAAGAGTTACACTCCATCCAGGTTTTATTTTCACTGAGGAAAGTGGTCATGGTTACTGGTTTGTGTAAGGACTCTTGCAGAGTTTTGAATCATCTGTAGGTGTGATATAAGATTAGAAGTGGCACCTGCCAGTAGGGAGTTACAATTATTAATAGCTTCTCAGCATTAGAAAAGGTGATGAATGAGTGAACACAGGATAAGTTACGGAGATGGAAGTAAGAAAGTTTCTTAATGTGGTTTATGTGGGCAGAATAACAAAGGGAGGAATCAAAAATGACACTAAGATTCGTTGCATTAGAAGAAGTTCTGATGAGATCATTTCAAGAGTGATTGAAAAGGAGCTCATTTTCTGAACACTAGAATCCCTGGAGCCCACAAAAAAAGTCGTAATGCCGGTCACTTTAAATTCCTTTGCACCTCTTTATCAGAGTATTTGCTTTGCAAATGTGTCAGTCCGCACAAGCAGCAAGCAGCCTGCGATCCCATCCCCCACTGACTCAGCTGATGTCAGAGACAAAGTTTTCAGAGCTTAAGTCTGTTTATATGGGTGTGAAGTATCTGGAAAGGTATTGGGTAAATAATATATTGTTATTTGGACAGCAAACACTTCATTTGTGTTCCGCGTCTGCAACGATCTGGGTAAAAGTAGGATGACAAGAAATGTGAGGCAAAAAATGCTGAACACATAACTAAAAAAGAAACTTTTTTCATGTTATAGTAATAATGATAAAATGCTGACATGAAATGTATAATGTGTGAAGATTGAAGTCCAAATATCAAATAAATACTTTCACAAAAGGTATAACAAAACAAGTGCACTTTTGTTCAAGAATATAATCAAAGGAAAAGAAATCATTCAATTTACATATTGCTGTCAATGACTTAAAACCAAAGCCCAAATATCAATCGACAGATAGCCGACATTTTTGCCTGGTTGGTGCAGAGGTAAGAACTACTGTTTTTTTTTCTTATTCCGTTTTATTCTCTCAGTCACGTTCATGTGGGACAACAAACTTGCCTCTCTGTCTCTGAATGGATGGCGTTTGTCTCCATTATTTTCACAACAGCAGCGATGACCACAGTTGGTGCTGTGGTTGATGCCTGGTCAGAACTATTTGTACAACAGAAATTTTGAAAACCCGGTTGTCCCCGTTTTGAATAGTGAGCTGCTAGTATTATTATATAATAAAAACATATGTTTGATTTGAGTCTGTAAATTTTTGCTAACTGTAAAAGATACAGTTGAAGGGATATAAGCAGACACACAAATGCTAGTAAATCATGTCTTCTTGGTATCTTGTTGTTACTTGAATTTTTTGCTATTCAGTTTCATTCTTGAATAAAAGCACACTTGTCTCATTATATCTTTTCAAAAGTGTGTATTTGTTGCAATTAAAAGAGTTATGCTCCATGCAGGTTTTATTTTCACTGAGGAAAGTTGTGAGCTGAGAAAACTCTGATGAAGTTTCACTTTTAACATTGAAATAGAGTTGAGTATTATCTGCATAAAATAACCCAGTCCAAAGCTATGAATAACAGATAGATAGATAGATAGATAGATAGATAGATAGATAGATAGATAGATAGATAGATAGATAGATAGATAGATAGATAGATAGATAGATAGATAGATAGATAGATAGATAGATAGATAGATAGATAGATAGATAGATAGATAGATACTTTATTAATCCCAAGGGGAAATTCACATGGTCAAGGGGAAGCATATAGACGGAGAAAAGCTAAGGGCCGAGGACAGAGCTCTGAGGAACTTCTTGTGTGACTGCTGTTGAGCTGGATCTACTGTTTCTAAAACTAACAAATCCTTGTCTATCAGTCAGATTGGACTTAAACCACTGGAGAGGAGTGCCAGAGATACACAGAATGTTCTCCATTCTTCACAGTAGAATACCATGTATAACAGTATCAAATGCTGCAATGGGTCCTAACAGAATTAATATGTTGGACAGCAAATCATTGGTTATCCAAAGCAGAGCAGTTTCACAGCTGTGCTACACTCTGAAACCAGACTGAAAGGGTTCCATCAATTTATGAGAAGTTACATAATTGGTGAGTTAGGAGGCCACAACATGCACAAGAACTTTGGACTGAAAAGGTAAGTAAGAAATAGGCTGAAAATTGTTAAGATTGTCAGCATCAAGACCAGACTTTTTAACATTGAGTTTACAGAAGTGATTTTAAAAGTGGCTGCCACAAAGCCAGTGTCTAGGGATGTATTTATTATTGTTGCAACAGTTGGGATTAGGACATGAAAGCAGGATTTAAGAAGTGTGGTAGGGATGGGGTCTAGTACATACTGTAAGTAGTCTGCCTCATCTTACACAGCAGGTCATTAACATCCATCCATCCATCCATTTTCCAACCCGCTGAATCCGAACACAGGGTCACGGGGGTCCGCTGGAGCCAATCCCAGCCAACACAGGGCACAAGGCAGGAAACAATCCCGGGCAGGGTGCCAACCCACCGCAGAGGTCATTAACAAATGGTGAAAATTTAGAAAAGGAGTTGGGTGGAGTAGGAATACAGGGAAAGATGCTGTATAAATGGACACTGGATTTGTGTTAGTTAAATTATTTAGCTTTTTAAATTTATTACAGAAAAAGTGGAGGAATTTTTCCCAAACTTTAGTAGAGGAGGAAATCGAGTTGGATGCAGTTTGAAGTAGTTTATTAACTATAGAGAACAAAACCCTCAGGTTATCATGTCCGCTTTTTATTATTCTTCCATAATGTGTGATCTTGGCTATAGTTAGTGCATCCCTGTAAGCCCTTTGATGGTCACAGAAAGCCTGGGCATGCACAATGAGGCCAGTCTTACATGACATTCTCTCAAGGTGTCAGCCAGCTGCTTCATTGACAGTAATTCTGAGTTGTACCATTTAGCTGAACGTTTAAAGGAAACCTTATGTTTCATGTGATGCTGAATGAAGGGCTGAGTTACAGTATAGTCGCCAACAAGACTATATAATGTTGATGGAGTAGAGGAACTCAGAAAACGATCAGAAATGGATCCAGCAGGGAGAGAGGGAGAGATGTTTTTAAGGTTTATGAAAGTAATTCGATATTTACAGGTAATAGAAGGGAGATGTAATGAGACAGTGAAAAGTACTGCTTTATATTCAGAGAGTCCCAAATCACTGCTGTTAGTGTTGCTAACAGATAAGCCGAACATGAAAATGAGGTCTAATATATGACTACCTGAGTGGGTAGGAAAATCAACATGTTACACCAAGTCAAAATAGTCAAGCAAGGACAGAAAGTCATTTCTCAGTATATGCATAGGAATGTCAATATGGAAGTTGAATTTGCCAAGAAGAATGACTCTCTAGGAAAGAGAACTTAACTGGGTTAATTAGTTCAGTTAGATCACATTAGAAAGACCCATTGTATTTTGGAGAGCGATACAGAACAACAAGTAAGATAGGACCAGATTTTGTTATTAGTTTAAGAGCCAGACACTCAAAAGACAATGGCAGTCAATCGGGATTCTTTTGATATTTAACTCAGATCTAACAATTACTGCAACCCCTCCACCTTGTCTTGAGTTGCTGTGGAGTAAACTTGTTAAGACAGCGATACCTCAGTAAGAGATGTAAATTCGTTTGGTTTTGGCTAAGTTTCTGTTAAGCATAGCATATTAAGGTTGGAAACTGCAATGAATTCTGATAGCACCAATGCTTTGCCATTAAGAGATCTTGTGTTAAACAATGCAGATCTGGCTAATGAGGGTTAATTATGCACAGATCCATAACCAGAGTTTATTTGAACATATTGCAGATTTGACACACTGACGCTCTTATTTTCAAAGCTAGGAGGAAACAGCATATTCCTGAGCAAATACCGCCGACAAACTTTACATTCACAGCCCCGCAGTGGCAATGACCTGACCAGCGATTTAATTATTTTGGGCGCTACACAATTCCAGTGTCTTTTAAGATATTTCTGTCTGACCAATTGCTCTGCACAAATTGTTTAATATGCAAGAGTTTATCACAAGGGTATTTCAGCATTGCAGAAAGCCAATACTTATTTGACAGTAATAGAGCACACTTCAGCAGCACAGCAGAGAAGGAGAGATGGGCGAGGTGAAGTGGCGCAAATGAGCAGCGATAGAAACGCAGCAAGAATGCAGTAGAAGCATAGACTAATACCACTGGAGGATTAATCCATTAAAAAAGTAGGAGAAATTATAAGATGCACATGAAGATAATTACCAGAACTCAGAATATTCCCAGTCCCTAGATCTCTATGATGCAAAAAAAAAAAATGTTCACAGATCATGAATCAGTTAAAAAGTACTTGAGTAAAAGCAAAAAAGTATCTTCTTTCCAAAGTAATAAAGCAAAAAAAAAAGTAAAAGTACTACTTATAATAATAAAAATTTAAAAAAAATCAAGGCTTGGTCAGTACATAGAAGTTTAACTGCAGTTCATTTTTCTCCAAAACGTATTATGCACTTTATAAATTGTAAAGCTTTCTGTTTAGCTTAAGTAGTAGCCGATTTTCAAAATTCCTGGTGTACAGCCATTATCTAGGGTTAAATAAAATCCCTGCAGTGCTAAACTTTCCTTTTTCAAACAACAGTAACCACTGGATGAATCCTGTTAGTAATAAGCAACATTAAAGAGTCAAGACAATATTCCTCCTTTCTAGACCTGAAAACACTGAAAGATTTAGGCATTGAAGAGAATACATTTCTACTGTGACTTAAAAGTAGGATTAAGATTGTAAAGTCACAGTGTCAGTTTGTACTAAATATAAAATTAATAAAATGTGCCCTATTCAGTCTAAAGCTATTCACTGTGCTTGAGCACTTAATAACTATATGGCATGAAGTGGACAAAGATACACCTTGTTCATTGCATTGCTGTGGTAATGCGCCACCCCGTGCATTACCAATTTAAATTAAAGAAACTCAAAACTAACTATTATTGCTTATTAACAGTAAAACTACTTCAGCTTAAAAGGTGGGCGCTTACCATTTCTGTATTGAAGGCACTGCCACGGAAACACGGGTGGCAGATCTGGGCACACGTGGAGCCGATGTAATGGCTACACACTCCTCCGCTGGTATTCAGGTTCACACGCCGGTGACCTCGCAGCCTGCCCGTCACAGGCGGTTTTAAGGTTCGGCATGCCTGGTAGAAAATGCCAGCATTTATACTTGTAACTGAGATTGAGTAAGAGAATTCTACGTAAATAAGGTTTACTTACTGAAGTGTGCTTCAGCTCAGCATAGCTATTGGCCTTCCATGGGCCTTACACTTGTGTGACTGGCAGGGATTTGAGTTTAAATTGAAAATTGCCTGGAGCATGTTGCAGAGCGTGAAGTGAACGTACCAGTGTCTACCTGGATAGGTGCATGTGGTAGGCAGAGGTGGCAGAATGGCTGGATAATCTGCCAATTATATTTAAGGAGTTGTCTGTGGACCTAAAGGCAAGGTAGGGTTGAGCAGTGCTGAACGATTGAGGGAGTAGTTGTTTTTCTTGACGGCCCTGTATATATATATACATTTATATATATTGTGATAAATAAAGCAAATGAGACAGATTAAGGGTTGGGGAGCCTCTCCGTATACTGGTTGTTGGTTCCAGTACTCAGCAACTAGGTCAAGGTTACAACAAAAAGTTCGACACATTTGACAAAAACACAGGGGTCGGGAGGCTTTTTATAGAGGGACAAATCAATTTAACGGAAGCGACGAAGAGGGATGGAGCTGCAGATGACTTCAGGAGCAGAGGGACGGAACTGAAATCATCAGGACGGGACCAGAAATGAGGTGATTCCCTGGGCTGGAACGGAGCGTTTTCTTCGGGGTGTGGAAATGCAGTGGAGATTGGTATACTTGTTGAGGTATGGACTTTTTATTCAGGCATCTTTCTGTAGGTGAAAAGGAGAGAAAAGCATTAATACTGTGATCCAGATCCCCATTTCTTGTAGTTTCATGCACGATAGACCCCACTGACTGTCCCCTAATCGTGCGTGTGTGAATATATATATATTTATATATATATACAGTATATATATATACACACACACAGTATGTATGTATGTATATATACATATATATACAGTACAGTATGTATTTATGTATGTACATATATATCTCCGGGTGATAGATCTGATTGAGGTATATATACATATTCGATGTTGGGATAGTTTTTCTTTTTGTATGTCCACACACTTGATTTTTTCTTGTATATATTTTTCCTCTATTTTTTAACCTTTTGAGGAGGTTCCTGTGACAGGGATAAAGAAGGAAGACTTCTTTTATTTTTGGTGTTTGTGTGTAGTTTTTGTATACAGAAATGAGGGAGTGGGAGGGGCCAAGGAGGTTGGGTGCAGTGTGAGTTGGGTAGTGGCCGAAGGCGGGGACCTTGGCAGTCCGATCCTCGGCTACAGAAGCTGGCTCTTGGGACGTGGAATGTCACCTCTCTGAAGGGGAAGGAGCCTGAGCTAGTGCGCGAGGTCGAGAGGTTTCGGCTAGATATAGTCGGACTCACCTCGACGCACAGCTTGGACTCTGGAACCAATCTCCTTGAGAGGGGCTGGACTCTCTACCACTCTGGAGTTGCCCCCGGTGAGAGGCGCCGAGCGGGTATACTTATTGCCCCCCAACTTGGAGCTTGTTCATTGGGGTTTACCCCGGTGGACGAGAGGGTAGCCTCCCTCCACCTTCGGGTGGGGGAATGGGTCCTAACTGTTGTTTGTGCATATGCACCGAACAGCAGTTCGGAGTACCCACCCTTTTTGGAGTCCCTGGAGGGGGTGCTAGAGGGCACACTTTCTGGGGACTCCCTCGTACTGCTGAGAGATTTCAATGCTCAAGTGGGCAATGACAGTGAGACCTGGAAGGGCGTGATTGGGAGGAATGCCCCCCCCCCCCCCCGATCTAAGCCTGAGTGGTGTTTTGTTATTGGACTTGTAATTGGATGTCACGGATTGTCCATAACGAACACCATGTTCAAGCATAGGGGTGTTCATATGTGCACTTGGCACCAGGACACCCTAGGCCTCAGTTCGATGATCGACTTTGTGGTCGTGTCGTTGGACTTGCGGCCACATGTCTTGGACACTTGGGTGAAGGGAGGGGCGGAACTGTCAACTGATCACCACCTGGTGGTGAGTTGGCTCCGATGGTGGGGGAGGATGCCGGTCAAGCCTGGTAGGCCCAAACGTGTTGTGAGGGTCTGCTGGGAACGTCTGGCAGAACCCCCTGTCAGAAGTAGCTTCAACTCTCACCTCCGGCAGAACTTTGACCACATCCCGAGAGAGGTGGGGGACATTGAGTCCGAATGGGCCATGTTCCGTGCCTCTATTGTTGAGGCGGCTGACTGGAGCTGTGGCTGTAAGGTGGTCAGTGCCTGTTGTGGTGGCAATCCCCGAACCCATTGGTGGACACCGGCGGTGAGGGATGCCGTCAAGCTGAGGAAGGAGTCCTACAGGACCTTTTTGTCCTGTGGGACTCTGGAGGCAGCTGATAGGTACCGGCAGGCCAAGCGGAATGCAGCTTTGGTGGTTGCTTAGGCAAAAACTCGGGTGTGGGAGGAGTTTGTTGAGGCCATGGAGAATGACTTTCGGACGGCTTCAAAGAGATTCTGGTCCACCGTCTAGCGTCTCAGGAGGGGGAAGCAGTGCAGTGTCAACACAGTATATGGTGGGGATGGTGCACTGCTGACCTCGACTCGGGACGTTGTGGGTCAGTGGGGGGAGTACTTCAAAGACCTCCTCAATCCCACTAACATGCCTTCCAATGAGGAAGCAGAGCCTGGGGACTTGAAGGTGGGCTCCCCCATCTCTGGGACTGAGGTCACCGAGGTGGTCAAAAAACTCCTTGGTGGCAGGGCCCCGGGGGTGGATAAGATATGCCTGGAGTTCCTCAAGGCTCTGGATGTTGTAGGGCTGTCTTGGTTGACACGTCTCTGCAACATCGCATGAACATCAGGGATAGTGCCTCTGGATTGGCAGACTGGGGTGGTGGTCCCCCTCTTTAAGAAAGGGGACCGGAGGGTGTGTTCCAACTACAGAGGGATCACACACCTCAGCCTCCCTGGAAAAGTCTATTCGGGGGTTCTGAGAGATTTCGGATTCAGGAGGAACAGTGTGGTTTTTGTCCTGGTCGTGGAACAGTGGACCAGCTCTACACCCTTAGCAGAGTCCTGGAGGGTGCATGGGAGTTCGCCCAACCAGTCTACATGTGTTTTGTGGACTTGGAAAAGGCATTCGACCGTGTCCCTCAGGGAATCCTGTGGGGGGTACTCCGAGAGTATGGGGTACCGGACCCCCTGATAAGGGCTGTTCGGTCCCTGTACGATCGGTGCCAGAGCTTGGTCCACATTGCCGGCAGTAAGTCGAAACCGTTATCACTGAGAGTTGGACTCCGCCAGGGCTGCCCTTTGTCACCAATTCTGTTCATAACTTTTATGGACAGAATTTCTAGGCATAGCCAGGGCGTTGAGGGGGTCCGGTTTGGTGGACTCAGGATTGGGTCACTGCTTTTTACAGATGATGTTGTCCTGTTTGCTTCATCAGGCCGTGATCTTCAGCTCTCTCTGGATCGGTTCGCAGCTGAGTGTGAAGCGGCTGGGATGGGAATCAGCACCTCCAAATCTGAGACCATGGTCCTCAGCCGGAAAAGGGTGGAGTGCCCTCTCAGGGTTGGTAGCAAGATCCTGCCCCAAGTGGAGGAGTTCAAGTATCTCAGGACCTTTTTCACGAGTGAGGGAAGAATGGAGCGTGAGATCGACAGGCGGATCGGTGCGGCATCTGCAGTAATGCGGGCTCTGCATCGGTCTGTTGTGGTGAAAAATTTACCAGTCGATCTATGTTCCTACCCTCACCTATGGTCATGAGCAATGGGTAGTGACCGAAAGAACAAGATCGCAAATACAAGCGGCTGAAATGAGTTTCCTCCGTAGGGTGTCTGGGCTTTCCCTTAAAGATAGGGCGAGAAGCTCAGTCATCTGGGAGGGGCTCAGAATAGAGCCGCTGCTCCTCCTCATTTAAAGGAGTCAGATGAGGTGGCTCGGGCATTTGATCAGGATGCCTCCTGGACGCCTCCCTGGTGAGGTGTTCCGGGCACGTCTAACCGGGAGGAGGCCCAGGGGAAGACCCAGGACATGCTGGAGGGACTATGTCTCCCGGCTGGCCTGGGAACACCTTGGGATTCCCCCGGAAGAGCTAGAAGAAGTGGCCGGGGAGAGGGAAGTCTGGGCATCTCTGCTGAAGCTGCTGCCCCCGCGACCCGACCTCGGATAAGTGGAAGAGAATGGATGGAAGGATGGATGGATGGATGGATGGATGGATGGATGGATGGATGAAATGAGGGAGTGTACTACACACCATATAAATACACAATTTTTTTAGTTGCTTTTTAACTGAATGAAACAACGCCCACCTGATACTGCTGTGTTTTTGTTGTAAAAAAGCTGCACCTTTCACCCTTCAGTTTTGGTCTGTGTATCATCTCTCTTCTGATCCCATTTGGCTCATGAACTATCAAATATCCAGAATGTATAGGTTGGGACCACTTTGCCCACTACATAGGATATCACAATTGCTATTGAGTTTAAACTCAAGTTCTTAAGGCTCTTGAATTTGACTAGCAATACAGAAACAGAAATTAAGAATCTCAGAATGGAGAAAAACATAAAAACACTGCTTAAGAATTTTAATATACATATCTATATATATAATTCACTAAGCCAGAAGACAAGTAGCCAACCATGGAAAGCACACCGGAAGGGGCGTGGATTCACTAAGCCGCCAACAAGTAAGACACCCATGGCGCACGCAGGAAGGAGCCACGCCCACCAACTCTAAGACCATCGGATGAGACGACAACTCGCAGAGCCACGCCCACAAACTCGGACGCGACGACACAGAAAAAGCGGCGTCATTTATATTCGTCTGTCGTAGAGGCCACATGCACCTCCGAGCCACGTTGACTGTTCATAGAGGCATGTTTCTCGCGGAGGTGAATCGCCATATGCAGCGTGAAAAACGGTTTGCGAGGGGTATCCCATGGGATCCTTAAAACAATCCTTTACAACTGAGGTTAAAACACAATGAAGTAAGCAGTCTTTAAAAACCAATACGCCCCGTGCCTCTGTTTCATTAGCGTCGGCTGTCCTCCAATTGTAAGTCATGGACAATTGCATGTTTCCCTCTCAAAACACAATGAAGGAAGCAGTCTTTAAAAATCGATAAGCCCTGTGCCTCTGTTTCATTAGCGTCTCACCTGCTTCATCCAATGGTCTTAAAGTTGGTGGCCGGGGCTCTTGCGAGCGGGCACATGACCAGGGGGTGTGTAAGCTTAGAGAACGAGGGTGGAGGGGGGAGGACCAGGTAAGAAGAAGCATGTTTGTCGTGGAACTGAATCACTGAATGATGGTCGGCTGGCAAAAACTGGCCGACAAAAGCGTATGCATTATACTTACTGAAAGGAGCGTTACGGATTTTGCAAATGTTCATTTTTTTCCCTACTTTTAGACAACTGTGTCTTTCCGGAAGTGTTCAGCAATCAATATATTATTTTTGCGGCGTTTGCCTGCAGAACCACGTGCAGCGAGCGAGAGCGTGTGACACACACACACATACAGGCACGCGAGAGAGAGAGCGCGCTGGACACATAGGAATAATAATACTTCGTTATATTGATATACCGATACTGATTCTCAGTATTCAAAGCGCTATCCACACAGGAAGGAACCGGGAAGCGAACACACAATCTTCCAGAGTCTCCTTACTGCAAACCAACAACACTACTACGGCCCCACAAGGCAGTTAAAAAATACAGCGGGATTGAATTTTTTTTCACATCTGTGCATAGCATAGCATGTTACTTTTCTTGGTGGCTTATCACATTACGGATGTTTCACATGTACATTGTTTCCCCTGTGCTTAAAAGACATTAAAAATGTGTTTCTCAACTACGCCATGGTCTTAATGTTGGTGGGCGGGTCTCCGTGACTTGCTCTTGCAAGCGAACACATGACCAGGGGGTGTGTAAGCTTAGAGAACGAAGGTGGACGGGGGAGGACCAGGTAAGAAGAGGCATGTTTGTCTCGGAACTGAATCGCTGAATGAAATTAAACGCGTGTGCATTGTACTTACTGAAAGCACCGTTACGGATTTTGCAAATGTTCATTTTTTTCTCTCCTTTTAGACAACTGTGTCTTTCCGGAAGTGTTCAGCTATCAATATATTATTTTTGCGGCGTTTGCCTATAGGACCACGTGCAGCGAGAGAGCGAGAGCGTGTGACACACACACACACACGCACGCACACATACATACAGACGCGCGCGCTGGACACATAGGAATAATAATACTTCCTTACATTGATATAGCGGTGTTCACAGTATTCAAAGCACTATAAACACAGGAAGGAACCGGGAAGCTAACACGCAGTCTTCCAGAGTCTCCTTACCGCAAAGCAGCAACACTACTACAGCCCTACAAGGCAGTTAAAAAATACACGGGGCTCGAATTTGTTTTCACTTTTGTAGATAGCATTGTTGCAATTTTACTTTTCTTGGTGGCTTATTACATTACGGATGTTTCACATGTTCATTGTTTCCCCTGTGCTTAAAAGACATTAAAAAAGTGTTTCTCAACTGTGACTACAAGTACTGACAACTGTGTCGTTCAGGAAGTGGTCACCCATCAATACATAGGTATGCGGCATATGCTACGCCGCGGGTTGGCTAGTTTTTTATATTTGTACAATTTGTATTTGTTCTATTTTTAAGGTAATATATGCATATTTAGTATAAATGCTGTTGCTATCATCACTAAAATATATCTACTTTTTTACAGGAGGAATTTTTGAAACCATGGAAAATGAACCAATAAGCATTGAAGAGTTAGCCTTCAAATTTGCTATTACAAATATAAACAGAAATAGGACATTAATGCCAAACACAACATTAACATATGATATTCAAAGAATTAACCTCTTTGATAGTTTTGAAGCTTCAAGAAGAGGTAAGTTATATTTAATGAACTAATTATGATTTATTTTTAACTGTGAGCTATTTATTTGAATTAATAGCCTTAACTCATGAATAAGTACAACACATGATTGGTGCATATAGCAGAAACCCAAATATTTTAGTTTCTTATTAGCATGTGATAAATCAGGGGTCCTCAATCATGGTCCTGGAGGGTCGCAGTGGCTGCAGGTTTTTGCTCCAACCCAATTGCTTAATAAGAAGCACTTATTGCTCAAGTAATACTTCTGCTTTACTTTAGTTGTCTCGCTCCTTAAGATTTTGAACCCTTATTGCTTATTTTAGTCTTAAACAGCTGTATTCTTTAATTGCTCCTAATTAGCAATAACATGCAAATGACAAAAGAAACCAGCATTTTTCCATTTAGTTTGTTACCATTTACACCTGTGTGTATTTATCATGCACTATTGGGTTTAATTAAATACTTGGAAGGAAAGTGAAGAAAAAAAAGTGAAAGACTGAGAATTACTCATCCATTTCAGCCTTCAAATCATTTGGATGATATCCTCAGAAAGGGGAAGAAAATCTAGGATATGAGAATTACTGGACATAGCAGAGTTAAACCACTGACAAACCATGAAATTAAATTATTGGCAAGAATTGCTTTCTAATAAAGCAACCGGGTTAGAACAAAAACCTGCAGCCAATGTGGCCCTCCAGGACTGTGATTGAGGACCCC
The DNA here is from genome assembly GCF_900747795.2 of Erpetoichthys calabaricus. Classification (NCBI taxonomy): domain Eukaryota; kingdom Metazoa; phylum Chordata; class Cladistia; order Polypteriformes; family Polypteridae; genus Erpetoichthys; species Erpetoichthys calabaricus. Next base: position 158,171,192 of record NC_041397.2, on the reverse strand, counting down.
TGTGATAAATGGACCATTACTTCATGGCAGCGTATAACTGGGGGAGGGGGTAGAAATTGTAATATAGTAAATATGACACCCACCTCTTGACTCTCTGCCTCTCCTTTATTGTTCTGTTCCTTCTATTTTGTCCTGTTTAACATATTTTTGTTATTACAATATGTGTGGATAGTCTGAATACTTTTAGGCACAGGGATATAATCATTTAGTGATGAATTTATAGTACTAGGGTGTTGTACCGTGTTAGCCATTATGAATGTAGAGAAAAGCCAAGCAAAATTACACCTTTTATTGGCTAACTAAAAAGATTACAATATGCAAGCTTTCGAGGCAACTCAGGCCCCTTCTTCAGGCAATGAATTTAGTTAAGCTCAGAAGGTTAATTCATGTACATTTTTTTCTTTTCTTGGTATGCTAATCTGGGGCTGGGCATAACCTATGATGACCACCTTGTGGAGATCAAATGTTATAGCAGCTGCTTTATGACTGGCTCAGGTGGGGTGGTGGTGGTAGGTCAGGTGCACAGGAATATATGATGTAGAAAACCTATCCCATGTCTCTGGAAACTCCTGATGTGAACTTGAGAAAACACTCAACACAGTTAGCCACAGTAATAACAAAGCAGTCGGATTTTGCAAATTACATTTGGCACAAATAACCTTCTTGCCACAGGTGTATTCTTTAATTTCTGGTCAGTAAACCTGTAAGTCTTCTTTATATACCTTGACCTTTTGTTTCCTCATTTGATTGAAAAATCTCCTGTGGTTTTCATAGCTGAGCAAGAATTGAAAAGTTTGCAACAGAAATCCAAACAAGTTAGAAAATGTATGCAGATGTGTTCATCAACTAAGTTAACTGATATAAAAGTTGGAAATAAAAATGTGAAATGTTCCTTTACTGAAGACTCAGTTATCATATTTATGTTTATTAAATATTTCTGCAACAATGAGTCATATTAAAAATTAACTGATAATAGAGTTGAATTACATGTGTTAATAGACTATATTAAATACGTGCCTTTTAACAACACTTTACGCTGGAGTTAAAAATGGAGCCCTAATAGGCTTGTTGTGACTCAATAGCTTACACAGCAGATTCCAAATCAAACAATGTGAAAATGGCATCAATTTCTATGCATTAATGGTGGAAGGTCGGTGGCTGTTCAGTTTTCTTAAACATAACATTTTTGAGAGTTGCAGCGTGCGGCCAGGGCTTTTACCTGGCTGGGACACCTCTACGTTGGGAGGACCAGGGGAGCAAGTGTGGCCAGAGCATTACCTCCCCTGGAACGCTAGATGGCAACCCCCCTGAGTTGCAGCAGTGCCTCAGACTATCGCAGGGCTGCATGAGAGTTGGAGTGTGGTGCAGCCCTGTTGGGATCCGCAGGCACCGCCAGGGGGTGCTGCAGCAGGAGCTGCTGAGCCCTTACGGGCAGTTCTTCCACCACACCCGGAAGTGCTGCAGGAAACGAGTAATCAAGCACCTGGAGCACTTCCGGGTGCATTATAAAAGGAGCCAGAGTTGGGAGGAGGAGCGACGAAGCTTGACCTGAGGAGTGAAGGAGGAGAAGGAAAATAGTAAAGGAAGGGATTCATTGTTTGTTCTGTGCTTGTGCCAGGACTTTGTTATACTTGTGGAGAACGGGGAAGGTTTTTCCCACAAGGGAAAAAGAAAATAAAATCAAGGGTGTGCATTGAACTTGTGTCCTACGCATGTCTATATCAGGTTCGGCTGGCGGTGCCAGCCTGGTGGACCACAGAGTATACAATGGAATAATATCCAATAGTTAGCTATTGAAAAATTACTTAATACAAAATGACTGACACTGTTATCTAATGAAAAGAGAAAAGCAACTGAAATAAGCTCCCAATCTAGCTATTTATATTGTTTAAAACTTGTCTTGTATCATGCTAATTTAAGTTTGAAATGAAACTGTCTTGACTTGGTTATGGTGATGATCTTCTCACTCTCTGCTTCTCTTCTGTTTGCTTGTCTCTGTGCTGCATGCTCTTTAAAGACCTTCCTTTACTAAGATTTAATAATAACTACATGAAAATAATCCTAATGTCACTGTTATGTTTGCATTACATCAGTGTTTCTTTCCCAGGCTGATGTCACTTCTGATCCTAATTATCTCAAGCTAACAAATTGCAAAAATATGCCTCGCAATCTGTTTTTCAGGATTTTAAAAGAATGATCCGAAAGATGAGATTCAAGTCAATTAAGATACAGAGTTTATATCCATACATAGCATTCATTTAAAAGATGCAAATATGTCAACAGAGCAGTTTGTTTGAGATGAGATTTAGAGTCCAGCAGTGATCAGTTCAATATGATATGTCAGAATGTATAATCTTTTTTGGTTTATGAAGGCTTTGTTTGAAGAAAAAAAACAATTTGGGAGACCAGTGTCCTGATTGCTGTCTGTTTAATCAGTCTTACTGTAAGTGCTACATGGTTCAGTTTTGAATGGGTTTAAGTATCTGCAAAGTTCTAATTCAGATATATATATTTCTAATTTATACTTCAGAATTGTGAGTTACTGTGAGTTTTGGTGGCTGGTTGAATAGTCAGAGTGCTACAATACTGTATATACTGACAAGAATCCAAGGATCTCCAGTAAATTAAGTTTCCGTGATCATTGATAGCTTGTCAGTTCCTCATTATATGTTTGCTATTATGGCATACATTGAATCTAAATCATGGTTTCGTTCATTGCAGGAGATGGACGCCTGAATCAGATCTCCGTTAGCGTTCATTTTTCTCTTATTTTTGGTATCCCGAGGTATCCTGTATTTACCCAACTCGAGGAGGTTCTATTACAGTATATGCAAGCATATATAAACATGAGCGGTATGAAAGGGGCTCAGAAAGAAACAGAAAAGAAATTCAAAGATACACCCAAGCCTAGTCAAGTCCAATTTCAACCTCAAGGTATGGCCTTACAGAGATTGACCCGGAGCAGACAGACGAAAGCTCAGATCTCCCAGAACCCCGGGCCACTTCATTGTCTCCAGTTTAGAGCACAAAGTGATGTACGTCACGATAACTTGTCGATTCCAGTTTCAAGTGATCTTCTTCTTATAATTATAAGTACCAACGTAACAATAGGCTTCGTGGTAATAACTTCAGGGAAAATGTGAAACTAAGGTCAAAGATGTCTCACTTTCAGTTAAGACTACAAAATTACATCAAAAATTCAGAATCAATGTCTCCATGACCAGACAGTTAACTTTGTGAACTGGAATGTTAAAGGCCTGAATCACGAATTAAAGAGAAAGAAAGATTTCTCTCACCTAACAGGTTTAAACGCTAAAATACTATTTTTACAGGAGGCCCACTTATTAAGAAAGGATCAGTTCCGGCTGCAAAAAGACTAGACTGGCCAAATGTTCTATTGCAGCTTTACAAAGAAAACTAGAGGTGTGGGAATTCTTATACATAGAACAGTCTCATTTGTAGTATCAGATGTAGTATCTGAATCTGAAGGGAGATATGTGATTGTCATGGGTAATTTATTTAACTGTAAAGTGATTCTAAAAAATATTTATGCACCCAATGTGGATGATAGGGACTTCATCCAAAATGTATTTGCATCCATTCCATAAAATTATAATGGCTGGGGACTTTGTGTTTTAAATCCAGACCTAGATAGGTCTCCTCTCACAGGGGTGATGACATCTAACACTGCAAAGACAATTACACAGTTTGTAACTGACCACAACTTATGAGACCCATGGAAATTTCTAAACCCAAACTCAATAGCATATTCCTTCTACTCACCAGTGCATCACTGCTACTCAAGAGTTGATTATTTATTTGTAGATAACAATTTCTTGCCTACGATTAAATCTTGCAAGTATGACTCTATTGTTATTTCCGACCATGCCCCTCTGATCTTGGAGCTAAAATCATTATGCCCCACATACTCATCTCGCAGATGGTGTCTTAACCCACTTTCATTAGCAGACGAGAACTTTACAGAATTTATATCCAAACAAATCAGTTTTTTTCTAGAGACAAATACATCCTCAGAGGTCTCTGCAGAAATACTCTGGGAAACCCTGAAGCCCTTCTGAAGAGGACAGATTATCTCATATTTTTCCCACAGAAATAAATTGGAAACCAAGAAGGTATCAAATCTAACCAGCAAAATTACTAGAATAGATCTAGAACATGCCAGGTGTCCAAGTGAGGCTCTCCATAGGAAAAGGCAGGCTCTGCATTCAGAACTCAATCTCTTAACAACTAAAGAAACTGAACAACTTTTTTTAAAATCAAGACATCAATACTATGAACATGGAGAGAAAGCTAATAAGATCTTAGCTTAACAAATCCACAAGCAAGAAGTCCGCAATGCAATCCCAGCAATCAGCAACACAAACAGAGACAAAATCATTGACCATAAAAATATAATGCACACAATTAGAGACTACTACAAGTCCTTATATTCTACTGAGTTTAAAGAAGACAAGACACAATCTAATGCATTTCAGGATGCATTACAGATACCACAAATAGATACTCTCAGTGCAGAGGAATTGGATGAACCTTTGCCACTAATTAATAGATACTACAATGTCACTTCAGAGTGGGAAAGCAGCAGGTCCTGATGGCTACCCTGACGAATTATATAGCTCCCCTTTTATTAGCAACATTTACGGAAGCTAGAGATAATACAATTCTACCTCAAACATTTCGCCAAGCATTAATCATCGCCTTTCCTAAACAAAATAAGGACTATTACAATGTGCATCATACACACCAGTTTCATTTCTGAATAATGATGTTAAGATACTCTCCAAAGTCCTATCTAGAAGGATGGAGAAAGTGCTGCCTTTGGTAATATCACAAGATTAAACTGGATTTATTAAAGGCAGACACTTAGCTTCCAATCTTTAACGCTGTTTAATGTAATATATTCACCCGCAAAGTCAAACGCCCCAGAGATATTATTATCGTTGGATGCAGAAAAAGCATTTGATATGATTGAATGGAACTACCTTTTCACTACTTTGGAGATATTAGGGTTTGGCCTAGAAAATTTGTGCATCGATCAAACTACTGTTTACCAATCCAGAAGTTTTACTTTGTATTAACAACATTAATTCAGACTACTTTAAACTAGAATGTGGTACCAGACAAGGATGCCCCTTGTCACCACTGCTTTTAGCAATTGCCATTGAGCCACTGGCAGTTCACTGTTGAAATGCTTATGAGATAAAGGGGATTATTAGAGAAGGGCTTGAACAGAAAATGTCTCTATATGCACATAATATGGTACTGTATATATCAGATCCACAAAATACTGTGCCTGCAGTCCTAACAGCACTAACAGAATTTCAAAAGATTTCTGGGCTCAGAATTAATTTGAATACAAGTGTGCTCTTTCCAGTGAATTCTCAAACACACAATATTAGATTGGACACCTTCCCTTTTATCATCACAGATAAGTTTAAATACCTAGGGGTAAACATCACAAGTAAACATAAAGCTCTTTATTAACAAAATTTCACCGTCTGTATGGAAAAAATTAAGCAAGACTTACATAAATGGTCAACCCTTCATCTCACTTTAGCTGGAAGAATTAAAATTGTTAAGATGAAAATTGGAATATGAACATTCCAATATACATCAATAAATCGTTTTTCAAGAAATTAGATTCAACCATAACCTTGTTTATTTGGAATTCTAAACATCCATGTATCCAAAAAGCGACCCTACAAAGACCTAAGGCAGAAGGTGGCATGGCTCTTCCTAACTTTCAGTTTTATTACTGGGCAGCAAACATACAAACTATAAAAACCTGGACATGAACACAAATAGATGAACATACACAGGCTTGGTCCACAATAGAAATAAAATCCTGCAGTACTTCTTTATATTTATATTTATATTCCTGCTTTGTACCCTAATAAATGCAAGTTATCGACAATATTCTAACAACCCAATTGTGCTTCACTCAATCAGAATATGGAACCAATGTAGGAATAGGAAGTATTTTAAGATAGCGAAGATTTTATCTGTGGCACCTCTGCACGAGAACCACCTTTTTACACCCTCGCAAACATATGCAGTTTTTAATGTCTGGAAAACATTTGGGATTAAATCACTTAGAGATCTGTACATAGACAACGTCTTTGCATCCTTTGAACAATTACATTCCAAATTTAACTTTACAGCAACACGTTTCTTTTACTACCTTTAAATCAGAAACTTTGTTAAACAGAACCTGCCCAATTTTCCTCACCTCCCACCTCCCTCTATGCTGGAGAAAATATTGCTCAGTCTCGAGTACTCAGACAGCATTTCTGCAATATATAAAATCATTTTACAGTCACTCCCTTTCAAAGATCCAAAAGGACAGTGGGAAAAGGATCTCTCACTCAGCATCTCAGAAAAGGAGTGGAAGGTAGCAATTCACTTGAGCTCCATATGTGCAAAGCATACAATATTCAACTCAAAATGATATATCGAGCACATCTGTCTTGTTTTAAAATTGTCCAAAATGTTTCCAGGGCAAGATCCAACCTGCAAACGGTGTAATCAAGTTCTAGCTTCACTGAGTCGCATGCTTTGTCCTGCACCAAATTAACATCATTCTGGACAAAAAATTTTAAATGCCTATCAGACAGCCTTGGTGTCACAATCCCTCCTAACCCATTAGCAGCTTTGTTTGGTGTACTCTCAGATGGGCTTAAAATGGAGAAGGACAAACAAACTGTAATTACCTTTACTACACTACTGGCACATAGACTTATCTTGCTCAACTGGAAGAATCCTAACTCACCTATTCTAAGTCAGTGGGTAACTGATGTTATATACTATTTGAAATTGGAAAAAATCAAATTCTCACTTAGAGGATCTGTGCAGAACGTTTTCAAAATCTGGCAGGATCTAATCAATAACATTTTAGAATAAGCTTTTAAAGCACTTAGGAAGCAGATTTTCTCCCCTTTTTTTTCTTCTCCATTTATCTTTATTCACTTATTAATTCATCTATTTACATATTTTTACTAGCTTTCAGTTTTACTCTGCTGGCCAAGCTCTCTTTCTCAGGGGTGGGGGTTGATTTGTTTTCAATCCTATCTTTGCAAATATTGATCTATTTGTATGGAATGTTGTGTGATTTCAATAAAATCAATTAAATAAAAAAAAGAATCTAAATCTGCAACTGAAGTGCAATTCAGATTCTGTATTAAGCTCAACATGAAGGTTTCTTCATCTCTCACTATTTTAAAGTAGTTGAACAAATATCAGTCTACTAATAGTGTGACTGACATGTTTTTTAGACCACTGAGAACAGCAAGAACACCAGAAAATATCAAAATGGTGAAACAAGAAGTAAACATTTAACACAATGTTAGTCAGTTGAGTTAAACATTTCAAACTGGACTGTTTGCTAAATTATTCAGCAGGGTTTGTCGTCATCCATATAAATAACACACATTGCATACATTTCTAGGAGTAATCTAGCTTTCTTTCTTGGCTAATTGAACTGTTACATGGAAACTGGAGTATTTTAACTATTTGAAAACTCCTTTAGAAAAATGTGTTGCTAATGGTGTATCTCATTTGAAAAACATTTTAATTTTGCTTAAGACAAGGTAAATAAGCTACATTGATTAATTCATTTTAATTGCTTCATTCCATTAACTGGTGCCATGATTTAAATAACAAAGTTAAATGAAGTTTCATACTATGCTTTCAAAAATCACATCCTTGAGCCACACCCCAAGAAATTCTCTTAGCTTTACTAAAGGTTAAACTAAGCATTTCCACTGACAGTAATATACCTCAGAAATCTATTCCCATTTTGAAGGATGGAGTTTACATGTTCTCCCCATGTTCTTGTGGGCTTCCTCTGGGTGCACTGGTTTCCTCTGAAAGCCCACAGACATGCAGATTAGAAGGATTAGCAGTACTTAGTTGACCTGTGTGTACATGTGCATGCATGCACAAGCCAGTTCTTGCTGTGATGGGATGGCATCCTTTCCAGGGATTGTTCCTGTTTGTATCCAATGTTTTCAGGAATAGGTGTCAGATGCTCCATCACTCTACACTGAGTACAAAGATTTGGAATATGGACCAAACAGAGTATTGTTTTAGCAATACTTTAGTCTCCCACTTTTCTCTTTTAGTAATAGTCATGTGACAAAATATGCTTGAAAGGAAACAAACATTTACTTTATTATATGGCCATTATTTTTTTGCCTCTTTATGACTCCATTGTCATTATGATAATAATCATTGTCTAGTGTCCCAGTACAAGACTCAATGTACTTTGGTGTCCACTGGGTGGGTGTCTTGTGAATTGTTTTAATTAAATTACTAGCATTTCCAAAGGCAAAACTGATAATTAACTGACTGATCACAGAGCATTTTTGTTTATTAGGTAAACTGGCAACTCAGTATTTTACATTGAGTGGCCATGCCCTGCCATAAACTGGTGCACAATACAGGACTGGATCTTGCCTTAAGGTCAATGCTGCCAGTATAAGCTCCAATTCCTGCAACTTAATTTTTCAGAAAACAAATGATCTCGACTGGCTAAAATTTACATATTTAGCTACTGAGAACAATTCTTGTTAGATAAACAACATCAAAAATATGTATGTTAAATCAAAATAAAGCAGAACAAATTAATTTCAAGCACAATCAAGTGTTATATACAGTATTAGTACCTTCTATGTGCTTCTTTATTTGAAGACTTTAAACTATACTTGCTTTTATCCAAACTGAAAACTTCTACAGTATAATTTATCGAGTAATTTGTTTTATTGATCCTTGCCTAATCCAAAGGGTTGGGTCAAGAGTCTATCATTTTATCTATTTATATTGCTTTGTGTAAAAATGTAAAATTTGTCACTTCATCCTATTTGACCCCAGCACACTGAGAGTGATCTAGAATAAGATTTTGCAGGTCTGCAAAACTCAGTAAATTTAAATCATTTTCAGTACTGGTGTTAGGAAAAAAATTAATTCTTTATATCAAAGACCTTGAAATGCTCTCTATTAAATATATACGCATTAGCAAAGAGAAGCAGTACTAATTAGCAGCATTTTTTAAAATAAATGTACTGTTTTCTAAATATTAATGATTAATATTCATTTTGATTTACACTCTACGTGAAATAACAATATACCTGAATTGAAGAAAATTGCAGAGCTGAAGAAAGTTTCCACTATGATTACTACTCTAAATGCATAGAAACAATATTAATAACTGTGAATTTTTGGTTCCATATTTAGTTTAGTTGGTTTATTGCTGAATGTCAAAAAGACAGTGTAATTCTTTGTTTCACACTTGTCCTCAGTAAAGCAGCAAAAACTACAGTAGTCTTGATTGGAAGTGGACATTCAGCCCAACAAACCAGCCAGTCCTATTCACCTAGTTTCTTCAAAATAAGATCAAGTCAGGAACTGAAGGCTCCTAAAGTACTATTGTCTACCACACTACTTGGTTACTTACTTCACATGGCTCTGTTTGAAGAAAAAATTTCCAATATTTGAGCAAAATCTGTCAGTTTTCACCTGTTTTTTCTTATTCTTGTTGAGGAAGAATTTATTTAAAAGTAACAACTGGAATCCATTGCACTCATCCATGTCATAATTTTAAGAAGTTCAATCATTTCACCTCTCAGTTTACTTAAAATGCATACTGTATGTAATAGGAAGATCAAAAATGTACTCCAAGTGAGGCCTCACTAGTTTGTGTAGGATTTTGAAAAAGAAATCTTAACTTGGTTAATTATCAAATAATGGGACAAGGCTTCTAATTTACTTTTCCCTTTCCCTGTTGTAGGAGGTGGGTCTTCTGGCATTTCTGGCAAGGTAACACTACACATTTGTTTTAAGAAAAAGAATGTTACAATTTATTGATGAACTCAAGGATTATAAAAGTGTGATAAATGCATATATATAGGCTGGCTGTTTACTGGTATTTGGAATTCTGCTTTATCTTGGCACAGATAAATAATTTTATGATAGCAAGTCTTTATGGATTATTCCCAATGTTGTTGTGTGGATGTGTTGCTTTGTTGTTGCTCTGGGTTCAAGTGACGGAATCTTCATGGCATTGGAGTGCACTCATTGTTTTTTTTTTGCTGCTTGATCCTTGTCAGTGCTGTTCTGCTGCTTCCTCAGCTTGCTTTCTGGTGTCCTTTACTCATTCTGACCCAAGAGTTTAGATGCTGAAGTTTCTTTTTTTAAGTAATGGCTTCTCAGCCTTGTCAGACCACTGGCTCTGGCAAGACAGACTGAGTCTCATGCTCTTCCACCTAGTTTAGTATCTTATACAAACTTTACCAGCTTATTATTTAAGTTTTTCAAGATCACTTATATACTGTATATATTACAAAGAGCAGCGGCCCTAGTACTGATCTCTGAATCATACCATTTCTAACATTACATAATTCAGAAACATTTTCTCATAACATAACCCTTTTCTTCCAGCCAATTTTGCACCCACATGATTCTACCCTGTACTTGTAATATTTCTGTTGCACTATTATATTGTATTGAGGATTAATCATGTTCTGGTCTGTGTTTTGCATTGTATTTACCCCTTTTTTGACACTCACTGCACACCCAGCCTACCTGGAAAGGGGTCTCTCTTTAAACTGCCTTTCCCAAGGGTTCTTCCATTTTTTTTCCCAACAAGGTTTTTTTTGTGAGTTTTTCATTGTCTTCTTAGAAAGTCAAGGCTGGGGGCTGTCAAAAGGCAGGGCCTGTTAAAGCCCATTGTGGCACTTCTTGTGTAATTTTGGGCTATATAAAAATAAATTGTATTGTATTGTAAATTATATCATACTAGCCAACCCGCGGCGTAACATACGCCACATAATTATGTATTGATGGGTGAACACTTGCTGAACAACACAGTTGTCCAAATGGGATGGGTTTGTGGATACCACTGTGAATGAATGAAAAGATGGACCTCTGGAGAGAGCAACATACAATTGTCCGTGACTGAAAGCGGGATCGTCTGTGATGATGGAGGCCATGCTGGTGAAAGTTACTTCGTCAGTAGGGATAAGTTTCAGCACTTGTTCATTAAGGTGTAGCGAGTCTTCATTGTTGACGCTTAATATAGCTTGCGTACTGAGTTGTTCCGGAGTCACAGTTGAGAAACACTTTTTTAATGTCTTTTAAGCACAGGGAAAAAAATTAACATGTGAAACATCCGTAATGTAATAAGCCACCAAGAAAAGTAACATTGCAACAATGCACGCTATGATCCAATTGCTGTAAACAGAAGTGAAAGCAAAATCGAGGCCGGTGCATTCTTTAACTGCCTTGTAGCGCAATGGTAGTGCTACTGTTTTGCAGTAAGGGGACTGTGGAAGATTTTGGGTTCGCTTCCCGGTTTCTCCCTGTGTGGATAGCGCTTTGAATACTGAAAACACTGGTATATCAATGTAATGAAGTATTATTATTCTTATGTGTCCAGCGCTCTCTCTCTCGCGCGCCTGTATGCGTGTGTGTGTCGCTCGCTCTCTCTCGCTCGCTCGCTGCACGTGTTCCTGCAGGCATACCAGTAAGTGAATGAAAAGATGGAACTCTGGAGAGAGCAACATACAACTGTCCGTGACTGAAAACTGGTTTTGGCAGATACATGCACATCTTTTTGAAAGTTTGGCCCTGTGCCTTATCAATTGTCATGGCAAAGGCAAATCTAACAGGAAATTGTCTTCGTGTTAAAGTAAAAGGCAAATTATCCGCGACAAACAAACTGTTTTACACGCTGCATACCAACCCGCGTGGTATACGCCGCATAATCATGTTTTTTAAGCAGAGGGAAAAAATGAACATTTGCAAAATCCGTAACGCCGCTTTCAGTAAGTACAATGCACACGCGTTTAATTTGTCAGCCACTTTTTGCCAGCCGTCTTTTCTGGTTTGGGCTGCTTTTGCAGGGTTACCGCTTGTGCATATTAAATCTTGAAATCCTTCGAGTAACTAATTAACTAACTAACACCCACCCACCCAGCTTGTGAGAAAAAAATGTGCCCGTTCTTTCATCATTTTGTTGCAGCCTATCAAAGACTTGCTGATCATGTTTTCTAGAGTCAATATACAGTGGAACCTCGGTTCACGACCATAATTCGTTCCAAACCTTTGGTCGTAAACCGATTTGGTCGTGAACCGAAGCAATTTCCCCCATAGGATTGTATGTAAATACAATTAATCCATTCCAGACCATACGAACTGTATGTAAATATATTTTTTTAAAGATTTATAAGCACAAATATAGTTAATCATTACACCATAGAATGCACAGTGTAATAGTAAAAACATTGAATAACACTGACACAAACACCCAGGCTCCCTGCTCAGCTGCATGGTCTCTCTCTCTCTCAGCAGCACGCGAGCCCCCTCCCCCTCTGTCTCTCAGAAGCACGCAAGCCCTCTCTCTCTGTAACATTGCAGCAGTTGTATAAACACTTTTTTTTTAAAATGAGTTTTAAGCACAGGGGGAAAAAAGGAACATTTGAACAAATCCGAACTTTATTTAAAAGCCAACCAAGATAGTCACATTGCAGGAGTTCACCATTTTTAATCAGGCGACTGACAGTAGTGGAGTCAGGCACAGAGAAGGTCAGCTGCTGAGAAAGTGTCTCGACTGTTGCAGGGCGGTGAAGCAGGTGAGACGCTAATGAAAAAGAGGCACAGGGCTTATTGGTTTTTAAAGACTGCTTCCTTCATTGTGTTTTAACCTCAGTTTTAAAGGATTGCGCGGCTCTCTCTGTCGCGCTGCCTGTGTGTGTGCCTCTGTCTCTCTCTCGGGCTGCCTGTCTGTGCCTCTGTCGTGCTGCCTGTGTGAACCAAGGTTCCACTGAGGTTGACTAATGAAAAGTTAATGTGGCTCAGAGCTGCATGTGGACTGTGGCACAGACAAACAGAAATGACGGCATGTTTTCCGAGGCGTCGCGTCCGAGTTGGTGGGCGTGGCTCTGCGAGTTGTCGTCGCATCCAATGGTCTTAGAGTTGGTGGGCGTGGCTCCTTCCTGCGTGCGCCATGGGTGTCTTACTTGTCGGCGGCTTAGTGAATCCACGCCCCTTCCGGCGTGCTTTCCACGGTTGGCTACTTGTCTTCTGGCTTAGTGAATTATATATATAGACTAGCAAAATACCCGCGCTTCGCAGCGGAGAAGTAGTGTGTTAAAGAGGTTATGTAAACATATATATACATATACATATATATACATATCTACATATACATATATATACATACATATACACATCCACATATACATATATATACATATACAAATTTACACATCTACATATATATATATATACATATGTACATATATATACACATATAAATATATACATATCTACATATATATATACACACACATATATATATATATATATATATATATATATATATATATATATATAGACATATATATATATATACATACATACATACATTCACACATATATATATATAGCAAAATACCCGACGCTTCGCAGCGGAGAAGTAGTGTGTTAAAGAGGTTATGTAAACATATATATACATATACATATATACACATATCTACATATACATATATATACATATATACATACATACATAGTGCGTTGTAACACGGGCTGTGATTGTTACATGGGAGGGAGACGACAAATCACAGCTTCCGGCTTTCTAATCGGGCCTGTGATTGGTGCTTTGACGGATGCCTAGATCCCACAGTATGTCCCCTTAGGAGAGGCATTAGGCAAGTGTAATTGAATAGCGGTGCTGCAAGTTTAGCTTTACACCTGTTTTTAAGGCTTATTGACTGAAAGGGGCTTTCATGAAAAAAGTTAGGGCTTTGCTACAGAATACACCCTCCACAAGTTAAGGAAGTAAAAATAAAGGTATACATTTCTGTTTTATTTAAACCTTTTAAGTTTGTATGCAGGCGGCATGGTGGCACAGTGAAAGGTGCCAGTTAGGAGACCCGGGTTCGCTTCCCTGCGTGGAGTTTGAATGTTCTCCCCATGTCTGTCTGGGTTTCCTCCGGGTACTCCGGTTTCCTCCCACAGTCCAAAGACATGCAGGTTAGGTGCATTGGTGATTCTAAATTGTCCCTGGTGTGTGGGTGTGTGTGGGTGTGTGTGCCCTGCGATGGGCTGGCACCTTGCCCGGGGTTTGTTTCCTGCCTTGTGCCCTGTGTTGGCAGGGATTGGCTCCTGTATTTAGGATATAGAGGGTTGGATAATGGATGGATGGACATTTGTATGCATAGCCCCATTTGCCCGTTTTCATTTTTTTTCTTTCTTCAGTAATATTTCAGCAAACCCGGAGCTTGTCAGTTCAAATCCTGGTACTGACACCACTGTGTGACCCTGAGGAAGTCACTTCACCTGCCTGTGCTGCAAAAAACAAAAGTAATGTAACAAATTGTACCTCAGATGTTGCAAGTTGCTGGAATAAAGGCATAAGTAAAATAGATAAATATGTATTATACACATAGGAACTATTCATTGATTTTCAGTTAAGTCATCTGCAGCAAACCTTTATAAATGAGGGTTTCTCCTTTTTAGGTAGTGTAAACTGTTTCTTCTTCATTGACGTTTTCTCTTGGGAGAGCTTTTTTCATTTCACTGAAAATTAAAGCAGCAGCTGCAAAAATATGTAGCTTTCTTATTCATTTTTCAACATTGTGTAAAATAAATTTATAAAGTAACATAAAAGGTTTAAATACTGGTTATCCTTTTACACTAAAATATTACTAAAGAGATACAGAAAAAGTAAAATGCATATGTTCTTTTTCTTTAAAGAGATTAAATATTACTGAAGAAAAAAAAAAAACTAAAACAGCCAAATGGGGCTATGCATACGAACTTAAAAGGTTTAAATAAAACAGAAATATACACTTTTATTTTTACTTCCTTAACTTGTGGAGGGTGTATCTTGTAGCAAAGCCCTAACTTTTTTCGTGAAAGACCGTTTCAGTCAAAAAGTCTTAAAAACAGGTGTAAAGATATTGACAATAAGCTACGCAAACCCACCAAGACATGGAATCGTTTAAATCAAGTATCATTACATCTTCCTTTCTTAAAGAGGAGTAAGGCAGTACTTATAAGCTTACATATATATATATATATATATATATATATATATAGACATACATACATATATATATATATATATATATATATATATATATATATCTATATCTATATATGTATATCTCTATATACATCTATATACATATATATATATATATATAGATCTATATATATATATATATATATATATATATATATAGATAAATCCCCGCGAAGTACTGCTTTTAAATTTTTATTAAGAAGAAAAGCTTTTTAAATTG
Source organism: Erpetoichthys calabaricus (assembly GCF_900747795.2). Classification (NCBI taxonomy): domain Eukaryota; kingdom Metazoa; phylum Chordata; class Cladistia; order Polypteriformes; family Polypteridae; genus Erpetoichthys; species Erpetoichthys calabaricus. The sequence goes on along the minus strand of NC_041397.2, from coordinate 158,155,866 downwards.
AGGGAAAATATCCCAATAACAATTTGTTAAGGATCTGTTTTTTTGTGAAGCAGCCTTAACACAGCTTTTCCGCTGTTTTATAAACGAATGCCATATAAGGACTTCCTTTTTCGTTGGTTTGCCAAGGAAGGAGCCTTTTTATTAAATCCAAGGGTTTTTCGCTTTTTTTTTTTTTGTTTGTTTATTACGATTGTTATAGTTCTGTTTGTATACCACGTTGTCAGTTCAGCACTCCGGTTGTAATATGTCCAAGCCGTGCAAGCTTACTGTTAAGAATGCAACATATAGTTGTACAGGAGAAAAGCAATCTTGCCTCAAATCAATGGCAACCTTTTGTAGGTCTATGAACTTAATTTAAACTTTAGGTTTACCCGGTGCTTTCTTTCCGAAGTACATGCACTCATGAATATGTCTGTATGCGTCAGTCGCTCAAATCCCCGTGCTTCGCACCGGCGAAGTACTGCTTTTAAATTTTTATTAAGAAGAAAAGAAAACCTTTCAAAATTGAGGGAAAATATACCAATAACAGTTTGTTAAGGATCTGTTTTTTTGTGAAGCTGCCTTCACTCGAGTGATCACTTCGAGCTGACTTGCTGGCTAACCATAAGCGTTACCTGGTAGGTAACCACCCATACAATCAGATTGTGAATTGGACTACGAATGCCGTGAATGTAATTACCCCGATCTACATGCTGTCAAATAAACGAACCACACGCCGTGGCGCAATTTTAGGGGCTTCGCCTCTAGCGCTGACGTCCGAGGTTTGATTCCCGTAAGGGAGTGAAGTGAGTGGGTGGTTATCTACTAGGTAACGCTTATGGTTGGCCAGCAAGTCAGCTAACATCAGCCACAGTGCCTTCATTTGTGAGAAGCAGATCATAGAATGGTTGAAAACAGTTTACTGTCAAATAATGCAAAGAGTACGCGACACGTGTTTCCCCCTTATTCTTGGCTCATCAGGCGTACACACTCACTGCACTCGCTTACGGTAATGAAACCTCGGACGTCGGCGCTAGAGGGGCTTCGCAGCGGTGAAGTATTGCTTTTAAATTTTAATTAAGAAGAAAAGAAAACCTTTTTAAATTAAATCTTAAAAAGAGGTGTAAAGATATTGACAATAAGCTATGCAAACCCACCAAGACATGCAATCGTTTAAATCAAGGCGCGAGTCGAAAAACACCATCCCATAATATTAGTTAACGATTAACACATTTCTATATGTATTGTAAGCATACAATACAACTGATAATATGTTGCGCTTATTTATCTGGTGTACCGACATTTTTGCGCGTTTAACTGCTGAAATCTAACGTGGTTTGTGCCCTTCAGAATGAAAAGAGTTTGCATTTACCTTTTTAATAAAAGGCGAGCTTTTAAGCCTGAGAAATCACCCCGTAAATGCACACGTTTAATTGCACATGTGTTAATATGTATGCTTACACAGCATTAAAAGACACTCAACAATTAACGTCATTTACCTTCATTCCCGTGTTTGACTCGTGCTGTAAATCTCTTCCTCTTTTTCAGTTCACGTGATTACGTAGGAGACGTAATATGTGATGACGCGATACGTGACTCCGCCTCCTCCATTAGAGTATATGGACAAAAAACAGATTCCAGTTATGACCATTACATGTAGAATTTCGAAATGAAACCTGCCTAACTTTTGTAAGTAAGCTGTAAGGAATGAGCCTGCCAAATTTCAGCCTTCTACCTACACGGGAAGTTGGAGAATTAGTGATGAGTGAGTCAGTCAGTCAGTCAGTCAGTCAGTCAGTCAGTCAGTCAGTCAGTCAGTGAGTCAGTGAGGGCTTTGCCTTTTATTAGTATAGATACACATTTCTGATTATATTATTTTGCTTATGCTTCTGTTGCTTCATCATAGCTTTTTCAATAAAATGCTGAAATACTACCTCCCCCATCTAAACCCTTGTGGACTAAGAGATACTTGATCTCTTCCTTAATAATTGCTTCTATTAATTTACTCTTGATCCATGTTTAAATTACTGGCCTATAGTTACTTGAATGAGCCAAATAACCTTTTTTAATGAGACATTTAATAACTTTTAGTCATTGGAATTTCCCTAGTGTGCAGTGATCTCTGCATCAACATCATTAAGCACCTCTAACTCAACAATTTCCAAATTTTCAAGTACTTCAATATGCCCTAAAACTATTGGTAGTTTATAGAGATCTTCACATATGAAAAGTCCAGAAAAACTGGAACTTAGAGCTTCTGCTATTTCACTGTCTGCAATATTTTATGTCACACTTACTGTCCCTAATACATTTCAGTTCCTCTTTGATCATTCTTTTACTAATAAAATGGTGAAAGAATCTCTTTGGACTATATTTTGTCTTTTCTACAATGTTTCTGTCTAACTGACTTTTAGCTTTTCTAGTATCCTTTTTAACTGTTATCTCATGCTCTTATACAGTGATTCCTGTGGTTAGCTCTGGAGTTATTTATCTTATACATTACACTTATAATTTATCTTTTACTTCCTTATGTATTCATTGTTTAGTTTTCTTTAATTTCCTTTTGTTTCTAGAATTTATTTAAATTTTAGGGTGAACTTGCTCTAGATTGTACATGAAATGCTTTCAAACCTGCTTCATTCCTTCTAAATGTAAATCTCAAAACCAGCTATATATCTTTTACTTGTAATCTCTTACTTGTACCTTTTTCCATGTTGTCCCCCTCATGTTTAATGTTAGGGACATCTCGTAGCAGGCTACTTCTTTGGCTAGGACTTTATTTACTTCCATTACTTTACTTCAGCTTAGTTTATCACTTAGAGTGTGAGACAATCAATAATAAACTCATATTCACTCGGTTGGACAAGGAAGGAACAATCTGAACGTCTTGGAGACATAAGTAACAGTCAGCCACAGTGAAGGCTTTAAGCTTTTAATTGAAAAATTATATGTATTTGCATCAAAACCATTAACAGAAAATATATAGTGATACCCAGGTTGTATAACTTTTTGTGCTGATGCTGATGACCATTCTATTCCCAGATGGCTTCTTTTCTTACAGATTAAGTATTCTAAAGCAAAATGAAGATAAAATGAGAGAGACAGAAAACTCTTTGGCAGTTTTTAAAATTGGTGGAGAGGAGGTGGAGAAGAGGGGAGAAGGCTTCTCTGAAAAGTGTGAACACATATAAAAAAGACTCCACCCCTCCAACCCTTGCCCAAAAATGAGCAAACACACAAAGCTCCTGTTGTAAAATAACATGAACATTATTTTTACAGTTTCTCACAGTGTAGGAAAATGTTTCAGAGATTGTTATCAAAAACTCAATGTTAATTTTCTGTTTTTATGAGTATGGCCAAGACCTTCACTAGCCAGTCAAGATAAGGCTAACCTAGGCCAGTTTACACCTCACTGCAATCTGCAGGTTTCAGCCTAGCAGGCACCAAACAAGGAGAGGTACCAAATTAATTAGGAAAGTCCCAGAATTTAGCAAAAAGCCTCAAACATGGGGGGTGGGGGTGGGAATACCCAGCTTACTAGAGAAGAACTTGTCTGAATAGCCAACAAAAATTCATTTTAAAGTGAAGATTTATTTACAAAAATATCAAATGACAACAATGAAAACAAAGAGGTATGACTCAGGCGCCTCTGAGAGTGGCAGCCTTTTCAGCAGCTTTGTGAATTTCCCCTTGGAAAGAGAAGTCCCAAGTCACTCAGAAAACAGAATCCTTAAGGCAGGGCAAGAAATTAAGCATTCACCCTTCCCTCAATTCTACCCAGTCTCGCAGTATTTGCCACTGAGATGCACCCCCATAGCTTGATGTTGCCACCACCATGTGTCACTGTAAGGATGGAATTAGGCAGACAAAAAGAATTAAATTTTTGCCTCCTCAGACCAAAGGATCTTTTTCCTTTTGCTTTGAGTCCTTTAAATGGTGTTTGGCAAACTCCAAACTCAAGTGCTTTCATATGCACTTGATTGTTGGAGTGCTACTGAGATGATTGTCCTAATGGAAATGGGTTCTGAGTCACCTCCCTGACCAAGGCCCTTCTTGCTCAGTTACTCAGTTTGGCTGGACAGTAAAATCTAGGAAGAATTCTTGTGGTTTCAAACTCTTTACATTTCACAGTTAATGAAGCCACTGTTGGCGGCACGGTGGCGCAGTGGTAGCGCTGCTGCCTCGCAGTTAGGAGCGGGTTCGCTTCCTGGGTCCTCCCTGTGTGGAGTTTGCATGTTCTCCCCGTGTCTGCGTGGGTTTCCTCTGGGCGCTCCGGTTTCCTCCCACAGTCCAAAGACATGCAGGTTAGGTGGATTGGCGATTCTAGATTGGCCCTGGTGTGTGGGTGTGTTTGTGTGTGTCCTGCGGTGGGTTGGTACCCTGCCCAGGATTGGTTCCTGCCTTGTGCCCTGTGTTGGCTGGGATTGGCTCCAGCAGACCCCCGTGACCCTGTGTTCGGATTCAGTGGGTTGGAAAATGGATGGATGGATGGATGAAGCCGTGCTCATGAGAACACTCAAACCTTTAGACATGATTTTACACCCTTGCCCTCATCTATGCCTCACCACAAGTTTATCGCAAAGGTCTACAGAGACTTTCTTGGACTTCATGACTTAGTTTTTGGTCTTACATGCAATGTGACTTGTGGGACCTAATTTACACCTTTGTGTGCCTTCCTAAACTATTTACAGATAATTCAGTTTTCCACAGGTGGAGTCCAATTAAGTTCTAGATACATCTCAAGCTGGGGCAACTGATCTGTCTGGCACAGCATTCCAGACGAAACCTTGAGAGCATACTCCACTGGCAGTGATAGAGTTCCAAGTATGGCTAATAGCAAGGCTGGTAGTAAAGATTCCTTGCATTTACACCCCCTGCTACATCTCCTTCAAACCAACTCCAAAGGCTTTAAGATGTCATCAGAGCACTATATGAATGATTACACAAGTCTGAGCCTTGTTGGGGAAGGCAATGTCTATGGGCATAGACATGATACATTTAACTTACTCTCTAGTAAGTTAAATGTATCATGTCTATGTCCATAGAGTCATGTTCAAACTTTAGTGGCAGTGCTCAGCAGTGGAAAATATCAGTTTCACTGTGTAACCAGCCGGCCTGCCACCAAGCCTGAAACACCAGATACAACTACACAACACAATCCCATACTGCCCTATGGAAATCCATATAGGGGTCCCAACAGTAGGATATTGCTATAGTGTGTACTGGGCGAGACCATGACCCTGGGAAGCAGCCCAGCTCTTTGAGATCAGATATGTTATTTTTGCAGGAGACCCTTTCAATAGAAGGGCTCAGTTTCTTGGTTGAAAAAAAGACTGGGTTGACAAAGTTTTTGTTCTAACTTTGTTATGAAGATCCTGAATGGGTGCTGTATTATAGTAGTAACTAATGTAGTTGTGGCTAAGATATAATGGCTGGATTTCACTGAAAAACAATTTAAAGTTAAAATTCTTACATTAATTAACAATGTGACCTCTTAACTTATAATGGAAGATTTTAATTGTGTATTAAACCTTAATTTTAAAATAAGTCATTAGCTACTGCTATAACATTAAAAAATGCATACTTAATTTCACATTTTATTCAGATTTTCAAACATTTGTACCCATGAAGTTTCTACACCCATATTGAAAATGTTATTTTTTCACCCATATTTTTCATTTTATTCACAAACTGGTTACTTTATTAATAACTAACTGTTCTACTCAGTTTGGCTTGGAAGAGTGACAAAATGTACATTACATACTGTATGTCAAATTAAAAGCAAATCTTACATGTTCTCATCATGGCAGAAAGCCTTGCATATTCAGTATTATATAGCATCTAGTGCTTCTGTGCCTAATTCCTTGCAAAATTTTACTGTGAAATTAAGTGTAAGATTTAGAAAAAGAAAAGTAATTTAGGAACAAAGAATAATTCATAAAACAGTAATAATAATTATCCCAGTAGTTCAGTAATAATTTTGAAATGTTACCGAGCATGTAGAATGTACAACCGTCACAACTCAATCACCCACAAATGAGGGCAGAGTGGCACACACTCCCTCCCTCCTCCTCTCTGAGCAAGTATGGATCTTGTCACAAATTAGTTATTTTATTTCTTATTTGCCTTAGACAAAAACTGAACAGGACCTTTTTTGTTTGTTTCACAATTACCATTCTGAAAAGAGTGGACAGATTGTTGAAACAACCATCCATTAAACAGTTATTAAAAAGTAAACTCTCTTTTTAAACATGTTTAAAATATTTAAAATTCTCTAAAATAATTGTGGTCAACATAAACACTGGGAACCGATGTTGTTCTGCAAATTTCTAATTCTTTTGAAATAAAAATCACATAAATATCATGTTGTGTCCTAGAGATATTAAAGTTAAAAGATGCAAAGGTGCAGCTGATAATATCTTTTAGAGAGGTTATTTCAGTTTTTATTGTTTCTAGATATTTATATGAAGAAAATATTATATTAGATTATACCAGAAATAACTGCAAAGATTGGTAGAAATATGTGCAGTAGCTTTCACACATATATATTGTAAAAGAAGCACAACAAACAAGTTGAAAAAGTTGGGGAGTCTGTCCCTGTATACTGTAAACCTGGTTTGTCACAGACGTTTGGTCAAGCATGAAAACACAGTACAGACAGTTTCAGATTACAATGGTGGACATTAAATGCTGTAGGGACGGAAGTGGAACGGGAATGCTGGGAAAGAAACCGCTGAGGTAGATGGGATGTGGTGATGTCATCATAGAGAAACCAGAGGGAAACAAGGAACCTGGAAGTGAGTTGTTCTGCTGGCTAAGGTATTCGGGTGGATTCATGGATGCGTTTTTTCGTCTTTCCTGTTGAAATAAAGAAAGAAAGGTTAGCACACCGTCGTCATCCCCTGCTGTGCTCTTTAGGTTTTTAAGCTGCTTCCTAAGCACTCGTGCGTGACACGACCACTCCCCAGCCCAGACCCATTGGGTTGGGTGGCCCGAACCGAGAGGTCGTAAACACAAGAGAGAGCATCAGCGTTAGCCTGGAGGATGCCCCGATGATAAACGACAGTGAACCTATATGGCTGCAGATCCAAAAACAACCTGGTAACTCTGTGATTCAACTCCCTATGAACAGCCATCCACTGGAGGGCAGCATGGTCCGTCACAAGGATGAACTCCCGACACAACAGGTAGTACCGCAGCTGGGTCACCGCCCACTTTATCGCCTCCCACTCTACTGCTGCATACCTTGCCTCCTGGTACAACAGTTTCCGGCTAAGATATATCACAGGGTGTTCAACACCATCGATGCTTCGGCTCAACACAGCACCCAAACCTGTGTCTGAAGCATCGGTCTGGAGAATAAAAGGGAACAAAAAATCAGGAATTTTCAAAATAGGTGTAGTAAGGGCCATCTTTAAGTCACGGAATGCCTGCTCTGTTAGTTCATCCCACACCACATGAAAAGGGGTCATTTTCTTTGTCAAGTTCATCAAGGACGTGGCTCTCTCTGAAAACTGAGGCACAAACCGGTGGTAGTAATTCATTAATCCTAAGAAAGCCTGTACTTGCCGCTTGGTTATCGGATGGGGCCAGTCCAGAATGGCTTGAATTTTTGAACACTGTGGCTTAACCCGTCCGCTTCCTACCAGGTAGTCCAAATATTTTTCTTTGTTTAAGCACCGGCTTTCGCTAGCATCAGGAGGACAGAGTAAACCTGCAGTACATGCTCGTCCCAGGTGTCGGAAAAGATGACATCATCGAGGCAGGCGGTACAGTACGACTGATGGGGCCTTAGCACTCTATTTACCAGACGCTGGAAGGTCACTGGTTCCCCGTGCAGTTCAAATGAGATGACTTTGTACTGCCAGTGTCCACCAGGGGTACTAAACGCTGTTTTTTCTTTTGCGGATGCCGCTAAGGGAATTTGCCAGTATCCCTTAGTCATGTCAAGGGGGTTCAGGTAACGCACGTTTCCCAATCGCTCAAGGAGCTAGTCCACTCAGGGCATAGGATATGCGTTGAACTTGGAGACTTGATTCAGTCATCGAAAGTCATTGCAAAACCTCCACGACCCATCGGGCTTAGAAACGAGGACGATGGGACTGGACCACAGACTGTGACTTTCTTCAATGATATTAAGATCCAGTATACACTGGATCTCTAACTCCACCTCTGCACATTTGGCCTCCAGGAGGCGATAGAGGCATTCCCTGACGATCACCCGGGGGTCCGTCACAATGTCATGCTGAATCAGCGAGGTGCGTCCCGGGGCTTCACTAACCACTTCCGGAACAGACAGGATCGCAGACTCCAGCTCCTGTCATTGGTGGGGAGTCATATTGGGACCGAGGTTAAGGACAGATGTTTTTAACAAAAGGGAGTGGGTCGGGCCGGAGAGAGGGAGGTCTTCCCTTTCCTTCCACAGTTTTAACACGGTCTCCCGGCAGAAACTCCCGTAAGGTGGAGTTTCTATTGTAGTTCCGCACCTGCGCTGATTGAGCTTTTGACATGTGCTCCTTTAGCAGGGGTCTAATTTTTGCGAATCTATTGCGTAACTCCACGATATACTCCAAAATATTGGTGGAGGGAAGGGCCTCTCCTTCCCACCCTTCCTTTAGGATGTCCAAGATACCCCAGGGTTGTTGCCCATACAATAATTCAAAATGAGAACGCCCCGTGGAGGCTTGCGGAACCTCCTGATAAGCAAAAAGTACTAGCAGTAGGAGCTGGTCCCAGTTCCTGCCATCCTCGCTGACTACCTTGCGAAGCATCTGTTTGAGGGTTTGGTTAAACCTTTCCACTAACCCATCTGTCTGCGGATGATAAACAGACATTTTAAGATGCTTAATACGGAGTAACTTGGCAACCTCCCTGAACGCATCCGATGTGAAAGGTGTACCTTGGTTTGTAAGGACTTCCTTAGGTATACCTACTCAGGAAAAAAGTCCTACAAGTTCCCGTGCAATATTTTTTGTATTGGCTGTTCATAGGAGAACCGCTTCTGGGAATCAGGTAGCATAATCGATCATAACTAACATGCACTGATGGCCTCTCGTTGAGGGTTCCAGGGGGCCTACCAGATCGATGCCGATCCTCTTGAAGGGGATGTCAGTTAGGGGAATCGGAACTAGAGGAGCATAGTCCTACTTGGGAATCTGGCGTAGTTGACATTCTGGGCAGGACTGACAAAAATGTCGGACCTCCTCATTTATTCCTGGCCAAAAGAACCGGAGTTTCACTCTTTCCAATGTTTTCTCGGGCCCGAGGTGGGCACCCAGGAGATGGACGTGTGCTGGCTAACAAACCTCCCGCCGGTAGGCTTGCGGTACTAGCAACGACATCCTAATCTCGCCCTCATGCTTGGCAACCCGATACAACAGATCATTCTTAAGCACAAAGTAGTGTCCTTGTGTCGTCGTCCCCTGCTGTGCGATTTCGCACTGCTCTTTAGGTCTTTAAGCTGCTCCCTAAGCACTCATGCATGACAATATATATTATAGAAGATAGCTACAGACGGACACACAGACCCAGAATGTCCAGAACACACGTTTATTTATTTTCAATGTCCTGCACGCAACACCGTGCTCTAATAAACTCAACTCAGTTCAGTTCAATTCAATCCTTTCTTCTGCCACTTCCACTCCTCACTTGCAACCTCATCCTTCTCCACCCAACTCTGGCCGTGCTCTTCGATCATGTTCCAGCAGCACTTCTGGGTGTGGCAGAAGTGCTGCAAGGGAATCCAGCGCCTCTACTTGTAGCACTTCCGGGTGCTGTAGACCATGGCTCCGGAACTGTCCAGGCGCCCCCTGGTGGTGGCCAAGGGCCCGCGCAAGGTGGAGCATCTAAGCTCCCAATGCGTGGCCCCAATGTGCCCCAAGGGGGCTGCCCCCTCATGTCCCAGGGGAGGTACTGCTGGTGATAAGTCCACTCCCCCAGTCCTCTCCTCAAAAGGGCGTCCCGGCTGTGCAATGTTCCGGGCCATCTATCACAATATATACAGTAAAACCTTGATTAACCGTCAGTCTCTATTAACTGTCAGTGCAAAAAAACAAAAACACATTGTGCACGCCAGCATCTACCTATTACTACTGCATGATATGCTACGAGCTATGCACATTGGAACAACTCTCCCTTATGCTAGCACATAGTGTTTTTCCCCAGCACCACATGTCATGCCGCATTTTGAAATCACAGTGTCAGTTACGTACCTTCAGTTTTAATAGTGTTTTGTAGCTTTTTTCTTTTGTTATAATTAACCACTATATATTATTATGGCCGATAAACATATGCGTGTGGTGTTGGAATTGTCACAAAAATCTGAATTATTAAACGTTTGCGAAACAGTAAAAGTGCTTCTAGTATTTTTTTCAATTTACAGAGTAGGAAGAACAATGGTGAACGATTTGTTGGCATCATACTTTATAAATGAAAAACGTTAAAAATGGAAACCACTGATGGTAATATTATTCTGTATTAATATTAATGTTTATTTGCATTGTAATTTTATTTTTAAATTCTGTTATTATGTTTTGTTAATATATTGCGACATGTAGGCAGCTTGTGGTGCGCTGTTGAATAGCATAAAGGGTGGAATGAATACTGTAAGTAATGGGACCTGGTGAAGGGCTCCTGTTCTGTAAGGGGCAGACACGCTTATAAGGAGATGAGTTACAGGAGAAGTTAGGAGAAATAGGAAGGTGCAGCAGAAGGATGTTTTGAGTAGGGAGACAGGAGACAATAAGCAGGAGTGTTTGCAGTATAGATAAAGAATGATAGATAGATAGATAGATAGATACTTTATTAATCCCAAGGGGAAATTCACATACTCCAGCAGCAAAAAATATTAAATTAAAGAGTAATAAAAAATGCAGGTAAAAAACAGACAATAACTTGAATAATGTTCAACGTTTATCCCCTCTGGTGGAATTGAAGAGTCGCATAGTTTGGGGGAGGAATGATCTTCTCAGTCTGTCAGTGGAGCAGGACAGTGACAGCAGTCTGTCGCTGAAACTGCTCCTCTGTCTGGAGATGACACTGTTTAATGGATGTAGTGGATTCTCCATAATTGATAGGAGCCTGCTGAGTGCCCGTTGCTCTGCTACGGATGTCAAACCGTCCAGCTCTATGCCAACAATAGAGCCTGCCTTCCTCACCAGTTTGTCCAGGCGTGAGGCATCCTTCTTCTTAATGCTGCCTCCCCAGCACACCACTGCGTAGAAGAGGGCACTCGCCACAACCATCTGATAGAACATCTGCAGCATCTTACTGCAGATGTTGAAGGATGCCAGTCTTCTAAGGAAGTACAGGCGGCTCTGTCCTTTCTTGCATAGAGAATCAGTATTGGCAGTCCAGTCCAATTTATCGTCCAGCTGCACTCCCAGGTATTTATAGGTCTGCACCCTCTGCACACAGTCACCTCTGATGATCACGGGGTCCATGAGGGGCCTGGGTCTCCTAAAATCCACCACCAGTTCCTTGGTTTTGCTGGTGTTCAGTTGTAGGTGGTTTAAGTCGCACCATTTAACAAAGTCCTTGATGAGGTTTCTATACTCCTCCTCCTGCCCACTCCTGATGCAGCCCACGATACCAGTGTCGTCAGCAAACTTTTGCACGTGGCAGGACTCCGAGTTATATTGGAAGTCCGATGTATATAGGCTGAACAGGACCGGAGAAAGTACAGTCCCCTGCGCGCTCCTGTGTTGCTGACCACAATGTCAGATCTGCAATTCCCGAGACGCACATACTGAGGTCTGTTTGTAAGATAGTCCACGATCCATGCCACCAGGTATGAATCTACTCCCATCTCTGTCAGCTTGTCCCTAAGGAGCAGAGGTTGGATGGTGTTGAAGGCGCTAGAGAAGTCTAGAAACATAATTCTTACAGCGCCACTGCCTCTGTCCAAGTGGGAGAGGGATCGATGTAGCATGTACATGATGGCATCCTCCGCTCCCACCTTCTCCTGGTATGCGAACTGCAGAGGGTCGAGAGCGTGTTGGACATGTGGCCTCAGGTGGTGAAGCAGCAGCCGCTCCATGGTCTTCATCACATGTGATGTTAGAGTGACAGGCCGGAAGTCATTCAGCTCACCAGGACGTGATACCTTTGGGACTGGGGTGATGCAAGATGTTTTCCAAAGCCTCAGGACTTTCCCCTGTTCCAGGCTCAGGTTGAAGATGCGCTGTAGAGGACCCCCCAGCTCTGATGCACAGACCTTCAGCAGTCGTGGCGATACTCCATCTGGACCTGCTGCTTTGCTGGCACGAAGTTTCCTCAGCTCTCTGCTCACTTGCGCTGCTGTAATTGTGGGTGGGGATGTCTCTCCTATGTTGGTATCAGCAGAAGGATGTGTAGAGAGTGCAGTACTCCGAGGTGAGAGTGGGTTAGGGTGGTCAAACCTGTTAAAGAAGATGTTCATTTGGTTTGCTCTTTTCACGTCTCTCTCGATGGTGGTACCCCGCTTCGAGCTGCAGCCAGTGATGATCTTCATCCCATCCCACACTTCCTTCATGCTGTTGTTCTGCAACTTCTGCTCCAGCTTTCTCCTGTACTGTGAATGTGAGTGGCAGGAGATAATTATTGGCAGAGAAAGCTTTCTTTCTTTTTTTTGTTTGTAAATAAATATGACTATTTGCTATACTGATCTACTGTATATCATTTTTAAAGTAGCTGTTCTGTTATCTGTCTTCTGTTGCGGCCAGTATATGTATATATAGACAGATATATAGATATAGTACACCCCCAAAATTCGCGGGGGTTACGTTCCTAGAGCACCCACGAATTGTGAAAAATCAAGACATTTGGATGTGGTTAAAAATGCCTTTTAAATGCCTATTTTTATAGTATCAACCCTAAATACAGTATGCCCCCAAAGCACTTTAATTTCATTGGAAACTCAGCTTAATACATTAATACATTACCCAAAAAATTACCTTAATACATTACCTAAAAACAGAATGTAAAGGTAAACCCGTCTACTGTACAGTACTGTACTGCTATGTCTCCCGCGGTGCTAGAATGTAAAATACCAATGTTACCGCTATACATACTGTAATTCATGCAAGCGCGTTTTCTTTGGTATGCGCTGTAGTTTTCTTTGTTATAAGTAAATACATAATAATTTCATTTAATTAAAATACAGTAAAATGTATGGGTACTCACCAATGATGAATGATATTAATGATGAAGTAGCTGTGCAGTACGATCCATCTACTGTCCAAGGGGATGTTCTTCCTGCAGTCGGTGATCCACAGTGCCAAGGCAGATTCCATCCTGACAATATTTTTATTCCTTACGGTCGTTACCTTTTTGGCACTATCACAGAAACTTACAGATACGGTACTTATCACTGCTTCGTTCTTCTTTATGTAGCATATGGTGCTTTCATTAATGCCATAGTGGCGCGCTACTGCAGCATAACTTTTTAGTTCCCAGAGCAAATCCAGTAGTTCAACCTTCTCCTGGAGTGTTTTAAACTTCTTCTGATGCTTAGGCTCAGTTCCAGAAGCCTTAGAAGGTGCAGAGCGATTTGACAACATCATGTGTGTTTAAAAATAACAAAACAATAACAAAATGGAAAACACAAGGACACTCAGCTGGAGACGCATCACAAAGCAGCAGTCAATCATTAGCAAGGAGAAATGAATAACGCTCTCGGATTGGTTACTTTCATCATCCCAAACCGCAGTGGTAAACCCACTCACCTGGAGACGTGTCACAAAGCAGCAGTCAATCATCAGCAAGGAAAAATGAATAATGCTCTCGGATTGGCTACTTTCACCATCCCAAACTGCGTTTCCCTCAGCGGTGGTAAACCCACTCACCAGAAGATGTGTCACATGGTAGCAGTCAATCAGCAGCAAGGAGAAATGAATAACACTCTTGGATTGGCTACTTTCACCATCTCAAACCGCGTTTCCCTCAGCGGTTGCTTCCTGTTCTATCTACAGCACAGTATTGCCACGAAAAAAGCCATAAAAAATTGCAGAGGATAGTTGCGATTTCCGCTAACAATTAATAGTTAGCTTCTAAGAAAAAATCCGCGAACGACTGAGTCTGCGTACCCTGAACCGCGACTTCGCAGGGGTCTACTGTATAGATATACACACAAAAAAATGAAGGGAACACTTAATAATCACTGTCTAATGCCAAGTTAGTTAATCTTCAGGGATATCAGTAGTATAGGCCAGGGTACTTCTGTCAAACTGTCAATCAAAGATGATTGATGACATTAAGCCCCACCTCCTTTCCTCTGATTGGTGGATTTACAGGGTGGCCCCTGTTTGTGGGCTGGCCCCCCACTTCCCAGACCCTTCTCCCGAGGACATGCTCCTGCCGGCCAGATCTACCTTACAGCCATTCCTGCATATACTGTGTTGGGTCATGCCCCTCTATCTATCTATCTATTATTTTAAAATATCTATCTAACCTTTGCTTTATCATTTGTAAACCGCTTTTTTTTTTATCTAAGTCAAACAGCTTTCCATCTCACAGAAAATCCTCAAGCAGCAGTGAATCAGGTTTCCCACAGAAAGACAAGCTGCCCTGCTTTTAGCAGCCCTTGCGCTCTCTCTCTCTACACACTTGACACATGAGCTCAACGCTGACAGGCTCTGCGCGTGCACGGAATGCATACATCTATGTGCAAGCTCCCATCCTCCGACCCCATGCTGTCTGAGCCGCGGCGCGCTACTCTGTCCGTGACGGGTGGGTCTTTTAAAGTTAAAGGATTTTTAAGGCTTAGCTTGTAAAGCACGAAATAACTAGATAAGTATAAGCCTTGTAAAAATCACACACAGTTAAATAATATGCAGCAATTCCCTTTTAAATCACATTTGATACGTATAAAAAATCTACCCTCGGCTGTATAATTATTAATATAATTATAATTTATATAAAAATTGATCTAAAACAATCCCTTTTCTATCAAATACCTCCCATTTTAAATAAGCAGCTGAGCTAAGGCTTCACATTGTTGAAGAAGGCGTTTAACTTTCTAAAAGTTAGAATTTTACTCAGACACACCCCGAGTGAACGGAGCACGCTTGAATAACCTTGCCTTCACCCATCCAATACCTTAAACAGCTCGGACCTTCTGGTGATAGAGAAAAGGCGCATTAAAGCTTTAAAATACCATTTCGCTATTCCACGAAAACGGCGTTCATTTTCAGATTCTTTGAAAACATGTGGCGCTCGCATGAAGCTAAGGGTGAAGGGGGTCTTGCGTCCAGCAGGGGCCGATTCACACTTCAGCTGTTGGTCCGGCTCAAGCCGGTTGCTGACACCAGAGTTGTTCACCCATAAGGCTTTTAACCTCAGGTCAGATCATCCGGGTCTTTGTAAAATGATCAAGGGGACAGCCATCTGCTTAAAAAGAGCTCATTATTACAAAGGTGACTTTTTAAAAAATACAGGACTTTTCGGTGTCCGGCCAAAGGCTTAGATGTAAGCCCCCTGTACAGCGACCCATTAAAGACAAAATGGTTTGTCATCATGATCTTCTTAGAGCAATGTTTTCTATTTAAATATCATTTATGGATAGGACTAAATGAAATACTGTTATCGTTCATACAGACTAATCTCCAGAGAGCACCGACACCCAGGATCACGGTATGGCATATTATTGATTATTATATGCATCAAACGAGAATGTTTTAAAACAAATGGAGGGCTGAATCCTTATATTTTATCCTTAATATTATTATTTCCAAGTTGATTCTCCGGTAGCTCCCTTTTTAAAAAATTATATCTGTTTAAAACGAGAGGGGCTGAGGCTTTAAATTCAAAAATGCTCATAGGTTACCGTTAATTATTATGTTCAGTACCATCTCTCTGTGTGTAGGCACGTGAGCGTGCTTGTGTGTGTGCAAGTTGCAGCATTTTATTTCTAGCTATCTACGTGTACAATGATTAATGTACAAATTCATAGGACTGAAGTAAGCAATAGTAGTTTTTTCTGTTACCGAAACGGGTAATCCATTCAATTAGTTTTTGTCCTAGCGTCTGGAAATTCAACCAGGGCCTCTCCTCTGAGAATATTCAGGAGTGGTTTAAAAGCACAGGCCGGGTGTGCATTAGCTCTGACATAGTATGACGTCAGTATTCTGAACTACATACAGAAGGGCCATCCAACCATCCATCCATCCTCTTCCGCTTATCCGAGGTCGGGTCGCGGGGGCAGCAGCTTGAGCAGAGATGCCCAGACTTCCCTCTCCCCGGCCACTTCTTCTAGCTCTTCCGGGGAGAATCCCAAGGCGTTCCCTGGCCAGCCGGGAGACATAGTCCCTCCTGCGTGTCCTGGGTCTTCCCCGGGGCCTCCTCCCGGTTGGACGTGCCCGGAATACCTCACCAGGGAGGCGTCCAGGAGGCATCCTGATCAGATGCTCGAGCCACCTCATCTGACTCCTCTCGAGCGGAGGAGCAGTGGCTCTACTCTGAGCCCCTCCCGGATGACTGAGCTTCTCACCCTATCTTTAAGGGAGAGCCCAGACACCCTGCGGAGAAAACTCATTTCAGCCGCTTGTATTCGCGATTTCATTCTTTCGGTCACTACCCATAGCTCATGACCATAGGTGAGGGTGGGAACATAGATCGACTGGTAAATTGAGAGCTTTGCCTTATGGCTCAGCTCCTTTTTCACCACGACAGACCAATGCAGAGCCCGCATCACTGCGGACGCCACACCGATCCGCCTGTCGATCTCACGCTCCATTATTCCCTCATTCGTGAACAAGACCCCGAGATACTTGAACTCCTCCACTTGGGGCAGGATCTTGCTCCCAACCCTGAGAGGGCACTCCACCCTTTTCTGGCTGAGGACCATGGTCTCGGATTTGGAGGTGCTGATTCCCATCCCAGCTGCTTCACACTCAGCTGCGAACTGATCCAGAGAGAGCTGAAGATCACGGCCTGATGAAGCAAACAGGACAACATCATCTGCAAAAAGCAGTGACCCAATCCTGAGTCCACCAAACAGGACACCCTCAACACCCTGGCTGCGCCTAGAAATTCTGTCCATAAAAGTTATGAACAGAATCGGTGACAAAGGGCAGCCCTGGCGGAGTCCAACTCTCACTGGAAACGGGTTCAACTTACTGCCGGCAATGCGGACCAAGCTCTGACACCGATTGTACAGGGACCGAACAGCTCTTATCAGGGGGTCCGGTACCCCATACTCTCGGAGCACCCCCCACAGGATTCCCCGAGGGACACGGTCGAACGCCTTTTCCAAGTCCGCAAAACACATGTAGACTGGTTGGGCGAACTCCCATGCACCCTCCAGGACCCTGCTAAGGGTATAGAGCTGGTCCACTGTTCCGCGACAAGGACGAAAACCACACTGTTCCTCCTGAATCCGAGGTTCGACTATCCGATGGACCCTCATCTCCAGAACCCCCGAATAGACTTTTCCAGGGAGGCTGAGGAGTGTGATCCCTCTGTAGTTGGAACACACCCTCCGGTCCCCCTTCTTAAAGAGGGGGATCACCACCCCGGTCTGCCAATCCAGAGGCACTGTCCCTGATGTCCATGCGATGTTGCAGAAACGTGTCAACCAAGATAGCCCTACAACATCCAGAGCCTTGAGGAACTCCGGGCGTATCTCATCCACTCCTGGGGCCCTGCCACCAAGGAGTTTTTTGACCACCACGGTGACCTCAGTCCCAGAGATGGGGGAGCCCAACTCCGAGTCCCCAGGCTCTGCTTCCTCATTGGAAGGCATGTTAGTGGGATTGAGGAGGTCTTCCAAATACTCCCCCCACCGACCCACAAAGTCCCGAGTCGAGGTCAGCAGCGCACCATCCCCACCATACACAGTGTTGACACTGCACTGCTTCCCCCTCCTGAGACGCTGGACAGTGGACCAGAATCTCCTCGAAGCCGTCTGAAAGTCGTTTTCCATGGCCTCCCCAAACTCCTCCCATGCCCGAGTTTTTGCCTCAGCAACCACCGAAGCCGCATTCCGCTTGGCCTGCCGGTACCTATCAGCTGCCTCCAGAGTCCCACAGGACAAAAGGGACCGGTAGGACTCCTTCTTCAGCTTGACGACAACCCTCACCGCCGGTGTCCACCAACGGGTTTGGGGATTGCCGCCACGACAGGCACCGACTACCTTACGGCCACAGCTCCGGTCAGCCGCCTCAAGAATAGAGGCACGGAATATGGCCCATTCGGACTCAATGTCCCCTACCTCCCTCGGGACATGGTTGAAGTTCTGCCGGAGGTGGGAGTTGAAGCTACTTCTGACAGGGGCTTTGCCAGACGTTCCCAGCAGACCCTCACAACACGTTTGGGCCTACCAGGCCTGACCGGCATCCTCCCCCACCATCGGAGCCAACTCACCACCAGGTGGTGATCAGTTGACAGCTCCGCCCCTCTCTACACCCGAGTGTCCAAGACATGTGGCCGCAGGTCCGACGACACGACCACAAAGTCGATCATCAAACTGAGGCCTACGGTGTCCTGGTGCCAAGTGCACATATGAACACCCCCATGCTTGAACATGGTGTTCGTTATGGACAATCCGTGATGAGCACAGAAGTCCAATAACAAAACACCACTCGGGTTCAGATCGGGGGGGCCATTCCTCCCAATCACGCCCTTCCAGGTCTCACTGTCATTGCCCACGTGAGCATTGAAGTCTCCCAGCAGTACGAGGGAGTCCCCAGAAGGTATGCCCTCTAGCACCCCCTCCAGGGACTCCAAAAAGGGTGGGTACTCCGAACTGCTGCTTGGTGCATACACACAAACAACAGTTAGGACCCGTCTCCCCACCCGAAGGCGGAGGGAGGCTACCCTCTCGTCCACCGGGGTAAACCCCAATGTACAGGCTCCAAGTCGGGGGTCAATAAGTATGCCCACACCCGCTCGGTGCCTCTCACCGGGGGCAACTCCAGAGTGGTACAGAGTCCAGCCCCTCTCAAGGAGATTGGTTCCAGAGTCCAAGCTGTGCGTCGAGGTGAGCCCGACTATATCTAGCCGGAACCTCTCAACCTCATGCACAAGCTCAGGCTCCTTCCCCTTCAGAGACGTGACATTCCACGCCCCAAGAGCCAGCTTCTGTAGCCGAGGATCAGACCGCCAAGGTCCCCGCCTTCGGCCACCACCCAACTCGCACTGCACCCGACCTCCTTGGCCCCTCCCATAGGTGGTGAGCCCATGGGAAAGGGGACCCACGTTGCCTCTTCGGGCTGTGCCCGGCCGAGCCCCATGGGTGCAAGCCCGGCCACCAGGCGCTCGCCATCGAGCCCCACCTCCAGGCCTGGCTCCAGAGTGGGGCCCCGGTGACCCGCGTCCGGGCGAGGGAAAACGCTGTCCAAATTTTTTATTCGTCATAGGAGGTTATATTGAACCGCACTTTGTCTCATCCCTCACCTAGGACCAGTTTGCCTTGGGTGGCCCTACCAGGGGCCTAAAGCCCCGGACAACAGAGCTCCTAGGATCATTGGGACACGCAAACCCCTCCACCACGATAAGGTGGCAGTTCGAGGAGGGGTAAAATAATTTCTAAATTATTTTTGAAAAATTAAGTGGATGGGAGTGGCGAGCTTTCTTGGGCTGAATGGCCTTATCTTGTCTAGATCATTCTAATGTACTTTTGAAAATGTATTCTTTGATAGGCCATTATGATTTCTTAACACTAGAATTACCAGAGCCTATGAAAAAACGCAAAGATCGTAGTCCTTCCTACATTTACGACATATGTACCTATACAAGTACTATAAATGTACACCGTCTGTTACAGATGCAAACCAAATGTATGTGTGTACTGTATAATATTAACAATAAGAGCAACTCACTACTGAAAATGACAAATATAGGAGGCAGTTGGGATCGAACCAGGGACCATTGATTACAAGTCAGCAAATCTTATTGCTACGCCACGGAAGCTGTTGTCTTATCCTTGAACCTTTTGTCAAAGTGTTTATTTGATCTTTGGACTTCAGGCTTCACACACTATATAGTTTATGCCAACATTTTGTCATTTACTACTAAAATATGAAAAACATTTCTATTTTAACAATGTGTTTACACAGATTATTGTAGAAACGGAACACACATGAAATGCATGTGTTCCAAATAACGATCTATTATTTCCACTCTAAAACTCCAGCACTTCACTCCCAGATAATCGAGGCATGAGCTGGAAGAACTTTGTACACGTTCTGCAGCAGTGGGGGGGATGGAATAGCAGGCTGCTTGCTTGCTTGTCTTTATCAGCACATTTACAGGACAAAAGACGCAGACGGAGAGGTGCGATGGGATTTAAGGTGGGCTGGATCTACAAGTTTTTTCGTAGGCTCTGGTAATTCTAGTGTTAAATACACTGTCACAAAAACGACAAATAGACATTATAAAGGTTTGGGACTGCCACCTGTATAATGTGCCTTGGCTGCAAAAAGGTGTTTCAAGATAGTGAGTTGTTCACAAGACTGAGTCCAAAACAGAACTACTGTATTGATTTAAGATGGTAGCTTTAAAGGCCAGTGTAGGAATTTATGTCATCGGGGCTGGAAGCGGAAATAACGTCATCGTAGGCGGGACCGGAAGTGACATCATCAGAGGTGGAAGCAGAAGTGACATCATCAGAGGAAGTGATGTCATCAAAGGCGCCAGAACCCGGCGGGATTTCCCGAGAATGGTCTGCAAAGAATTGAGAAAGACAGTTAGTGCACCCCACCGCCACCTGATCGGCCATGGAATTGCCATTATTTAGGCCTTTTAGTTGACTCCTATTCGCATGTGTGTGACAACACATAAAGTAGTTTCTAGTTTGCCTAACTTCATGTGTATTTTTTTCTTAAATGAAATTTGTCATAGTCTTTAATAGGCAGTGCAAACCTGGGTATACAAATTTTTATATACTTACACTACTTATAGTGTTTTAAGATTCTGCAGTTATTTATATGTACAGAGCTTTGTTTTATTTTATTGTAATTCACTCATCTAAGCCTGCCACGGGGCAAACTTTCAAGAAAATATTTGCTGAAAAAGGTCACCAGCTAAAACAGCATACTTGCTGCAAAAAATGCTTTTGCAAATTTCTTTGATCAACACAAGGTTAGACTTGTTAATGGTCCTAAGATGATGGTCACCCTGCCCGGGATTGATTCCTGCCTTGTGCCCTGTGTTGGCTGGGATTGGCTCCAGCAGACCCCCGTGACCCTGTGTTCGGATTCAGCGGGTTGGAAACTGGATGGATGGATGGATGATGGTGCAGTATCAGCAGCGTCTAAGTTTATGGATTACAGTGATCCCTCGCTATATCGCGCTTCACCTTTCGCGGCTTCACTCTATCGCGGATTTTATATGTAAGCATATTTAAATATATATCGCTGATTTTTTGCTGGTTCGCGGATTTCTGAGGACAATGGGTCTTTTAATTTCTGGTACATGCTTCCTCAGTTGGTTTGCCCAGTTGATTTCATACAAGGGACGCTATTGGCAGATGGCTGAGAAGCTACCCAACTTACTTTCTCTCTCTCTCTCTTGCGCTGACTATCTGTGATCCTGACGTAGGGGGTGTGAGCAGGGGGGCTGTTCGCACACCTAGACGATACGGACGCTCGTCTAAAAATGCTGAAAGATTATCTTCACGTTGCTACCTTCTGTGTGCAGCTGCTTCTTGAAGCGACATGCTGCAAAAGCTCAAAGGGCACGTATTGATTTTTAACTTTGTTTTTTTCTCTCTCTCTCTCTCTCTCTTTCTCTCTCTCTCTCTCTCTCTCTCTCTCTCTCTCTCTCTCTCTCTCTCTCCTCCTGACGGAGGGGGTGTGAGCTGCCGCCTTCAACAGCTTTGTACCGTCGGTGCTTTGCATACGTAAAAGCCAAACAGCCCTATTGATTTTGTCTGTTTCTGACATGCTCTGCTCCTGACGCGCACTCCTTTGAAGAGAAGATATGTTTGCATTCTTTTAATTGTGAGACAGAACTGTCATCTCTGTCTTGTCATGAAGCACATTTTAAACTTTTGAAAAAAGAGACAAATGTTTGTCTGCAGTGTTTGAATAACGTTCCTGTCTCTCTACAACCTCCTGTGTTTCTGCGCAAATCTGTGACCCAAGCATGACAATATAAAAATAACCATATAAACATATGGTTTCTACTTCGCGGATTTTCTTATTTCACAGGTGGCTCTGGAACGCAACCCCCGCGATGGAGGAGGGATTACTGTAAAATCAAAATATTGTGGTGCATTTAGCTACTGAAAATCTTTTAGGGAGTCCGGATTTTGAGTGTAATTTTGTTTTTAACTTTGGTATATGGTATATTGGTATATTTTTGGTTTTCTGGCTTAGACTTCACTTTCATCTCCTGGCCCATTTCCTGTTAACTGTAATCCAGAAGAGAATTATTCATCGCTGGCAGTATACAGGAACTTTGTCATGAAATGAATTAGTTTAATAAAGCACTTAGAAAGATTTTATTTGACTGTTTAAAGCAACTTTACTACATGTTTGGCATGGAAGTTTATCAATTTATTTTTGTGTTAACTTTGTGCATTAATTGCATATTGCACATAATAAATTTAGCCTACTTTGAATTTTTAGCCATCTTTAATGGTTAGTGGATACTAAACATTAAATAAATGCTAATAAGATAATATTAATAAATGCTTTTTCTTTTTTTAGCTTGTGACCAGCTTGCACTTGGTGTTGCTGCTGTATTTGGTCCATCTCACAGTTCCTCTGTAAGTGCCGTACAATCTATCTGCAATGCCCTAGAAGTTCCTCATATCCAAACCCGCTGGAAACATCCATCAATGGATAACAAGGACACATTTTACATTAATCTTTATCCAGATTACACATCCATCAGTAGAGCTATTCTGGATTTGGTGCAGTATTTCAAATGGAAAGCAGTCACAGTAGTATATGAAGACAGTACAGGTATGTAGCGATCTTTCAAAAATCTTAATGTATCTAATCACATTAAATGTTAAAAACAGATGAGTGTCATTTTAGATACATATGTTTATGGCATTTGAGAAACTTATTTATAAAAATGATCACTGATGAAATATATTTAATTTTGCTCATTTTTAAGCCGTGCTGCTGAAGTTAAGTAATTTACTTTGTCACTTTTAGAAAAAGTGATGAAAACAGGCTATTTAGCCCAACAAGATTGTTTATCCAAAATAATATCAATTTGAGATTTTAAGGTCCTTGAAGCCCTACTTCCTATCACACTACTTAGTAATTTATTCCATGTGTCTATTGGTCTTTGCGTCAAGAAAAACTTTAACATTTGTCAGAAATTATCACTTAACAAGCTTCCTACTGTGTCACTGTGTTCATGTTGCAGAATTTATTTTTGAAGTAGCAACTGGTATCCACTGTATTAATTCCTTTCATAATTTTAAACACTTGAATCATGTCACCTCTTAATCTCTGTTTGCTTAAGATGAAAAGACTCAACTCCTTCAATCTCTCCTGATACCTCATACCTCTTAGTCATGGAATCGGCCATGTCACTCTTCTCTGTGCTTTCTATAGCACGACTATGTCTTTCTTTTTAATATGGAGACCAAAACTGAACATAGTACTCCAGGTGAAACTCGCTAGTGCATTAAATAACTTAAGCATAACCTCCATTGACATATATCATGATGTGTACAAGTATAACCTAACATTCTATCTAGGTTTTTTGATTGCTTCTGTACACTGCCTGAATGTAGATAGTGATTAGTCCTCTGTGACTCCTATTGTCCTTCTCATAAGGTGTACTTTGAAGTTTCAGAAATCCTATTGTATATTCAAATCTAACATTTTTACTTCCTGCTTGTAGCACTTTAGATTTTCTTACATTAAATTTCATCTGCCACAAATCTGCCCAAGCCCGTATGCTATCCATATCTTCTGCAACAATTTACCTGTGCTATTACTGTATGTGGTATCATCTTATGAGTTTGTTCTCACCCAGGTTGTTTTGGTATAATAAAAAGAGTAGCCGCCCTAGCACTGATCCCCAAAGGACACCACTTTTACTATGCCCTAATTCTGAAGAAGTTCTCCTCGCCATTACCCTTTGTTTCCTGTATTTCAGCTAGTTTTGCACCCATCTAGAGACCATGCCTTAAATTTATACTTCCTTTAGTTTGATCATTAATCTTTCATCTGTTATCTTATCAAAAGCCTTCTGAAAATCAAGATACATAACTCTATGCGCCTCTTTTTCTCATATGTTTATGTTGTTTCCTCAAAGAATTTCAGCATGTTTGTGAAACACAACTTTCCTTGCCTGAACCCAAGTTGAGTATATGTTAATTCTCATGTTCTATACATGTGCTGCTCGATCTTTTCCTTAATAGTTGCTTCCATTAATGTATGTGTGTTTCATATTACACTTATTGGTCTATAGTTACTTGGATTAGCCAGATCACCATCTTCTTCTATAATATGCTACCGTGGCTGTTCGTTTGTCTGTCCAGGATGTTAAATCACCTGTAGCTAGCAAACCGCTTCACCTATTGACTTGAAATTCGGTACACACATACTACGTGATGTCTACTATCCGCTTTCGGGGTGATGATTTTATTACTCTTTTTTTTTATTTTATTTTATTATAGAATCAACTCTCAGTAGGGCGGCCATGCGGTGCGTACGGGTGCCGTTCTCATTCCCTACCACCTTCGCTAATCATTCTTGAGGCAGATTGAAGACTTAAGTGCCAGATTAAGTGAAAAATTAAAGAAAACATACTAAGTAATTGCAACACAAAAACTAACTTAATCAGTTTTAACACGAAAAGATGCCAACGAAAGAAGAGAAGCAGCGGGCCACTAGGGTGGAGTAAAGAAGAGCTGCTCAGGAAGCAGCAAGCACATCAGCCTCTGAGCAAACAAATGTTAAATGTACAGAGAAAGAGGATGAATACTATGAATGCTCAAGTCAAGTGTGTTCACTGCACGTTATCGTGCAGTGCGCCGTTACTGGTTTTATTATAATGGGATACTATTTATTAGTTTCCATTCTTTAGGAATCTCACCAGTGTGCAGAGATTTTTGAAAAATATATAAATTATACTGTATATGTACTTACCAGCTTCCTTATGCATCTTGATATAATAATGTACATTCAGGTTTGAAAGTTGATAAGTTCAGATAAGCAAGTAGGGCTTTGTTCTTCTAAGGCTTTATATGTTAAATCGAGGATTTTTAAATTTGCAATAAACTTAACTGGAATGTTATATGTTCGTACTTTCATGTTGTAGTAATTCTTGCCACAGAATTTTGAATTAACTGAAAGCTGTATAAAGAATAATTTGAGCAGCCAGTGAACACCACACTTCAGTATTCAGTCCTGCAAGAAACAAATACATAAATTAATTTCTCAGTACCTAAATATTTACACCTGAAAGCCTTAATTTGAACCCCCAATAGTAAAAAATAAATATTTTTTATTAGTAAAAGCTGTTAAACTTTGCCACTGTCCAAAATAGTTGTAGTCCAGCTAATCACACAGTGACACTTTGCAACTATCTCATTGCCATGATGTCCTCAGTGTCCTTCCTACTGCAGGTTACACACACCTTCTCTTTGTCACACTTTGAAGAAAGACCATATTTAAGCCAGTGTCTAAACTGAGCAGAAATGGTTGGGATGCTGTTCTTAAATTCTAGTTTAAGCTTTCCCTCACTTCTGATGCCATCCCTTTATATTCTAACCTCTGATGGTATGCTAAGTGCTGGTCAGGTACCTTGTAATTTTAAAATTAGCAGTTTTCTTTTTTTTTTTCTAGTGTGTCAAAGCCACAAAAAATGTATAAGAAAAAAACAACCTTTGATTACCACATTCAATCACATATTGGCATATTTTGATAATGTGGAAGAAGGAGTTCAGATTGGTTAATTTAATATAGGGCAAGAGTTATTCTATACAAAGTTGCATAGAACTGTTCAGTATGAATATAGCAATGTATTTTGAGATTGTGCATATGAAACAAGCTTTCACGATTGGAGGAAAAAAGAGAGAATGTAAGAAGCAGAGTCAAGCTGCAAAAATACAAGCATATAGAGCCCTTATTACCTCTTCTCTCTGTTCATTATGGTATAGACGCAGACTATACTGAAAGAGTGAAAGTCACAAGAAAGATGATTCAGCATGATGAGTGTCCACAATTCTGGACAAAAGAGGAATTTGATTATTTAAAAAAGTTAACTTGTGTTGGGATGAAACAAGTAAAACCTAAATACATTTAAAACATCATCATCTACTAGTCTTTTGACTCTTGACTGTATGCTTTCTTTTAAGCCAGGTAGACTTTGTTTACTCAATCCTGCTTATCAAACCCCAGTAACTTTTTTTGCAAGACCTAGACCTCCCAAGAATCTGATTATGTGGTTAAACAAAACCTCTACCACTGAATTGCTTATCCCTCCACTTGGTCTGCCAATGTTTAAGTTTGAAAACTGAACAGTAGGACAGAATGCCGAAGTTTAAGGTAATTAAATATCTTTATGTTCAAATTCAACACAATTATATAATACAGTAATAATATCAATAATAATTGATTAAAATAGAATAAGTTTTTGCTTCTTGAACACTGTTGGGTGTTTCTTGTAGATTCTTGGGTGCTGATCATGAATTTACCCATCACGTACCGTTTCAGAGAAATCTTCAGTTTTGTCATGACTTTTTCTTATATTTGTATCCAAACATTTTCGCTGCCATAAGTGACTTATCAACAACGGTTTGTGCAGCCTGGGCATGTCCAGGCATGGAATCAGGCTAGGTTGGAAGCTGTTCTGTGGAAGTTGACATCCTGGGCATGCCTGGGCAGGTCTGAACAAGCTTGACATTGTCTCAGCATGCTATAAAGGTGGCCTGCATACACTGATCCTGCTCATTTGGTTAATATAGATAGTCAGTGTGTACGTATAGTATCAGTATAGTAAAGTATAGTGTATGTAGCAATTTAAAAGTAAGTAAGCTTGATGCTATAGACATTTTGGTGTCGGGCGATATGTCTCGTCAATGTCTTAACAGCCGCGATACATTCTGCTATGTCTGTGGTGAATATGCACTTGCGCCTCAGAGATGTTGGATGACTGTTCTTGTGAAGAAAGCTTATCATCTGTATTTCGGCTGCAAAATTGGTGATCAAGACAAGGAATGGGCACCTCACATTTGCTGTGCAACATGTGCTGTCAGTCTGAGAGCCTGGCTCAGAGGCACTCAAAAGACGATGCCGTTTGCTGTTCCGATGATATGGCGAGAACAGAAAGATCATGTGACGGACTGTTACTTCTGTTTGACTAATGTGTCTGGTTTCTCTGCCAAAAACAAGAAGTCAATTGAATATCCTAATCTGCCTTCAGCAATGAGACCCGTGCCACATGACGACAGTCTTCCAATTCCAAAACCACCAGAGGACTGGACCTTAGACGAACCAGATGAAGAAACTGCAATGCAGGGTACTGACAGTGACATTGACCCAGATTTTGAACCGTGCTCATCAGGCGATCCACATCTGAGAACACAGTCCAAAATGAATGATTTGATCAGAGATTTGGGTCTGTCAAAAGCAAAAGCCGAGCTGCTGGGTTTGAGACTGCAAGAATGGTGTTTGCTGTCACCAGGTACGAAAATATCTGTGTTTCGAGGCCGACATCATGATATAACCAAATTTTTTTGCACAAGTCGACAGTCTCTGTTTCTGTTGTGACATTGAAGGATTGTTCTCGGCCTTGGATTGTGAACACAACCCAGAAGAGTGGCATCTCTTCATTGATTTGTCAATGTTAAGCCTGAAAGCTGTTCTGCTAAAACAATGACAACGTTTATCCTTCAGTACCTGTTGGCTATGCAGCACACATGAAAGAAACATATGAGAATATGGAACTGTTGCTGAAGCACGTCCAGTATAGCAGGTACAATTGGAATATCTGTGGAGATCTTAAAGTCGTTGCTGTGTTACTAGGACTGCAGCTCAGCTATACATAGTACTGTTGTTTCATCTGTGAATGGGACAGCTGTGCCAAAGAATCGCACTATTCAACAGAACTGGCTTCTCTGTAAAAACTTAGCTCCAGGACAGAAAAATGTGGCACATGAATCGCTTGTTGAACCGGCAAAGATATTTTTGCCTCCTCTTCACATAAAACATAGACTCATGAAGAATTTCGTGAAAGCACTGAACAAGGAAGGCGAAGGATTTTGTTATTTAAGACAGATGTTCCCAGGAATAATTAACGCCAAGATCAAAGAGGGCATTTTTGATGGCCCCCAGATCAGACATGTTATGAGTGACAAGCGGTTTGAAGATCTGTAGTTGGGCCGGACAAAATTGCCTGGAAAGCCTTCTAAGATGTTGACAATTTTCTGGGCAATTACAGAGCCCCAAACTACATTCAGCTGGTAGACAAACTTCTCAAAGCATACAAGACAATGAAGTGCAACATGTCACTCAAGATTCCTTTCCTCCACTCACACTTGGACTTCTTCCCTCGGTGCTGTCAGTGACAAACACAGTGAAAGGTTTCACCAGGACATTGCTACAATGGAGAAACGATACCAGGGCAACTGGAATCCGTCAATGCTTGCTGACTACTGTTGAACACTGCAACGTGATGCACCAGACATTGAATACAATTGAAAATCAGGAGCAAAACACTTTTAATTCTGTTGAATTTAATAGCTTATGCGAAACATAAATGTGACTAAATACATTATTGTCAGTAAACATATAAATGTCTATTTCTCAGAGTTGCTATGTGATGCACTAAAACCAAAACTTTATTTGTGGATAGGTACCTGTCACAATCAGCAAGCAAGACTTTTCAAAAATATTGTTGTGCAGTGTAATAGAAGAAAACCAGAAAATGCAGAAGTCAATTACAATTACTTCCAGAAAAAAATAACTAATAATAATGTTAAAAAAATATAGAAAAAAAATAAAACCTTTAATGTGAGTGATGGGCTCTACCAAGGGTATATCCTGTCAACTCATGTGTCCATAATATCCTTGGATAGGACATCAGGTCACAACCACGGTTTGTGGGGTATTCAACTTGGAGACCTGAGAAGTGTATTTCTGCTGCTCCTGTCCTCATCAGATTGATTTCTAGTCCTAACAGTAATGATTCACAGTTGAGTATGGTTTGGTTGGGATGAAAATTAACACGTCAGAATTTGAGGCCATAGTCCTTTCTTAAGCAATCCACACTAACATCTGAGTTACAACATACGTAGCTCATCTGTTACAGAAAAGTCCAATATAACATTATTTTTCCGTTAGTAGGGAGATATTGCATTGGGATAACAGGTGACCTCTGTATATGAGAGTAGCAATCTCTGTTGTGAAAATTTTACTTATTTATTTATTTATTTTTAATGGAAATTCCATTTAGATTTTGATGCTCCTGAAAGAAACATAGTGCTAAGAAACAGGTTGCTGAATTTGAAACAAGGGCCAGATCTATCAATTGATACAAATGTAAAATCTCTTTTGGAGGACTAGGCTGGATTAATACACATATAGCTGGCAGGATATTTTATCTATCAATTTACGGAGTGAGAGTTGCTTGACATCTGACACCGGGCTCTCTGTGGATTACAATCCCAGCTTCGAAGAGCTGCTGGCGGCGCAAAGAACATAAACAAAAGAGGGGGTGCCGAGACGGCATGCTAGCGAGGCTAAGGAAGCAGCCACACAAACCACCGCTTCCAAGCATTTTCTCCTCAAATGTGAGGTCTCTGGCGAGAAAACTGGACATGTGGAAGCTGCAGATTGCAACGGAAAAGATCATCAGAGACTGGTGCATCCTGCTGATCTCAGAGACTTGGCTGAATCCCCTCATACCGGACACGGCTATCGAGATAGCAGGCTACACAGCACACCGGCAAGACAGGACAGAGAGCTCCAGTAAGAAAAGAGGAGGGGGGCTGTGCATTTATGTGAACAATAGCTAGTGCACGAATTCCACTATAGTCACCAGACACTGCTCTCCAGACGTAGAGTTTATGACAATTAAATGTAGACCCATATACCTCCCCAATGAATTCAGTGCCATACTGCTAACTGCTGTGTACATAGAACCAGATTCAAATGCTAGCTCGGCTCTGGAGCTTTTGCATGACACCATCAGCAGTAAACAGAGCAAGTACCCTGAGGCACTTCTGGGGACTTTAATCATGCAGATCTGAAAGTAGTTCTCCCTAAATTCCATCAACACATAAAGTGTGGAACCAGGGGAGTAAAAACACTGGACAAGCTGTACACAAACATCAGACAGGCCTATAGGGCTAAACCCCTAGCACACCTTGGCCAGTCTGATCACATGTCCCTGCTTCTGATCCCTGCATATACCCCTCTCAGGAAACAAGCTCCCACTATGACCAGGACTGCTATCATACGGCCCGAGGAGGCCTTCCAACAGTTGCAGGACTGCTTCCAGAGAACTGACTGGGAGGTTTTCAATCACCAAGACTTGGAGAACCACACTATGTCAGTCCTGGATTACATCAGGTTCTGCATGGACAACGTCACCAGGGACGGACGCATAAGGATTTATCCCAACAGGAAGCTCTGGATGACAAGAGAGGTTCAGAGTCTGCCGAAAGCCAGGAATACTGCTTTCAGGTCTGGGGATGGGGCTCTTTACAGTGTAGCCAGAGCAAACCTGAAGAGAGGCCTCTGAGAGGTAAGGCAGCATACAGAAGGAGGATAGAGGACCATCTGAGGAGCAACGACACCAGGCAGGTGTGGCAGGGTGTCCAGCACATCACCAGCTACAAATCCAGCAACTCCTCGGCTGCTGAGGGAGACGCTTCTCTGGCAGAGGAGCTAAAAATCTTCTTTGCCCGCTTTCAGGCGACACCAACAGCAGCTCCATCACAGCCACCTGTTCACAACAGCAACATACTTATGGTGAAAGAGTGTGAGGTGAGGTGGGTGATGAGGAAGGTGAATCTGAGGAAGGCTGCAGGACCCGACAGTGTGGCTTGACAGGTGCTGAAAAACTGTGCGGATCAACTGGCCGGAATCTTTACTAGGATTTTCAACCAGTCCCTGTCCCAGGCCACTGTTCCATCCTGCCTCAAGTCCTCCATCATTGTTCTGCTGCTGAAAAAATCCATCACAAACAGTCTGAATGATTTCTGCCCAGTGGCACTCACATCTGTCATCATGAAGTGCTTTGAGAAACTGGTGCGGAGTCATATCATTACCTGCCTGCCAGTAGACCTGGGCCCAGTTCAATTTGCTTAGAAAGCAAAGAGATGCACGGAGGACGCTGTGGCCACAGCCCTTCATGCTGCCCTGACCCACCTGGAGCAACAGGCAAGTTACGCCAGACTTCTCTTTGCGGACTTCAGCTCGGCATTTAACACCATCCTCCCACTACAACTGGTGTCCAAACTGGCAGATCAGGGACTTCCATCACTCACTTGCAGTTAGATACTGGACTTCCTGTCTGGTTGCTCCCAAAGGGTCAGGCTGGGTCCCCACACCTCCACTGCTCTCAGCGTCAACACTGGAATGCTGCAGGGTTGTGTGCTCAGCCCGCTCCTCTACACCCTCTACACATATGACTGTGTCCCCACTCATCATAGCAACAAGATCATAAAGTTCACAGATGACAAGATGGTGGTTGGATTCATCTCGGGCAAGGAGGGTGAGCAGGCATACAGGGATGAGGTGGAGCGGCTGTCAGAATGTTGCAGGGTCAATAACCTGCTCCTCAACACCACAAAAACGAAGGAGTTTGTTATTGACTTTAGAAAAAACAAAACTGACATCCAGCCACTCATGATTGTTGGGGCCTGTGTGGAGAGGGTCTAGGTGTTCAGGTTTCTGGGCATTGAGCTGGAGGATGACCTGACCTGGAGCACCAACACCAAGGAGCTTCTGAAGAAGGCACAGCAGAGACTGTATTTTCTGGGAATCCTCGGAAAGAACCATCTCCCCAAAAATCTACTCCTTGCCTTTTATCACTATTCCATCAAGAGTGTGCTTACGTACGGACTGTGTGTGTGGTATGGCAGCTGCACTTCCTTAGAAAGGAAAGTGCTCCACAGGGTCGTCAGGACAGCGGAGAGAACAATTGGTTTTACCCTCCCCACTCTGGAACAAATCTACACCTCCCAATCCCGCAAAAAAACAATACACATTTCATAGGATTCATCACATCCCGGTCATTGCCTCTTCCAGCTTTTGCCATCGGGCAAGAGATACAGAGCAATGAAAACCAGGACAAACCGCCTTAAAAACAGCTTTTATCCAAAATCATGGCCATGAACTCAGAATAAAACTGCTCCATATCATTCTCCCAATGTGCAATATAGACCTTAAGTCAACCAGTGCAATTTGTACATTTAACCAGTGCAATTCATATATATAACAAGTGTGATTTGTATATTTTGTAAAGTACTTTTATCACTATTCGTTTTGTTATTATTTTCTCTCTTCTTGTGTTTTTAACTCTTATGCCTCACACTGAGTCAACTGTGTTGTTCCTTTGTAAAAGTGACAATGACAATAAAGATCTATCTGTCTATCTATCTGGATTGATAAAGCATTAATCCTTGTGTTTAAAACATGGCTGACAGATGAAGGAAATGACCAGGCATGATGTGGGGTAAACTTTGGAAGAAGTAATTAGGTGGTAGACTATCTCAAAGAAAGAAAGGAAAACAGGCTACAAAGGCATTTGGTTCAAAACCCCAGTTAAAAAAAGAAAGAATATGAAATACTGTTCGAATTGGAAAAAGTTTTGATAAATTAAAGTGAGTGTAGGAACAGAATACAAGAATGGTTGTTTTTTTATTGTGGAAGAGCAGGTCATTCACAAAACATACCCCACACTTTAGAGAAACTCAGACTCACACTGTGGTGGAGTTCTTAGGGTTAGCAGCTATCTAGAACAAAGTTCTAGTTGCCTCACCCTCCCAGTAAATACTGAAATTAAAATACATTACACACAAGTAGTGGCAGGTTGTGATGCTGCTAAAGATTTTTATTAGTTCTGTATTGGGTGTGGAAACTCTAAGCCTAATCCTAACCCTAACTCTAAACAGTCATCCTACAAAACATCAAGGAGAACGTACCTATTATGCCTTCTTCAGGAATAACATCTCTTTCAGGTGTTTCTCACTTACCTGTTTCTTCTTTTATGATGGCCCCTCTTTTGGGTACCTTCTCTTCAAAGATCCAATCTAATAAGGGGAACTTACCTGTAGGGACTACTTTAGATATTCCTGCTTCAAAAGACTTACCTGTTTTTCTGTCTGATATTCCTCAAACTGGTTCTTCTTGGCTGCTTCTTCATTGTTGGAGGCATGTTCTTCCAGGGTTAATTCCCCGACTTCTGTTTTTTCTTCAGCAGACACCTGTTCCTTTCAAGATCTTCCTTTTCCAGTAGATTTTACTTCTGAAATTGTAAGACAGGACAGACAACAGATTAATATGAGTTTACTTGCCTCCACAACTCCTTCTTCTATAGATCCTTTTGAACATAATACTATTTCTTTGGCTATGCAGATACATGTTATCAATACTCTTCCAGCACAGTTGGATTCTTCAGGAGTTATACCTGCTCAGGAGAAAAACACTATACAAACATTACAAGTACTTACCTCTGGTGTAGCCACTGATATAAAGGAATGGGATGTTGTCCAACCCCTGAAAATTGTAGGACAAATGGGACAGTCCATAAGTATGGATGGTTTTAGGGTTGGGGATGATGGGACGGAAATAGGAGACAATAATATACAGCTCGCAATTTCCCTTCCAGGTTTAATGACTCCAGTCAGCGATCCATCTCAGAACTTAAATAATGGAGCAATAGCCCATAACTCTCCAATTTATCAGAAGGAAAGGATGACAGAGGACCATACAAATGAAAACATTTTATGTGATGTTGGGTCCGTATCTGATCCTTCTAGCATATCTCAACCTTAAATAGACCAATTACAGATAGTTTATAAACCATAGATACATAGGGGAATAACAAAATCAAAATGGACAATTAATCCGGTTAAACCATATTTATTTTTCAGCGACTCTAACTTAGGTAGAATTGAAGATTTCATAAATGATCAAATAGAAATTAATAGTTACCCAGGAGCTAAGATTTGTCACATAGAAGCAATTTTAAAGAAAATAACCAGTAAATAAAATTAAAACAGTAGTGATCTCGGTAGATAAAAATAATAATAATAATAATAGAGACAATATAGAAACTAGTATTAAACAGAATTATCAAAGTTTGATGAGGGAGGAAAAGAAAAAAAATTTCTCTCTAAAATTTCCTTATAGTAATAATCAAGACTTAGATATAATAAACTCAATTGTAGATATAAATAATATAATACATACATACTTTAATTAGAACCACCAGAACCGGATGTGTTAGAAATTTGCAACGATCAAATACATTGGACACCAGAAACAGCTAGACTGATTTTGGATCATTGGCAGGAGGATTTAACTATTTGATGGTGCAAGTGAAGTAATTTCGGACCAGGATGCAAACATTTTCAACTTATCAAAAACATTTAGGCTTACAGAATCGGAGATTTCCCTTCTTCAAAAGGGCTTAACATTCATTCCAACCCCCACTATAATAGATAATGAACATTACAGAATCTGAGATTTCCCTTCTTCAAAAGGGCTTAACATTTATTCCAACCCCCACTATAACAGATAATGAATAAATCCGTAGGGCCATCCATCAGTATCACCGTAAATTAAAATTATTAGATTACTTTGACTATGAACCAAATCAAGCTCCACTTCCGTTTAGAGAACCCTCTATTTGGATACCAAAAAACAAATTCATTAGTGACCCGATTTTACAACTAATTAAACAGGATTGGCAAAAATTGGATCATATAGTCTATCAAAATAATATCACGGATAATTTAACAGAACAAGAAAGAAAAGCTTTAAATTATTTAAAACAATGAAAAAATATTATTATAAAACCAGCAGATAAAGATTCTATGACAATAATTCAAGACAGAGAACAATATTTGTTTGAGGCTTATAGACAACTAAATAATCAACAGCATTACTTACCATTAAAACAACTAGTACAAGACATAACAAAAAATAAAATAGCAGTAATATTAACTAGATTATTAGAACAAAAATATATTACTTACAACAATATTTCTCTGGACCTGCTAATCCATCGGCCCATAAATTTTATTTATTGCCAAAAATTCATAAACTTCCGCAATCTTGGACAGTACCTTTTCAGATTCCATCAGGTGGACCTATTGTATCAGACTGTTCATCTGAGTCTTATAGTATTTCAAAGTGCATAGATTATTTTTTAAATCCATTATCACAGAAACATAATAGTTATATTGCCCTGCAGTGGGCTGGCGCCCTGCCCGGGGTTTGTTTCCTGTCTTGCGTCCTGTGTTGGCTGGGATTGGCTCCAGCAGACCCCAGTGACCCTGTAGTTAGGATACTTTTCATTTTTTACAAATAATTAAACAATACCAGATCCCTACTCAGGCTTTTCTTTTTACTATGGACATAGAATCTCTTTATACAAATATAGATTTTCAGTTAGGTTTAGAAGCAGTACAAAACGTTTTTCACAAATTTCCGGATCCAAATAGACCAAATGCGCATTTGTTAGATCTTTTGGAAATCAATCTTACTCATAATGATTTTAAATTTAATGGTCAATTTTTTCTTCCAAAACACGGTACAGCTAAGGGAAAACATTTCACACCATCTTATGCCAACATATATACGGCCAACTGGGAACAACAAACTTTCAGTAAATGTACCGATCTCCCCTATTTTTATTTTAGGTATTTGGATGACATTTTCGGAGTTTGGACTCATTCTAAACAAGAGTTTGATATTTTTCTGGACACACTCAATTCTCATCATACTACAATAAAATTGCAGGCAACTACTAGTTTTTATAATGTTTCTTTTTTAGATACAGAGATTAGTTTTCAAATAATTTCAGTGGATAAAAAAGTTTTCTCTTCTAGAATTTATTTTAAACCAACAGACACACACGTGCTGTTACATGCATCAAGCTATCACCCTAAACATACATTCAGAGGCATCATCAAATCACAATTAATCTGGTTTTACAGAATTAACACCTTTTTGAGGGATACACAGCAAGCCACACACACTTTATTTCAGTCACTTAGGAAAAGGGGCTACATCAGACAGTTTCTTAGAATGATTCAGGATAAGGTAGCTCAGAGTTATAAAAATTATTTGGTTATGAACAGGTATGAAATTAAAAAGAATATAGGTATCCCACAGCTATTATACTCTCAAAACTTGCAAAGTAATCTATCTCTCCTAATCTTGCACGACTCTTTACCAACTTCAGATAATTCTTTGCAGTTTTCTTCTCAACGATTCTTGGAAAATAATTGCTTTTCTCTAAAGGCATTTTTATCTTTGATTTCTACTTTCTTTATAAGTTATACATTTTTGGATCAAAATAATACTTTACAAATTTCTATCTTTCTTTCTATCTTTTCTCTTGATGCATCCATGCCTATCTGTGAGGTGAACCTCGCAATAACAACCAAATTATTACAAAATTCAACTTTTGGTTTAATTGGGGCCATAACATATGGAATCTTTTCTGATTTAAATGATACTAAGCATACATTTCAATTCTTTTAAAACAACACGAATCAGAATTGCTCTTTTAATAAACATGATTACGTTTAGGCCTATAACAACTATTTTAATAAACATTATGATTACATTTCTAACAACTACTTTAAGGATGTTGTTTTGGTTTCTCTGTCTAATCTTGATTCCAATCACTCCACGGAAATGAATCAGTCTGCCCCTAGCCCTAATCTTAATTATCCTTCCCTTATCTGCCCTAATTTTAACCCTATGACTGGTCCAGTGATAAAGGATGATCCACCCCTCCCCAACCCTGAGATTAATAACCCTCCTTTATCCTTGCCTAAACCTAACCCTATTCCTAATCTTGATTATCTTTCCCTTGTCTGCCCTAGTCTTAACCCTTTGAGTAGTGTAATGATTAACTCTTTTAGGGCTAATTTTTTTTTTGTTTCTTTTCTCCCAGGGCTGAATATTTTTCCAAAAAATAACTTTTTTTAAAAAAAGAACACAAAGCAATTGAAATCAACAAAAAATATTTACTTTTGACAAATGTTACTGTCTTGCATGTTGTATGAGCCTCCATACTCTATGATTTCACATACATATCACATACATTTTACACAGCAAAGTCCTGCAAAGCCTGATCTCGCTCAAAGCAGCCAATTTCAGTCATTGCCACATTGCACTGCTTACAATATGTGTTGCTTTGGTGCCTACTTTTCAATTGTCTGTTGCTGCACTTTCCCACTTATATTGTTAGTGTGTACTGTAGAGAGACAAGTCACTCGTTTGCCATCGTGCCATGCCACTGCCACCAAGTTTTCTGAATAAAACTTTGCAGCATCATGTAACTATCATCACGCTGCATAACCTGTCCAAAGCCACCAGGGGACAAAGCACGTTTGGACCAATGGTCTCTGAAGTTATATCACCAGTTCTGTCCCATCTCTATTTGTAATGCCACAGCGCGCTTCATCTCGTCTTTTGTTGTGGGTTTCCACTTTGAAAAACGAGAATGCGATGCACGCGCAGCCCGCGATTCAAACAATTTCTCAGTCTACCTGTTTGTCCCGTCTGACAGCAGCTGAAAAGCAGCATCAGGAGAGAACAGTCTGAAGTAGTTCAGCAGCTAGTGATCTGTCGTGTCCAACAGCAAGCCATGCCGTCTTGTGAAGTCCGGTAGCCCACGGATCAATGTCTGTGTATTCCTCCCACGCGAACCTTGCCGTAGATGCATCGGCTGTGCGAATGCATTCAGCTGCCAGCGGATCAGCTGGCGCGACATCGGCTGGTGTCCGATCAGCTGATGCTGGCTTCTCATTCTCTTGTTCGATCTCCTGATCACTGTCAATAAAATCCAATTCTGAAAAATCAGAGTCCGACTCCGCGATAATGCGCAAAACATTGTCTGCCGAGTGTTTTCTTTTCTGCACTCGCTTCACTCCCTTGTGACATGTCGATGCCATTGTTTACATTTCGCAACTCATGCACACACAAGGATTAGTTGCCGAGTCGAGTCTAGCATTCCTCCAAGTACAGAGGGAATGCCTGTGATGTGACAGTGAGTTTTGTCGCCATTAACAGCTGATTGTCGCCCTCTATCCTTGGATGTCGACTTTTGTCGAACATTCGCCCTCAACCCCTCCTGTCGACAAAAGTCGACATCCGCCCTAAAAGAGTTAAAGATGATTTACCCCTCCCCAACCCTAAGCTTAATAACCCACTTTTATCCTTACAGAAACCTAAGCCTGGCCCTAATCTTAATTATCCTTCCCTTATCTGCCCTAACTTTAACCCTATAAATAGTCTAAGGATCTTTGTGCTGGTCCCAAGCCCGAATAAATGGGGAGGGTTATGTCAGGAAGGGCATCCGGTGTAAAATTTTACCAAATCAATATGCGGAAAACAATGCAAATTTCCATACCGGATTGGTCGAGCCCCAGGTTAACAACGACTGCCACCAGTACTGTTAGCCAACAGGGTGCTGGCGGAAATTGGGCTACTGTTGGCCGAAGAAGACGAGGGGGGAGACGTGTCCGGAGGCAAAAGGAGAGGAGGAAAGTAAAGAGAGTGGAACTGATGGTAGGAACTTTGAATGTTGGCAGTATGACTGGTAAGGGGAGAGAGTTAGCCGATATGATGGAGAGAAGGAAGGTTGATATATTGTGTGTGCAAGAGACTAAATGGAAGGGGTGGATTCAAATTGTTCTATCATGGTGTGGATAGGAGGAGAAATGGGGTAGGAGTTATTCTGAAGGAACAGTATGTCAAGAGTGTTTTGGAGGTGAAAAGAGTGTCAGGCAGAGTAATGATTATGAAGCTAGAAATTGGAGGTGTGATGATGAATGTTGTTAGTGCATATGCACCACAGGTTTGGTGTGCAATGGGTGAGAGAGAATATTTTTGGAGTGGGTTGGATGAAGTGATGAACAGTGTACCCAAGGGACAGAAAGTGGTGATTGGAGTGGATTTCAATGGGCATGTTGGTGAAGGGAACAGGGGAGACGAGGAGGTGATGGGTAGGTATGGTGTCATGGAGAGGAATGAAGAAGGTCAGAGGATAGTGGATTTTGCCAAAAGGATGGACATGGCAGGGGTGAATACGTATTTTAAGAAGAGGGAGGAACATAGGATTACGTACAAGAGTGGAGGAAGATGCACACAGGTAGATTACATCCTCTGCAGAAGAGTTGATTTGAAGGAGATTGAAGACTGCAAAGTGGTGGCAGGGGAAAGTGTAGTTAAGCAGCATAGGATGGTGGTCTGTAGGATGATGTTGGAGATCAAGAAGAGGAAGAGAGTGAGGGCAGAGCCAAGGATCAAATGGTGGAAGTTGAAAACGGAAGACTGCAAGGTTGAGTTGACTACAACAGATGTAGTAAGGGTGACAGCAAGAAGGGTGCTTGGCGTGACATCTGGAAAGAGGAAGGAGGAAAAGGAAACCTGGTGGTGGAATGAGGAAATACAGGAGAGTATACAGAGGAAGAGGATGGCAAAGAAGAAGTGGGATAGTCAGAGAGATGCAGAATGTAGACAAGAGCACAAGGAGATAAGGCGCAAGGTGAAGAGAGAGGTGGCGAAGGCTAAAGAAAAGGAGTATGATGACTTATATGCGAAGTTGTACACTAAGAGGGAGAAATGGACCTGTACTGATTGGCTAGACAGAGGGACCGAGCTGGGAAAGATGTGCAGCAGGTTAGGGTGATAAAGGATAAAGATGGATACGTACTCGCAAGCGAGGAAAGTGTGTTGAGCAGATGGAAATAGTACTTTGAGAGGCTAATGAATGAAGAGAATGAGAGAGAGAAGAGGTTGGATGATGTGGAGATAGTGAATCAGGAAGTGCAAAGGATTAGCAAGGAGGAAGTAAGGACAGGTATGAAGAGGATGAAAAATGGAAAGGCCATTGGTCCAGATGACATACCTATGGAAGCATGGAGGTGTTTAGGAGAGATGGCAGTGGCATTTTTAACCAGATTGTTTAATGGAATTTTGGAAAGTGAGAGGATGCCTGAAGAGTGGAGAAGAAGTGCACTGCTGCCGATATTTATGAATAAGGGGGATGTTCAGGACTGCAGTAACTACAGGGGAATAAAATTGATGAGCCACAGCATGACGTTATGGGAAAGAGTAGTGGAAGCTAGGTTAAGAAGTGAGGTGATGATTAGTGAGCAGCAGTATGGTTTCATGCCAAGAAAGAGCACCACAGATGTAATGTTTGCTCTGAGGATGTTGATGGAGAAGTTTAGAGAAGGCCAGATGGAGTTGCATTGCGTCTTTGTGGACCTGGAGAAAGCATATGACAGGGTGCCTCGAGAGGAGTTGTGGTATTGTATGAGGAAGTCGTGAGTGGCAGAGAAGTATGTAAGAGTTGTACAGGATATGTACAAGAGAAGTGTGACTGTAGTGAGGTCTGCGGTAGGAGTGATGGATGCATTCAAGCTGGAGGTGGGATTACATCAGGGATCAGCTCTGAGCCCTTTCTTATTTGCAATGGTGATGGACAGGTTGACAGACGAGATTAAACAGGAGTTCCCGTGGACTATGATGTTTGCTGATGACATTGTGATCTGTAGCGATAGTAGGTTGAGGAGACCCTGGAGAGGTGGAGATATGCTCTAGAGAAGAGAGGAATGAAGGTCAGTAGGAACAAGACAGAATACATGTGTGTACTGTAAATGAGAGGGAGGTCACTGGAATGGTGAGGATGTAGGGAGTAGAGTTGGCGAAGGTGGATGAGTTTAAATACTTGGGATCAACAGTACAGAGTAATGGGGATTGTGGAAGAGAGGTGAAAAAGAGAGTGCAGGCAGGGTGGAATGGGTGGAGAAGGGTGTCAGGAGTAATTTGTGACAGATGGGTATCAGCAAGAGTGAAAGAGAAAGGCCAACAGGACGGTAGTGAGACCAGCTTTGTTATATGGGTTGGAGACGGTGGCACTGACCAGAAAGCAGAAGACAGAGCTGGAGGTAGCAGAGTTAAAGATGCTAAGATTTGCAGTGGGTGTGACGAGGATGGATAGGATTAGAAATGAGTACATTAGAGGGTCAGCTCAAGTTGGACGGTTGGGAGACAAAATCAGAGAGGCGAGATTGTGTTGGTTTGGACATATGCAGAGGAGAGATGCTGGGTATATTGGGAGAATGATGCTAAGGATAGAGCTGCCAAGGAACAGGAAAAGAGGAAGGCCTAAGCAAAGGTTTATGGATGTGGTGAGAGAGGACATGCAGGTGATGGGTGTAACAGAACAAGATGCAGAGGACAGAAAGATATGGAAGAAGATGATCCGCTGTGGCAACCGGGAGCAGCCGAAAGAAGAAGATCCTTGCCTAAACCAAACCCTAGTGCTAGTTTTAATTATCCTTCCTCTATCTGCCCTAATCTCAATTCTAGGAGTAATTTCATGATTACAGATGAAGGATGTTGTTTTGGTTTCTCTGTCTAATCTTGATTCCAATCACTCCACGGAAATGAATCAGTCTGCCCCTAGCCCTAATCTTAATTATCCTTCCCTTATCTGCCCTAATTTTAACCCTATGACTGGTCCAGTGATAAAGGATGATCCACCCCTCCCCAACCCTGAGATTAATAACCCTCCTTTATCCTTGCCTAAACCTAAGCCTATCCCTAATATGGATGATTGGTTTACTCTTAACCCTACTATTAATGGGTGGAGTGGTGGCTCTGAGGCTAGGGATCTGCACTGGCAATCAGAAGGTTGCCGGTTTGAATACCGTAAATGCCAAAGGGGACTCTGCTCTGTTGGGCCCTTGAGCAAGGCCCTTAACCTGCAATTGGTCCATCCTGGGTATGATGTTAATCTGCATCCATCCCTGCATGTAGGCCCTCCTACCTGCAGGGAAAAACTTGGGGGTTGGTGGCAGAATTGGCACTCCAGCCACCATAAAAAACCTCCCACTTTTCCACTCCATCTGAATTAGTATGGTGCTGAGGTGTCACACGCTGCATGGCTGCACTCGGGTCCTAATCTGGGATCCTGAGTTGGTTTGTTATGTGGTGGGTGCGGCAATGTGCTGTATCGACGTGTGCTCCTAACCTCCTGTAATGTTAATGACTTTTTCCTTTATTTCCCCAATTCTAACCATATCCCCATAAATAGTTTAGCTATTAAAGATGGTCTTTAACCTTAACAATTCTCCCATATTCTTGCCTAATCCTAAAATTATCCCTAATCTTAGTAATCCTTGTCTAATTTTGTCTAATTATAAATCTATGCCTATGAATGGTATTAATAGATTAAGCATTAAAGAGGATCTGATCCCACTCAATCCTAACCTTAAGGACCCTCCTTCTATATGGCCTAATCCTATCTCTAACCCTAACACCTACTGTAAAAGTATTGCAATACCCCACCTCTGATCGGGACGATTCTTTATTACCTAAATTTAATTATAATCTGACAGAGATGAGTCAATCCCCCTTATCTTAGATCTTAATAGTGTGTTTTTATTCTCAACTAAATTAGATTCTAACATGGATAACAATTCGCACACAATCTTGGAGGACAGACAGACAGACAGACAGACAGACAGACAGACAGACAGACAGACAGACAGACAGACAGACAGACAGACAGACAGACAGACAGACAGACAGACAGACAGATAGATAGATAGATAGATAGATAGATAGATAGATAGATAGATAGATAGATACTTTATTAATCCCCAAAGGGAAATTCACATACTCCTCCTCTTGCCCACTCCTGATGCAGCCCACGATAGCAGTGTCATCAGCGAAATTTTGCATGTGGCAGGACTCCAAGTTGTATTGGAAGTCCGATGTATATAGGCTGAACAGGACCGGAGAAAGCACAGTCCCCTGCGACGCTCCTGTGCTGCTCACCACAGACCTGCAGTTCCCGAGACGCACATACTGAGGTCTGTCTGTGAGACAATTCACGATCCATGCCACCAGGTATGAATCTACTCCCATCTCTGTCAGCTTGTCCCTAAGGAGCAGAGGTTGGATGGTGTTGAAGGTGCTAGAGAAGTCCAGAAATATAATTATTACTGCACCACTGCCTCTGTCCAAGTGGGAGAGGGATCGGTGTAGCATGTAGATGATGGCATCCTCCGCTCCCACCTTCTCCTGGTATGCGAACTGCAGAGGGTCGAGGGCGTGGCGGACCTGTGGCCTCAGGTGGTGAAGCAGCAGCGGCTCCATGGTCTTCATCACATGTGACGTCATGGCGACATGTCCTAGTGAGCTGAATGACTTCAGACATGATACCTTTGCGACTGGGGTGATGCAAGATGTTTTCCAAAGCCTCTGGACTCTCCCCTGTTCCAGGTTCAGGTTGAAGATGCGCTGTAGAGGACTCACCAGCTCCAATGCACAGGCCTTCAACAGTCGTGGTGATACTCCATCTGGACCCACTAGTTTGCTGGCACGAAGTCTCCTCAGGTCTCTGCTTACCTGGGCTGCTGTAATTGTGGGTGGGGGAAAACTCTATCCTATGCTGGTATCAGCATAAGGATGGATGGTGGATGCAGTTCTCTGAGGTGAGAGTGAGAATGGGTTAGGGTGGTCAAACCTGCTAAAAAAGTTGTTCATCAGGTTTGCTTTCTCCCTGTCTCTCTCGATGGAGGCACCCCGCTTTGAGCTGCAGCCAGTGATGATTTTCATCCCATCCCACACTTCCTTCATGCTGTTATTCTGCACCTTTTGCTCCAGCTTTCTTCTGTACTGCTCCTTCGCTGCCCTGAGCTGGACTCGGAGTTCCTTCTGCAAGCGCTTGAGCGCATGCTCATCACCGTCTTTAAAAGCCCTTTTCTTCTGGTTCAAAAGGCCCTTGATGTCACTTGTAATCCATGGCTTGTTGTTAGCATAGCAGCGTACTGTTCTTACTGGAACTACAATGTCCATACAGAAGTTAATGTAGTCAGTAGTGCAGTCAACAACCTCCTCAATGTTCTCACTATGTGACCTCTGCAG
Organism: Erpetoichthys calabaricus; assembly: GCF_900747795.2. NCBI lineage: Eukaryota > Metazoa > Chordata > Cladistia > Polypteriformes > Polypteridae > Erpetoichthys > Erpetoichthys calabaricus. The sequence continues at coordinate 158,111,860 of NC_041397.2, read as the reverse complement.
GATATCCCAGTCCGTAGTTCCAAAGCATTCTCTCAGAGCCTGCTCTGCCTCAGGGGACCATTTCCTGAATGAGCGTGTGGTTGTAGGTAGCTACCTTACTCTTGTTTTGTAGTGAGGCTGAAGCAGAACCATGTTATGATCTGCTTTCCCAAGCGCAGGCAGTGGGGTGGCGCTGTAAGCATCCTTAACGTTTGCATATAGTAGGTCAATAATCGTATTTCCCCGGGTGTTACAATCCACATACTGGGAGAAGGCAGGTAATGTTTTGTCCAGCGTCACATGGTTAAAATCTCCAGAGATTAGCACAAGCGCCTCGGGTGCTGTGTTAGTAGTTTAGCAACAGCAGAGTGGATGATGTCACCCGCTATCTCCATGTCCGCACGAGCAGGGATGTAAACAATAACAACAATGACATGTCCAAACTCTCTGGGCAAGTAATAGGGACGTAGACTTAACGGCCAACAGTTCAGTGTCCCTGCAGCAAGTGGGGATTTTGACATTTACATGTCCAGGGTTGCACCACCTTGTGTTCACATAGAGAGCGAGTCCTCCTCCTTTCCGCTTCCCGCAGGTATTTGCGTCTCTGTCCGCTCTAAATGTGCTAAACTCGGGTAGCTCCACGTTAGCATCTGGGATGCTAGTTGTTAGCCACATTTCAAAAACACAACAAACTGCACCCTCTGTAGGTCATGATATTTTTCACCAGAGCAGCCAGTTCTTCGATCTTACTTGGTAGTGAGTTCACATTTCCCAGGATCACAGAAGGCACCGAAGGCTTGTATCGCCACTTCCTCGCTAGCCGCTTAGCCTTTAGCTTAGCGCCGGCTCTGCTGCCATGATACGGCCTTCTTACTTTGTTAGGTAAATAGGGAACCACACCAGTATGGGCCTTTGTTCTCAGCGCTGGAAGTTGACTACCTGAATAGACGAGTTTCGGCGTGTAAAAATCCATGTCCAAGTAGTAAAAAGAGGAAGATGGTTTGTGGTCTTCATTATTGGTGGATAAAAAAAATCAAGGTTATCATCCTTTTAGTATTGGGAAGAGCAGTTGGGATTCATGTTATTTGGATGAATGGGAGGGATTATGGGATAAAAGGGAAAGTGAGTTAATTTGTAAAATTATTTTTCCACAAATAAAGGTTAATCATTTCTGGCAAAACATGATCGGGTTAGTCTTTAATTTAAATCTTAAACTGGAATGGGGAAGGAAGGGAGGTTTCTGGAGGAGCAGGGATTTGGGGGAGGAGGAAAAGAAAAAATCACCAACTAGGAATAGATTGAGGGTGGGTCAGGATGGTCAGAATATTTCACTAAATTCCCCTGGTTGGATATCTTTCTTTAGTTCATTAAACACAACACAGCAACACAATAAATTTCCCATTACATATTTGGATTTAGCTCAAAATACAGTTAGAATTTTACAACAAAATTTTAGAAATTGTCAATTGGATTTTCCTCCCTTGCAAGAATACAAATTAATCATAGTTTATAGGAGAAATTCAAATTTAAAGGACCTATTAGTGCATGCCTCGTGCAACAATGAGAAGAGAAAAACTAATAAAACAGCTTGGGTGGTTCCATTTTTAAATAAAAAAATAATTCTAAATAAAATAACAAACAGAAATACCTATTTTGTCAAACCTTTCAACTATATTCGAAAAATTGTATTTACGCAATCCAGTGTAAGAGCTGCGAGAATATTTATATTGGAGAAACTAAAAATACATTACGAGATAGGTTTGTACAACATTTGAGATTCATAAACAATCAGAAAAAACAAACGGTTCTTTATCAGAAGTTGATGTAGTCAGTAGTGCAGTCAACAACCTCCTCAATGTTCTCACTATGTGACCCCTGCAGGATATCCCAGTCCGTAGTTCCAAAGCATTCTCTCAGAGCCTGCTCTGCCTCAGGGGACCACTTCCTGAATGAGCGTGTGGTTGTAGGTAGCTACCTCACTCTTGGTTTGTAGTGAGGCTGAAGCAGAACCAGGTTATGATCTGCTTTCCCAAGCGCAGGCAGTAGGGTGGCGCTGTATGTGTCCTTAATGTTTGCATACAGTAGGTCAATAATCGTATTTCCCCGGGTATCTATCTATCTATCTATCTATCTATCTATCTATCTATCTATCTATCTATCTATCTATCTATCTATCTATCTATCTATCTATCTATCTATCTATCTATCTATCTATCTATCTATCTATCTATCTATCTATCTATCTATCTATCTATCTATCTATCTATCTATCTATCTATCTATCTATCTATCTATCTATCTATCTATCTATCTATCTATCTATCTATCTATCTATCTATCTATCTACTGGGAGAAGGCAGGTAATGTTTTGTCCAGCGTCACATGGTTAAAATCTCCAGAGATTAGCACAAGCGCCTCGGGGTGCTGTGTTTGTAGTTTAGTAACAGCGGAGTGGATGATGTCACCTGCTATCTCCATGTCTGCGCGAGCAGGGATGTAAACAATAACAACAATGACGTGTCCAAACTCTCTGGGCAAGTAATAGGGACGCAGACTTACGGCCAACAGTTCAATGTCCCTGCAGCAAATGGAGTTTTTGACGTTTACATGTCCAGGGTTGCACCACCAATCAGTAAAAACAAACGGTTCTTTATCAGCACTTTTTTAATGAGACTCATCAACCAACTATGTTTGGTTTAGAACAAAACATTAATTGGTCCAAAAGAATACGTTTAAGGAAAGAAAATGATTGGATTAACAACTTGGGAACATATCATCTGGCCTGATTTAACGAGAAATACAGGTATCCCCAGGTTACAGACATCCGACCTACGACTTACGAACGAGGATGCAGCTGCGACGCATGCACCTCAGTAACTGCTGCTCCGTCATCTTCGGCCTGGGGATGCTGCAAGCGGTGGCTGGAGGGGAGCGATTTCGCTGCTCGCGCAGTGTATTGTCCCTCGGGCAGCCCCCGGCAGCAAGTGGTGACCCGTGGTCCATAGTCACAGGGGCCACAGCTATCGCTCATGTGCAGGACGATGGTTCGCTGCCCGCCCACTACGCTGCTGCAGCTACTGCTCCTGACTGGGCGCAGGCTGGATGGAGCGGAGGGGAGGGGAGCATTTCACTGCCCGCCCAGCACACACGGCTGGTAATGCTGCAAGCGGTGACCCGGTTGTGGCTGAACGGGGCGGCGGAAGTAGCATTGTAGTGTGCCTCGGATGGCTACCTGTTGAACTGGGGTTGGGCGATTCACTACTCGCCTTTGGCCGCACTGTGTTCGTTCTACAGCATACTGTAGTGGATGTGACTGTGAGGTGGGCTGGTGATGAACCGCCCCTCGCCTCCCCCATTCATTCTCAATAACAAGCCTGCTTGTACTGTTACGCACATAGCAAGAAGTTGTCTCTTGTCAGTACATCAGCCGTGTTTATGACTGGTGCCTTCCTGCTGTGATAGTGTGTACAGTGCTGTGCAGAAGAGCTCATCTTAACCTCTTGTCTTCACCCTTCAAGAATGTCTCTGAAACACAAATCTGATGCAAGTGCTGGTGATATAGTAAAGAGAAAAACCATCACCATTGAAAATAAAGTAGAAATAATAAAAAGGTCAGAGAGGGGTGAAACTCCATCATTCATTGGCAGAGCACTTGGTTACAGTCGGTCAACAATAGCATTTATTAAAATAATGTACCTGTTCCGACTTACATACAAATTCAACTTAAGTACAAACCTACAGTCCCTATCTCGTACGTAACCTGGAGACTGCCTGTAGAGAGATAGTATTTTTAAATGTATGGGGTTATTGTATTTTAGGGGATTTTTTTGGTTTTATTTTATTTGATATAATTAATTTGCTTTAATTTTAGTTAATTATGATGTTCAGGATAATTAATTTAGAAACTAGAATAACTTAATTGTTAATAGGGGGAGTAGTGAGCCCATGCTGTAGCAGTAATGCTATTATCCCCTACCCTAAGCTTAAACAGTCATCCTACAAAACATAAAATGAAATTTTGAACAATAGTTGTTGGTCTTATTGGTTTTGGATTTATTTATTTATCATTTTATTTAGTTGCTCAATGGCAACTCTGGTCTGTACCGGGAACTGAGAAGTGTGAAAGATAGAGGCACTGTCGACCCCTTGAACCCTCAGACCAAACGTCAGACACCAGATAAAAGTCCAATATATCTTTATTTTATAATAATAATGTGCACCAAGCACCCTCCACTCCACTATACTCATATAATAAATCAATAATCAAATAAACAATCAATACAATCCTCCACTCCCAGACGCGTTGCCACCATTCCACCCAGCTTAGCTCAACGCTCTGGTGTTTCACTGTCCTTTTTATAGTCCTTGACCCGGAAGCATTTCACCCTCTCTGTCCATGTGACCTGGAACACTTCCGGGTCAGATAAAAAATCCTTCTTTACTTCACCCAGGAAGTACATCGTTCCCTTTGTCCACGTGACTCTGACGTACTTCCTGGGCGTAAGGCAAATAGTCTCTGTGCCTCCCTGCAGCGTCCTCTAGCAGGCCCCAAGGTATCCAACAGGGCTGAGAATAAAAACTACATTGTCCAGTATTCCCTGCTGGCATTCGGGGCACCTCCATGCTGGGATGCCGGCCATATCCCACAGAAGGACAGCTGTGAGGGCTCTGGAGGCAGATAAAGAGGCATTTGTTAGAGGAATCTATGAGCAAGTAACACAACATCTGTGGTCTAGCAACCCACGTCCTGCTTACAGAGGAATCGAAGCATTATGCACATCTGAATCTGTTCCTCGGAGAGTCGTAGTCAGGGCAGCTGATGGAATGGTCCTTACGGATGACGCTGCAGTTGTGACCTGCTGGGCTGGCTACTTTGAGAAGTTGTTCAAAGTTGATCCTTCGGCCAGGACATTGGATATCTCTGGGTCCACGGTCCTTGAGGCTGATCCTCCAATTAGCTGTGAACCACCCAATCTCACTGAGATTGCCCAGGTGGTGAACAAGCTGAGGGGAGGAAAGGCTGCAGGGATCTTTGGTATCAGGGGTGAACTTCTCCAGGCTGGTGGTAAGGTTATCCTCCTGGCATTGCAAGCAATATTTGCTTCCATTTGGGAGACTGGGATCATCCCAACTGACTGGAAAACGGGACTTGTCGTCCCTATCTGGAAAGGAAAGGGTGATCGCCTGGATTGCAGCATCTACAGAGGGATAACACTGCTCTCAGTGCCGGGTAAGGTCCTTGCTAGGGTCGTCCTCAATAGGATCTGTGATCACTTGCTCACCTACCAGTGACCAGAACAGTCTGGTTTTACATCTAAGAAGTCTACCATCGACCGCATCCTGGCACTGAGGGTTCTCATGGAGAGCAAATGCGAATATTGGCAGAGTTTCTTTGCAGCCTTTGTTGATTTTCGTAAAGCATTCAACTCAGTTGATCGAGCTGCCCTGTGGAACATCCTGAGGGTTTGTGGGATCCCCTCAAGGTTGCTGGATACCATGGCCGGCCTGTACAACGGTACTGTGAGTGCTGTGCAGAGTGGAGGCAGAACCTTTGTGTTTTTCCCGGTTGATTCTGGGGTTCGTCAAGGTTGTGTTCTTGCTCCTACTCTGTATAATGCTTGTATGGACTGGGTGTTGGGCAAGGTCGTGGGGTCCAGCGGCTGTGGGGAATCTGTTGGTGACGAAAGATTCATGGATCTTGACTTTGCTGACGATGCTGTGATTATCGCGGAGTCAATGGAGGCTCTGATCAGGGCGCTTGAGATACTAAGAAAGGAGTTTGAGTGTCTGGGCTTGCGAGTGTCCTGGATAAAAACCAAGATCCAGGCCTTTAATGACCTCTTGGGCACAGCCATCAGCAGTGTGTCTGTTTGCGGAGAGAGTGTCAACCTTGTCGAGAGGTTTACTTACCTTGGCAGTGACATTCATGTCTCTGGTGACTCTTCCTATGAAGTCAGTAGTCGGATTGGGAGAGCATGGGAGGTCGCTGGAAAGGGGTGTGTGGCGCTCCCTATATCTATGCAAAAGGATGAAGGTCTTTAGAGTCCTGGTGCTTCCTGTCTTGCTATATGGTTGCGAGACATGGACACTATCCAGTGACCTGAGACGAAGACTGGACTCCTTTGGTAGTGTGTCTCTCTGCAAAATCCTTGGGTACCGTTGGCTTGACTTTGTGTCGAATGAGCGGTTGCTCATGGAGTCATGAATGAGGCACATTACCTGCATTGTGAGGGAGCGTCAGTTACAGCACTACGGCCATGTGGTCCCCGAGGGTGATCCAGCTTGTAAGATCCTCATTGTTGGGGACCTGAGTGGCTGGACCAGGCCAAGGGGTCACCCATGTAACAACTGGCTGCAGCAGATAAAGGGTCATGTCCTGTGGGTGGGACTGGACCATGTGTCTGCCTGGGGGGTTGCCAGCTGGGACCCATGTAGTGGGTGCGGCAACGCACTGTACCAGTGTATGCTCCCCAACTTGACTTGACTTGATTTAAATCTTTCCAAATGAATACTAAATTGACAAATCAAGAAATTCCTTTCTAGTTATTAATTCTGACTGCTGTAAATTAATTCTAGGGTTTCCCTGGTTGAAATGATGCAACACTGTTGATAATTGGAATCAAATGAATTACAATCTTTGCCAAGAAAGTTCGTAGTTGTGTACAAAAATACATATTTCGAGTTAAAAATGCTATTCAGTTAGCAATATACCTGAAATTTATTTAGACTTTGTATATGTTTTTAGCACACACAAATCATTGGAGTTGACTCCTCATCCACACTATGCCCAGCTTTACTAAAAGGAAGGTTATAGACTTTATCACGGCCAGTGAATAAGATTATTTAGCAACTGGATTTGTTCACTCATTATTTGGTTCAACTGTGGCTGGAATTTTTTTATTAAAGAAAAAAGATGGTATACCAAACTTGAATCAGCTATAGGTAAGTAAATAAGATGAATGTAAAGAACAAGATACCTTAAATCTAATTTTTTCTAAGCCAAATTTAAAATGCTACAAAGTTGAATTTAATGCCTACAGGCTCATCCATATCAGACAGTTACCAGTACAAAACTACTTTTAACTTGTCATCTAGTTGTTGAAAGTATTTTGTTATACTGTAAAGTGTTGCGAATACTCCAGCAATTTTTCAGTCATTTTGAAATGCCATATTTTGAAATGTTTTAGGATTATTTGTATTCATGATAGTCTTATTTTTTCACCCTTTACAAAGACACATGTTGCTTCTGTTTGAGTAGTACTTTCTCATTTAAGGATAAGATATAAAATGTTAAAATTAGAAAAGTATCAATTCCACCAGTTCTCTTCCAGATTTACTATGAGAGAGTAATTATGGATTTTGTCAAAATTCTATCAATAAAAATGGCCCTGATCTTAACTTTGTTAATCATGTTAGGTGTTATTTTGGTGTTGTGAACTATAATTTTTTTTTACTCCAGGCAAAAGACTGGTGCAACATTCAGGGATTGTTCCTGACTTGTACCCAATACTTGCTGGTATAGGCTTCCGCTTCCCATGGCCCTTGCTCAGGATAAATGGGTTTGGAAATGGATGGATGGATAAATGTCTTATAAAGAATTTTAGCACCATTATATCTCCAAATACAAAAACAAAATCATGAAAAACTGCCCAAAAATCCTGAAAATTTTACCATCTGCTCCTATGTTCTGTCACCCTTATTATTCCTTACAATGTGAACTTGAACCCAATCTAAGGTGCAATTTTGTCTCTGATTTTTCTGACACAGCAAACTTTCACACATTTGCCATATTCTAAAAAACATTGCTTCCGTAGTATCAAAATTTGATTTTTGGCATTTAAGAAATATTAGCCATGAAGTCGGTACTTGTAGGACAAGCTGGAATTACTCATTTTGCTATGCACACAAGAAGCACACAAGACTTCTGATAAAAAGCAAACTGCCAGACACCATTAATTCCTGCAAGAGTGCCAGTTCCTCTCCATATGGCCTCTTCAGAAATGCATCTGTCTGATAAAATTATCGCTCCCAAAGTGACACCCAGAGATATTTTCTTGCTGCACAATCTAAATCCTTGATCAGATGAGACCAAATATTAATGCAAGATATTCAGCATTCAGCTATTTGAATTTCTCAGGTTCTTCCTTTTCAAAGAAGGTAGCATGTGTTTTTCTACCCCGTGACAAATGGAAGATATTGATGAAGAAGCAAGAGCTTTTTTTTCTTTTCTTTAAAAGAACACGACACAGAGTAAGAGAGGGAGGAGAAATAATGTGATGTCTGTGGCCGCATTCTGTTTGACTTGTTTGTCAATTTCTTGGTTATGTTTTGTAGTGTAATAGCGATTTGATGAGGGGTGCATTGTTTGTTTTCAGATAGTTCAGCTGACTGGTGTGGAGGTGGGAGCAAAGTGCTTTCTGTCTGTCATGCTGCCTGCAACTGTAATGATTAGCCATTAGTGAGGTGGGAGTTGTTTTCACATGTTTCTCGCAAATTTAATTTTGCTACGTTTCTAATGGTAGTTGGCAAGGAGTATGTAACTTGTTTTAGGATAGTTCAGCTGAGTGGTGGATGCAAAGTGCTTTCTTTCTGCGTCACGCTATCTATTAGATAGATAGATAGATAGATAGATAGATAGATACTTTATTAATCCCAAGGGGAAATTCACATACTCCAGCAGCAGCATACTGATAAAGAACAATATTAAATTAAAGATTGATAACAATGCATTAATGATTGAGTGAGAGCTGCAAGGTGCCATTCTGTATTCAGGTGGACAGAAAATGGCTTGTCTTTGTGGCATAAATCTTACATGTATTTATGAAGTTATTTTTGTTATTGCAAACAGATGCCATTTACATAATTGTTTTGTATATAGTTATCTTTTCATAATTGGTTTTGTACATGGAATTGTAAAATCAGGTTAAAAATCTTTTTTTTCCACTTCAGCTGTTGTTGGATCTCTGTCATTACAAATCAAGTTGATTATGTTGTTATATTTTAGTTTTTTTCTTTTTTTTTTTTTTTGTGAAGATGTTTTTGAATCTTACACACAGTATAATTTCCGTACCAAATAGATATATTCTGACATAGTAACGTTTGCCCTTCAAAATGATACATAGGTCATGAGTTTTCAACAATGCATATAAATGCTAGGGATACTTATTTAAAAATAGTACAAGTGGAGAAAATAATTGTTTTTTACTACTTTAAAACAGTAAAATAAACATTGGTTGCAGACATTTGAAAACTTTTTTTGGTGTTCCTAACAGTTTGGGTACAGATTCTGTGTTACTGTTGTCGTGTTGGGACGTTTATTCCAACCCTTATGACAGTAAGAATAACATTTTAAATGTATTTTGGAAGAGGGTGTCATTACTTGAAACCTTGTCAAGGAATATCAGGTGCAGCAGGAATTAAGAGACCTTACATAAAAGTCACACATTTGTTTTTCTAAAGATGGGAGTTGACTAATTAACCAAGGTGAGGGAGAAGAGCTCCCTAAAAAAGAAAGAAAAGTGTGCTGAAGATCTCTGCCTGACCTGAAAAGGAACAAAATGCCAACATCACACCTCAAGTACACCTACTTTTATTCTGAAGAACTTTAATAATTGTAACTTAATAGTTAGGACACAGCCAGCTAATGTATTATGGCATTGGTATCTTTTTAGTTGAAAAGTAACAACTTTTGTGAAAGATAAGTTTCCCTCCCTAAATCCAGTAAGAAAGTTCAGAACAGCATCTCACACTCACACATACACACCAAAATTGTGGAGAGGAAGTAAACCAGTGCAGACTAGCTATGAGCCAATTGCTGCCACCTTCAGGGTGTAGACACTAGAAACTTTATAACTAGCTAAAGAACACATCCATTTTGAGCACAAAGAACAGAAGAAAGCAGATCATAAAGGTTTGGGGCAATGAAGTGAACCTCATGATTTGTACATAAATAAAAGGACAAAACAAGTCTTCTTCAGATGGTCGTCACCCAACTGTTCTAAGATGGTAGTTTATAAAAAACTGTGAAGAGGCATTAATGGTAAACTGGAAACCAGAAGTGACATTGGTGGCCAGTTCATAATTCATTCTTTCTGCAGAGGGCAGATATAAGAGAGGCATTAGATGACACTGAAAACCGCTGGCTCAGAGGGTCATTAATATCAACTGAGCACTGTGGTTGTCTCCCAATTGCACATGAATGACACATTCACTGCTTCCGTCCACACCTGTCGGGTCAGATGGTACAAGCCGAGAAGTTCTGAACATGAGAAAGAGCATTGGCATTGATGTGGAGGAAGCTCTGGTGGAATTGAACTGAAAAGTTGCATGGGCTGAAGATCCGAGCACCTGCTAGTGACAGGCGGGTTTGACTCTTTATGCAACCCCATCCACCATTGTGGGGCATGGTTAGTGTCTAGAGTGAACTTGCGTCCCAGGAGGTAGTATCTCAGCTGCTAATTGCCCAATGTGGACACTGAAGTCGAAAACAACGGGAAAAACACCAATTTAAAATAAAAAGCAATTTCTTTATTCTTGGTGAGTTAAAGGGACTGCAGCCCTGAACAGACTGGATCCCCCCCCAGCTCAGTGCCACTGGTTGGTCAGAACTTATATTCTCTCTTATATTGCCTAGCTTATTCATTAGCCAAAAAGAAAAAAACATGACAGTTCATTTTGAGGTCATACATAGATTGCTGTAAGTTACGGTTACATCCTGATTTATTACATGCAGGAGTGCACAGTCCTTAGTAAAATAAAGAGTTATCAGGGCGCTCACATTCCTAAAAATACGCTTCTATCAGCTCACACACACAAGACCAGTTAAAAATATCTCTATAGTTCAGTACTTTAGTTACAAAGAAATTACATTCTTATAGCTTTAATATGTTCATTAGATTTTGTCTGGTTAGATTAATAAATCCTTATTTATTAATCCATAAGGGATATGTTTCTTATAGTTTTAAACAAGGATTCAGAAACTATCACATTGATTTATAATATCACAGGGTGTCCTGTTAGTATCAAGAGGTCAGCATTTTCTCATAAAAGAATGTAAGTTAATCACATAATTCTGTGCACAATCTTAATTCTTTTTCTATCTAAATGAAGAACAAATTCATATAGAAGTAATAAATCCTATAGCACTCTGCAGCATGATTAATACAAAAGACAGTCCTTGGTATTTGTGAGTTAAATACTTATAATCATTATAGTTAACAATGCTTTTCTTCTTTCACACCAACTTCATTGTAAAGGCTTCCTGTTCCATGGCTGCATACCTTGTCTTGTGATCCAACAGTTTCTGGCTCAGGAATAAGACTGGATGTTTGACATCGGACTGGAGAATGAGAGGCAACAGAAAGTCAGGAGCCATTGACATAGTTGTAGAAGTAAGGTCATGTTTTAGGTCACAGGATGCAGCCTCTACTTTGTCATCCCAAACCACCAGATTGGGAACTTGCTTCTTTGTCAAGGCACAAACCGGTGCTAGTACCCTGCTAAACCCAAAAATGCCATGACCTGCTACTTTGTTTGTGGAATGGTCAGCGCGGTATGGCATGAACTTTGGTATACCGTGGACAGACAGTGCCCCTACCCCCAAATAACCTAAATACTTGGTTTCCATCAACTCAGAATAACATTTCATTGGATTGATATGCAAACCAGCTTCACATAGTGCCAGGAGCACCACCCTAACATGTTGCACATGATTCTCCCACATGCCAGAATAGATGATGTCATCCAGGTAGGTGGCACTATATGAATTGTGGGGTCGTAGCATTCTATCCACCAGACACTAGAAGGCGGCAGGTGCCCTGTGCAATCCAAAAGGGAGGACATGAAAACTGAAAAAGAAAAACTAGAGGTATGGGAATTCTTATACATAGAAGAGTCTCATTTGAGGTATCAGATGTAGTATCTGATCCTGAAGGGAGACGTGTGATTGTCATGGGCAATTTATTTAACTGTAAAGTGATTTTGATAAATATTTATGCACCAAATGTGGATGATAGGGTATTTATGCAAAATGTATTTACATCCATTCCCAGTGTGAGCATTCATAAAATTATAATGGCTGGGGACTTTAATTGTGTTTTAAATCCAGACTTAGATAGGTCTCCTGTCACAGGGGTGATAACATCTAACACTGCAAAGACAATTAAAGTTTGCAACTGACCACAACTTATCAGACCCCTGGAGATTTCTAAACCCAAACTCAACAACATATTCCTTCTACTCACCAGTGCATCACTGCTACTCAAGAATTGATTATTTCTTTGTACAGTAGATAACAATTTCTTGCCTATGATTAAATCTTGCAAGTACAACACTGTTCTTATTTCCGACCATGCCCCTCTGATCTTGGAGCTAAAATCATTATGCCCTACATACTCACCTCGCAGATGGCATCTTAACCCACTTTTATTAGCAGATGAGAACTGTACAGAATTTATCAAAACAAATCAGTTTTTTTCTAGAGAATAAAATACATCCTCAGAGGTCTCTGCAGGAATACTCTGGGAAACCCTGAAAGCCTTCTTAAGAGGACAGTTTATCTCATATCTTTCCCACAGAAATAAATTAGAAACCAAGAAGGTATCAGAGCTAACCAGTGAAATTACAAGAATAGATCAAGAACATGCCAGGTGTCCAAGTGAGGCTCTTCATAGGCAAAGGCAGGCTCTGCATTCAGAGCTCAACCTCTTAACAACTAAAGAAACTGAACAGCTCATTTTTAAATCAAGACATCATTACTATGAACATGGAGTAAAGGCTAATAAGCTCTTAGCTTAACAAATCAACAAGCAAGAAGTTTGCAATGCAATTCAAGCAATCACCAACACAAACAGAGACAAAATCATTGACCTTAAAAATATAATGCACACATTTAGAGACTACAGTAATCCCTCCTCCATCGTGGGGGTTGCGTTCCAGAGCCACCCGCGAAATAAGAAAATCCGCGAAGTAGAAACCATATGTTTATATGGTTATTTTTATATTGTCATGCTTGGGTCACAGATTTGCGCAGAAACACAGGAGGTTGTAGAGAGACAGGAACGTTATTCAAACACTGCAAACAAACATTTGTCTCTTTTTCAAAAGTTTAAACTGTGCTCCATGACGAGACAGAGATGACAGTTCCGTCTCATAATTAAAAGAATGCAAACATATCTTCCTTTTCAAAGGAGTGCATGTCAGGAGCACAGAATGTCACATAGATAGAGAAAACAATCTCTGGCAAACAAATCAATAGGGCTGTTTGGCTTAAGTATGCGAAGCACCACGGCACAAAGCTGTTGAAGGCGGCAGCTCACACCCCCTCCGTCAGGAGCAGACAAGGAGAGATAGAGAGAGACAGAGTTTGTTTTTCAAGCAAAAATCAATACGTGCCCTTCGAGCTTTTAAGTATGCGAAGCACCGTGCAGCTGCACAAAAGATAGCAACGTGAAGATAATCTTTCAGCATTTTTAGACGAGCGTCCGTATCGTCTAGGTGTGCGAACAGCCCCCCTGCTCAATCCCCCTACGTCAGGATCACAGAAAGTCAGCGCAAGAGAAAGAGAAAAGTAAGCTGGGTAGCTTCTCAGCCATCTGCCAATAGCGTCCCTTGTATGAAATCAACTGGGCAAACCAACTGAGGAAGCATGTACCAGAAATTAAAAGACCCATTGTCCGCAGAAACCCGCGAAGCAGCGAAAAATCCGCGATATATATTTAAATATGCTTACATATAAAATCCGCGATGGAGTGAAGCCGCAAAAGGCGAAGCGCGATATAGCGAGGGATTACTTTACTATCCTTATATTCTACTGAGTTTAAAGTAGACAAGACACAATCTAATGTATTTCTGTATGCATTACAGAAACCACAAATAGATACTCTTAGTGCAGAGGAATTGGATAAACCTTTGGCACTATCAGAATTACTAGATGCTATAAAGTCACTTAAGAGTAGAAAAGCAGCAGGCCATGATGGCTACCCTGTCGAATTTTATAAGAAATTCTCCACTCATCTAGCTCCCCTTTTATTAGCAACACTCAGAGAAGCTAGAGACAATAAAATTCTACTTCAAACATTTCGCCAAGCATTAATCATCGCCTTTCCTAAACAAAATAAGGACTTATTACAATGTGCATCATACAGACCAATTTCACTTCTGAATAATGTTATGTTAAGATACTCTCCAAAGTCCTAGCTAGAAAGATGGAGAAAGTGCTGCCTTAAGTAATATCACAAGATCAAACTGGATTTATTAAAGGCCGACACTTAGCTTCCAATCTTCGACGCCTGTTTAATGTAATATATTCACCCACAAAGTCAAACACCCCAGAGATATTATTATCGTTGGATGCAGAAAAAGCATTTGATATGATTGAATGGGACTACCTTTTCACTACATTGGAGAAATTTGGGTTTGGCCTGAACATTTGTGCATCGATCAAACTACTGTTTACCAATCCAGAAGCTCCAGTTTGTATTAACATTAATTCAGACTACTTTAAACTAGAATGTGGTACCAGAAAAGGATGCCCCTTGTCACCACTACTTTTTGCAATTGCCATTGAGCCACTGGCAGTTCACTGTCAAAATGCTTATCAAATAAAGGGGATTATCAGAGAAGGACTTGAACAGAAAATTTCTCTGTATGCAGATTATATGGTACTGTGTATATCAGACCCACAAAATACTGTGCCTGCAGTCCTAACAGCACTTACAGAATTTCAAAAGATATCTGGTCTCAGAATTAATTTGAATAAAAGTGTGCTCTTTCCAGTGAATTCTCAAGCATACAATATTAGATTGGACACCTTCCCTTTTATCATTGCAGATCAGTTCAAATACCTAGGGGTAAACATCACAAGTACACATAAAGCTCTTTATCAACAAAATTTTGCCGTCTGTATGGAAAAAATTAAGCAAGACTTGCATAGATGGTCAATCCTTCATCTCACTTTAGCTGGAAGAATTAACGTCATTAAGATGAATATCCATCCTAAGCTTCTCATTTTATTTCAAAACATTCCAATATACATCAGTAAATCTTTTTTTAAAAATTAGATTCAACCATAACCTCATTTATTTGGAAATTAAAACATCCAAGTATCCAAAGAGCCACCCTACAAAGACCTAAGTGAGAAGGTGGCATGGCTCTACTTAACTTTCGGTTTTATTACTGGGCAGCAAACATACAACTATAAAAACCTGGACATGGACACAAATAGACGAACATACACAGGGTTGGTCCACAATAGAAATAAAATCCTGCAGTACTTCTTTATATTCCCTGCTTTGTGCCCCTATAAATGCAAGTTATCGCCAATATACTAACAACCCAATTGTGCTTCACTCACTCAGAATATGGAACCAATGTAAGAAGCATTTTAAGATAGAGAAGCTTTTATCTGTGGCACCTCTGCACGAGAACCACCTTTTTCAACCCTCGCAAACATATGCAGTTTTTAATATCTGGAAAACATTTGGGATTAAATCACTTAGAGATCTGTACATAGACAACATCTGCATCCTATGAACAATTACATTCCAAATTTAACTTTGCAGCAACACATTTCTTTCACTATCTTCAAATTAGAAACTTTGTTAAACAGAACCTGCCTCCCACTATGCTGGAAAAAAATATTGCTCAGTCTCGAAGACTCAGACAGCATTTCTGCAATATACAAAACCATTTTACAGTCCCTCCCTTTCAAAGATCCAAGAGGACAGTGGGAAAAGGACCTCTTACTCAATATCTCAGAAAAGGACTGGAAGGTAGCAATGCAGAGAATTCACTCAAGCTCCATAGGTGCAAAGCATACAATTATTCAACTCAAAATGATATATCGAGCACATCTGTCTCGCTTAAAATTGTCCAAAATGTTTCCAGGGCAAGATCCAACCTGCGAACGCTGCAATCAAGTTCCAGCCTCATTGGGCCACATGTTTTGGACGTGCGCCAAATTAACATCATTCTGGACCAAACTTTTTAAATGCCTTTCAGACAGCATTGCTGTCACAATCCCTCCTAACCCATTAACAGCTGTGTTTGGTACTCTTCCAGATGGGCTTAAAGTGGAGAAGGACAAACAAACTCTAATTGCCTTTACTACACTATTGGCATGTAGACTTATCTTGCTCAACTGGAAGAATCCTAACTCTCCTCTTTTAAGTCAGTGAGTAACTGATGTTTTATACTATATGAATTTGGAAAAAATCAAATTCTCACTTAGAGGATATGTGCAGTTAATAATATTTCTTCCTCACACCCAAAAATGGACACTGGCAAGATCGAAAAAAAAAAACACGGTCACTGATTATAAGTGCAACACTCCGTGCGAATGAATATGAATAATGTTGAAGCAGTGCCACAATGTTTGCCGAAATGTACTATACAGGTCATATAATTAGTTATTCCAAATATCATATATACATATGTCTCTGTTTTTTGTCAGTGCTGCTTTGACATCATGGACCATAAGGTGCATACTAATTCAGCGTGAGCAGGAACACTCAATAAAACTGAATAAAAAAAATTACAGTGACGGTGAGATACAAAGAAGGCAGATTCACCAGCGTTTGTGTGTCAGCTTTTATCCATCCAGATCAGAGAATTTCTAGTTCGATTGTCTCAATACACCACTCACATCTACAGTTATTTCCAGTTTCAGATAAAAAGTAACCGTGTCAGATCTGGGGGTGGGGGGTGGATGTTGTATTGTGATCGTGACTGAGAAAATAAAAGCTTTTACAAGTACTATATATTTACACCGGCTGTTACAGAAACAAATCAAATGTATGTTTCTATCGTATAATATTAACAATAGCTCACTACTCAAAACGGTAAATTTGCCAGGGAACCGGTTTCGAACTCACGACCTCCGGATTATAAGTCAGCGGATCTTACCGCTACACTACAGAAGCTGGCATATTGTATTTACACCTTTTGTGAAAGTGTTTATTTGATATTCGGCCATCAGCATGCACACATTATACAGTTGATGTCTACATTTTGTTATTTATTACTAAAACATGAAAAACGTTTCTGTTTTAACGATGTGTTTACACAGATTGTTGTAGACACAAAACACACATCAAATTATTTCCCCTTACAATTCTGGGTAGCTCACTCCCAGATAATCAATCAAGGCAGGAACTGGGAGAACTTCTTGCCCGTTCTGAGGTGGTGGGGGGGATGGTATAGCAGGCTGCTTGCTGCTTGGGCTTATCGACACATTTAGAAGACAAAAGAGGCTGACGGAGAGGTGAGAAGGAATTTAAGGTGGGCCGGATTTACGAGTTTTTTCGTTTGCTCTGGTAATTCTAGTGTTAAGGATATCCAATAACCACCTTCCGGAAGGTAGTTCAAAAGGGGAAAGCTCTTTAGGGGAACTTTCCAGTATGCAAGTATAATGAGGGGAGTAACTGATCCCAGTTTCTCCCATCCTCACTGATCACATTGTGCAGCATCTGTTTGACCATTTGGTTAAACTGCTGTGCTAAACTATCAGTTTGAGGATGATACACTGAGGTTTTTAACTGTGACGTTTTTAAAGCCTATTAGGACATTTTAAGGAAACAGACATGAGCGAAGAGCTCTATCTGTTCCCATGCGATATTTTTAAATATGGCCTGTCTCAGGGGAATGGCCGCGGGATATCAGGTGGCATAATCCACGAGTACTAGGATATATTTATGCCCTCTGACTGAGAGTTGAGGGGTCCAACAATGTTGATGTTGATTCTCCCAAAGGGGACATTAATTAGGGGAAAAGTAATAAGAGGAGCACTGTCCTTTCTTGGAATTTGTCATCCCAAACCACCAAAATTGGTAAAAATTTTCATAAATTCCTGGCAAATAGAACTGGAGCTTTGCTCTTACATTTTTATCGGCCCCTAATTGGGTGCCCAGGAGATGGGTGTGTGCCAAATCACAAACCTGTAACTGGTAGGACTTCGATACCAGCAGCAATAAACAGACCTCCACTTTGTGTTCTGCTGCTTAATATAATAAAGCACTTTTAAGCCGATAGTGGACTCCTGATGGCATGGGATGAGCTGTGCACTGGACATCTACTAGGATGACTGCATTCTTGATAAAAATCAACTTTTGAAAGAGGCTGGCATTTGACGAAACTGAAAATTTAAGGAGGAGAGACAATCAGGAGTGACCTCCCTAGGCGGAGTCTTGACTTGCTCCATCACAGGGGCTGTTGCAGTTGCGTCACACTGGGCAACCACACAATCCCTTTCCTGAGCCTCAGTGTGGAGACAACCTGAAAGGGGGGTTTCCACCTCCATAGCAAGGCTCTGTGCTTTAGCTGGTGTGACTTGTGCATAGCTACTATTACTTTGTGACCAGTCCCGCTCGAGCACAACTGGAAAGGGGGCACTTCTTAACACAGTCATCCTAATGGAGAAAATTGGCTCTGGAAAAGTAATCACACAGGAGGCTGACCTGTACAGTTGAGTTTCCCTGTGAATACAGATTAGACTGGTTCTTCCAGTTTCCCACTGTTGTGGCACCATATAACAACGAGCAACCATTGGAATATTGTTTTTAGAATCAATAAGTACTGTTACTTTTCAAATTCAAATCCTATTATGTACTGTTAAATTCTGCTCTGTACATGTAATATTTTTATATTACTATTATATTGTATTGAGGATTACTTGTGTCCTCTTCTGTGTATTGTGTTGTATTTACCCCCTTCTTTTAGACACCCACTGCATGCCCAACCTACCTGGAAAGGGGTCTCTCTTTGAACTGCCTTTCCTAAGGTTTCTTCCATTTTTTCCCTACTAGGGTTTTTTTAAGGAGTTTTTCCTTGTCTTCTTAGAGAGTCAAGGCTGGTCGGCTGTCAAGAAGCAGGGCCTGTTAAAGCCAATTGCGGCACACAAAAATAAATTGTATTGTATTGTATTGTACTTTAAATCCATTTATAATTATCACACCAGTATATGGAAGGGACAAGGGGTTAGCTAAAGCACAGTACCTCTCTCCATGTGCCAACTACAGTTCATCGGCTTGATGAGGTGGGGGAAATAGGTGATGATATACCTCGGGGAGATAGCTTCTGGATATCGTGTTGCAGATCATCACATATACAGTATATTTATAGTCATGAGCCAAGAGTTCAAGCGGTCCCAGAATATCTATCCCTATGCAGTCAAAAAAGGTTATTATAGCTAACAAAAACTAAAATCAAAACTGAAACTATGATTAAAAAATCATTTTCGTAAACTGAAATAAAATAATTAACAAAACTAAAATGAAAAACTAAAACTAAACGGAACTATTAAAGTAGCTGGAATGACTAACTAAAATAAAATAATAATTTACTAAAAATATTTTTAGTTTTTGTTTATGAATGAATATTCTTGCCATTAGTCTTTAACCCTTGTAACTTTTAACTCTAAAACAGAAAGTCATCTATCACAAGCCGCCCACATATATCCATTCAGTGAACGGCAGCCGGTGACGGAGGGTGGGTCTTCACGCAGCATTTGTGGTGACAGAGCAAGCTGAATACGGGCGCGTAAAGCGTATGAAACAGAAATCGATTTACGTGTCCCCCCCCCTTTGCTTTTGTTGTATATCAAGATGCAGTTCAAACGCCTGAAATCGGAATGTGCTGTTCAACAAAACTTTTACCCTATGAACAGAAAAATCACTAGTGAGTAACGTTTCAGTTTATTTCTCAGGCGTCTGCTTTTTGTTGACAGTAATTCACCTGCTACTTCGCACAGGAGAAATCATTTTTACTTTCTCATATGTGTAGTTTCAGGCAGCACACATAGGCTTGCAGTTACTTTAAACTCCACTAGTTAATTCTTCATTTTATGGATTTTTTTTTTCAGGAAAGACCACATGCCTGTCTCAATATGGCTGCCGAGTTGTGCTTCTTCATATGGGCTTCTTTTCAGTTCATGGTGTGTGAGATGCTCCTTCATCATGATGGTGAGAGAGAGAGAGAGGAAGGGGTAAAGCAACCAAATTTATACATTGTCCAAATCCTTACACCAATAGGGTGTTGTGCTACAGAATGGTCTCTGATTCAAACCAATCCCAAACAGCCATACTTCAGACCAATGGGGGCACACAATACTTTCACACTTGCCCCCAAAACCATTTGTTGAGCTGATGCTTGCCAGCTAGGTAATTTAGCTTTCCTGTGGGGGTTGATTGGGAGAGTCCTGCAGAGAATCACTTGCCAAACTGGTTTTAAGCACTTCCCCTGACACTGTCATAAAATTACAAAGACTCAGTCCTAAAAGCGGGATGGGGGCATGTGTGGTTCTTAAACATCAAACCATTGCTGTTTTTATCAATGATATAATACTAATATTTCATTGCTTTGTCTAAGTTACAAATAAAGACATACAAAATATTTATTAACTTATTTACAAAATTTCACACCACAATAGACACGTTGCTCAACCTTTAAATTTAGCATGATTCCAGCATGCAAGGGGAAACACAACTGCATTAAGCCGTGACTGACGGTCAACTAAATGACAGAGAGTGTTGTTATTTGTCGTGCAGGTTTAGACAGGTCTTGCCTGCATGGCAAGTGCTCATAATCAGTTCTCACTGCTTTGTTTAAGAGATAGAAACACAGTCTTGTTATTTAAAAGACAGACCTATATAATATACAGACCTGTATATAAATATATATATGTATATATTTTTTGTGGCCACCAGGGGTGCTCCAGCTCCCCAAACACCTGACACACACACAGACTCTGGACACAATTTGAGACAAAGGTTTTTATTTTGTTTTGTGGGAAACTCATTACTAGCAAGTGTTTCCCACACCAGAGCCACAGTACAGAAGTACATCTGTCCTACCCTCTGCCTGAGTCGACAATCAGATAAACTCCCTTCCAATGACCATGCAGACAAGAGTTTCCAGTTTGCTTTCTTTACTGAAGCCAGTTGGAATAGGGTAAAACTACAAATAAATCGTAAATACAATAATGTGAGAAATTCTTACGTACAAACTCACACAATAAACTTAATGGCAGAATTACATCCTTACAAATATATAAAAAATAAATAAATAACATTAATTTGAATGGCAAACATTATCTGTGCACACTCTGGTAAAGCTGCTAAGGTCTGAAAAAGGTATGCTCACAAGTACTTTTATAATGCAGTGAAAACTTGGATAACAGCGGTAAGTTGCTAGAACTTTTTACCTTTAAAATACTTGATTAAATAACTTCAGAGACTCACAAACATGCATCAATACAGAGAAATAAACATCTATAAACATTTCTACGTACCGACAATGCCTTTAAAGCCAAAGTGAACATCAAAGCGTAAGGAAGTGAGACAAACATGTGCTTTCTTTTTACTCTCTGGGACACAGCTTTATGACATCATCGCCCAGAGACAGGCTGTTCCTCAAGTAAAGAAATGTTGAATTTCACCACTAGATGGTGCTAATCTTAAGCCTTCCCTATTTCAAACCTTAACTAGAACAGCACACTCCCTGTCTGGTCTTCTTCTTCTTTTGGCTGCTCCGGTTAGGGGTTGCCAGAGCGGATCATCTTCTTCCATATCTTTCTGTCATCTGAATCTTGTTCTGTTACACCCATCACCTGTATGTCCTCTCTCTCCACATCCATAAACCTTCTCTTAGGCTTTCCTCTTTTTCTCTTGCCTGGCTGCTCTATCCTTAGCATCCTTCTCCCAATATACACAGCATTTCTCCTCTGCATATGTCCAAACCAACGCAATTTCGCCTCTCTGACTTTGTCTCCCAACCATCCAACATGAGCTGACCCTCTAATGTACTCATTTCTAATCCTGTCCATCCTCGTCACGACCAAGGCAAATCTTAGCATCTTTAACTCTGCCACCTCCAGCTCTGTCTCCTGCTTTCTGGTCAGTGCCACCTTCTCCAACCCATATAACAAAGCTGGTCTCACTACCGTCCTATAAACCTTCCCTTTCACTCTTGCTAATATCCGTCTGTCACAAATCACTCCTGACACTCTTCTCCACCCATTCCACTCTTCCTGCACTCTCTTTTTCACCTCTCTTCCACAATCCCCATTACTCTGTACTGTTGATCCCAAGTATTTAAACTCATCCACCATCACCAACTCTACTCCTTGCTTCCTCACCATTCCACTGACCTCCCTCTCATTTACAAACATGTATTCTGCCTTGTTCCTACTGACATTCATTCCTCTTCTCTCTAGAGCATATCTCCACCTCTCCAGGGTCTCCTCAATCTGCTCCCTACTATCGCTACAGATCACAATGTCATCAGCAAACATCATAGTCCATGGGGACTCTTGTCTAATCTCGTCAATCTGTCCATCACCATTGCAAATAAGAAAGGGCTCAGAGCCGATCCCTGATGTAATCCCACCTCCAGCTTGAATGCATCCATCACTTCTACCGCAGAACTCACCACAGTCACACTTCTCTTATACATATCCTGTACAACTCTTACATACTTCTCTGCCACTCACGACTTCCTCATACAATACCACAACTCCTCTCGAGGCACCCTGTCATATGCTTTCTCCAGGTCCACAAAGATGCAATGCAACTCTTTCTGGCCTTCTCTATACTTCTCCATCAACACCCTCAGAGCAAACAAGCTGTGGTGCTCTTTCTTGGCATGAAACCATACTGCTGCTCACTAATCATCACCTCACTTCTTAACCTAGCTTTCACTACTCTTTCCCATAACTTCATGTTGTGGCTCATCAATTTTATCCCCCTGTAGTTAATACAGTCCTGAACATACCCTTATTATTAAATGTCGGCACCAGTACACTTCTTCTCCAATCCTCAGGCATCCTCTCACTTTCCAAGATTCCATTAAACAATCTGGTTAAAAACTCCACTGCCATCTCTCCTAAACACTTCCATGCTTCCAGAGGTATGTCATCTGGACCAACGGCCTTTCCATTCTTCATCCTCTTCATAGCTGTCCTTACTTCCTCCTTGCTAATCCATTGCACTTCCTGATTCACTATCTCCACATCATCCAACCTCTTCTCTCTCTTCATTCATAAGCCTCTCAAAAGTACTCTTTCCATCTGCTCAACACACTCTCCTCGCTTGTGAGTACGTTTCCATCTTTATCCTTTATTACCCTAACCTGCTGCACATCTTTCCCAGCTCGGTCCCTCTGTTTAGCCAATCGGTACAGGTCCTGTTCTCCCTCCTTAGTGTCCAACCTGTCATACAACTCATCATACACTTTTTCTTTAGCCTTCGCAACCTCTCTCTTCACCTTGCGCCTTATCTCCTTGTACTCTTGTCTACTTTCTGCATCTCTCTGACTATCCCACTTCTTCTTTGCCATCCTCTTCCTCTGTATACTCTCCTGTACTTCCCCATTCCACCACCAGGTTTCATTTTCCTCCTTCTTCTGTCCAGATGTCACACCAAGCACCCTTCTTGATGTCACCCTTACTACATCTGCTGTAGTTTCCCAATTGTCTGGTAATTCTTCACTACCACCCAGTGCCTGTCTCACCTTCTCCCTAAACTCAACCTTGCAGTCTTCCTTTTTCAACTTCCACCATTTGATCCTTGGCTCTGCCCTCACTCTCTTCCTCAGACCACCATCCTATGCTGCTTAACTACACTTTCCCCTGCCACCACTTTGCAGTCTTCAATCTCCTTCAGATTGACTCTTCTGCATAGGA
Organism: Erpetoichthys calabaricus; assembly: GCF_900747795.2. Lineage (NCBI taxonomy): Eukaryota > Metazoa > Chordata > Cladistia > Polypteriformes > Polypteridae > Erpetoichthys > Erpetoichthys calabaricus. The sequence goes on along the minus strand of NC_041397.2, from coordinate 158,088,207 downwards.
TATTATCTACCTGTGTGCATCTTCCTCCACTCTTGTACATCACCTTATGTTCCTCCCTCTTCTTAAAATACGTATTCACCACAGCCATGTCCATCCTTTTGGCAAAATCCACTATCCTCTGACCTTCTTCATTCCTCTCCTTGACACCATACCTATCCATCACCTCCTTATCTCCTCTGTTCCCTTCACCAACATGTCCATTGAAATCTGCTCCAATCACCACTTTCTATCCCTTGGGTACACTGTTCATCATTTCATCCAACTCACTCCAAAAATCTTCTTTCTCATCCATCGCACACCCAACTTGTGAGACATATGTGCTAACAACATTCATCATCACACCTCCAATTTCCAGCTTCATAATCATTACTCTGTCTGACACTCTTTTCACCTCCAGGACACTGTTGATATACTGTTCCTTCAGAATAACCCCTACTCCATTTCTCCTCCTATCCACACCATGATACACTTCCTGTCTGGTATCCCATAGAATACCACTATTTTGTTTATTCCTCTTCTGTTCCCAAATCCTTTGAAGGAAGAAGCAATATGATTTCATTAACAGGCCTGAGAAACATCTTTGGTCCACCTGATTTACTGACTCAGACTTGCAGACCCTCCCATCCTTGCTAGGGTACACTTCAGTTATAATTTCTAAAGGCCAGTCATTCCTCTTAGTCTAAGAGTCCTTCAGAAGGACCACACTTCCAGGCATAAGATCTGGACGGTTAATTTGCCATTTCCTTCAGAATTGAAGAGTGGATAAAACCTGCTTGCGCCACCTATCCCAGAAGGTATTAGTAAGGCTCTGTACCCTACACCATTGCTGCTTATACAAGTCAGATTCTCCAAATTCCCCAACTGAAAGAGGAAAAGAACCCCTTTTCTGAGTAAGGATTGTGACAGGTGTGAGACTGAATGGATCCGAAGGATCAGCTGAGAAAGGCACCAGCGAACTATTGTTCACGATAGCAGTGACCTCACCAAGAAAGGTGGTAAGTACCTTGTGTATTAATTTGGAAGACCTCATTTGGTCAAACACTGAATATAAAATCCTCCGTGTGATACCAATCATCCTCTCCCACACACCTCCCATATGAGACGAATGAGGAGTGTTGAATGTCAAAGTGTAATCATGATCTGCAAGAAATTTCTGCACAGCTATTCCATTAGAATTGGAGGGAATTCCTAGTTCCTTGCAGGCACCAATGAAGTTGGTTCCCCTTTCCGAACGAATGTGCTTCACTGGACCTCAAATCGCCAGAAACCTCCTCAAGGCATTATATCTAGGGATTCAATGACTTCGATATGAATGGCTCTGACACTTAGACAGGTGAAAATAATAGCCCACCTTTTACTCTCAGCATGACTGCCTCTTGTTCATCGTGTTGATATAGTCCAAGGCCCAAACACATCTAATCCAACACGTGTAAAGTGAGGTTCCATGCGGAGTCTATCCAGTGGAAGCTTTGACATCTTCTGTACTTCAAAGGACCCTCTGAGTTTATGGCAGATAACACACTTAAAGATAAGGCTAGAAACACATCGCTTGACATCTACTATCCAGTAGCTGCCTGACTGGATTGCTCCTTCTGTAAAGTGACGTCCTTGGTGTTGTGTCTGCTCATGAAAGTAGCACACTAATAGGGTTGCTACATGATGTTTTCCCAGCACAATAAATGGCCTTTTTTCATCAAGCTCTAGATCTGCCTCCATGAACTGACCTCCATAAAGAGATCCAGAGTCCTAAGTGGATCTTTCTTTGAGTACTTACTATGTGAATTGAGACAATCAATGTCATCAGCGTAGGTTTCTTGTTGAACTGCACGAATAACAACTGCTGCACTTCAAGCAAGCGGTGACTCATGATAATCCCATCTCCTTCACTTCTCAGCAGGTTTATTTTGAGCTTGTTTAAAGTGATGAACAAATTGAATTAGATTACCCATAGCTCTGGTTATATAATTCCAGCTAGAAAAACGGTTGAAGCGTTGAGACCCCAAACATGCAGATTCTGCCGTGCGACATACTGTCACTAATGGCCGGACTTCTGATTCTTGAGCTGGATTGACAAGTTCAAATGTTTCTTGCCCAGGAGGTTTAATATCAGGTCAAGATAAGAATTCCGGTCCAGTAAACCAAATTGTATCCTTTAAGCTGGCAGCAGATATAGGTCATGTTGCAATGTCTGCAGGATTATGCTCTGTATGCACATAATGCCACAGTTCTGGAAGCGTACTTCTTTGGATTCTTTGGACTCGAATATTCACGTAAACATAAAACCTCAGCTTTTCATTATGAATATATCCCAAGACCACCTTCCTGTCAGTTGTGATAAAAGGTGCTATATTGCACCCGACCTGACACAGACTCACACTGAGGCACGTGTAAAAGCACAAGGATCTTTTATTTTTCTTCACCTGCGGGGCACATCTTCCCTAATAGCTAATTGCACTTCCGAGCAGGGCTGTAGAGGTGTCTGTGAGATCCATACAGCACCCCCTGGCAGCCACCTCAGATCCCCACAGGGTTGTGGAGAACTCCATCTCCCATGGAGCCCTGCGGGAAACTGAGGCACCATCGTCTCCCAGGGAGGCTGCCACCAAGCATCCCAGGGGAGATACTGAGAAGCCCATGGCTGCTCCCCTGGAACATATGCAGCAGGGGTGTCCCAGCCGGGCATGGGACTCAGCTGCCTGTTACACTGCCCCTCTCTCAGATGAACGTTGTGGGCCTGCGAGGGCCAGTCCTCTCCAGGATAGGGAGTAGGCGTCCTTAGATCCATGGCTCCGCCCTGTGGAAATATAATTAACAGGTCCGGGGGTGCTGCCCCTACGTCTCTGCCACTCAGACGTGCTCTCTGGACAACACCTCTAGACGTGGCCACAGCGGCCGCCGTTGTAGCACGGCTGACCCCCTCCAGCTCAACCCTTGTGGAGTGGAAGCAGGCAGGAAACCCCTGCCCCTTTGCCCGCTCGGCTGAGGGCTCATGGCGTCTCCGCCCCTTGACAACGTAGCCCTCCCGTGCCCTCATGCTGACGGGCTTACACTGCATACTGTCAGGAGGATCCTATTTCTTTTCCCGGGTCCTCCTATTTCTCTGGGGCGTACTGATGGTCTGAGTCCCTCTATGGGAAGAAGATGGACCCCTTGCTGTCCACACCCCTTTAGACGGCCGCAAGACTGGCGCCGGCAGTCGGGGCGAGGTTGTTTGGCAGCCGACATCCACCAGCTGCCTCCCCTCACGCTCCCCTGCCAGGCTGTCGGTCATCGCAGCAGTGTCTCATGTAATGGGCGGGGCGGCCTGGTAAGCAGTACTAATCATCACTGCAGCCGCTGTGCTCCGCCTCCTTTCCTCCACAGCACAGGCTTCACTCACCTGTACCGCTGTGTCCTGCAGGCTATAAGCTGATGCACCGCGTCTTTGAAGCCATTCGGTAATGGCTCCCAACGGGGCGCCGAGCTTCTTCTCCATTCCCTCCTTCGTCTCCTGCAGGACCAAAAAAGCTTAAGCAAGGAGTGCAGGGGCAGGAGGACGGCTTCCGGCTCCCGTGCAGGCCAAGAAAAGTTAATGTTTTCGGTTGGCGGTGGAGTCAGGCTTCCCTCATCCCCTCCCACCGACCGCGAGCCATCGAGGCCCTGCGGGCTCCCCGCAGGCCCCTTTGGGAATACCTCGAGTTCAGGTTGAAGGTTCGTCGTCCCCGCCTCTACTCTTATATCAGCGGGAAATCGACACACCACTTCCACCCCTGTACTTGCTACCGGGAGGTCTCCTTGCTCCTCTGCAAGGATTACTGTGCATGGGAGCTTGTCCGGGCTGTTGCCCTCCGATCGTTGTCCGGAGTCGAAGAACAAACCTAGGTCAGCCTCGCTCTCTCCAGAGCTTGATCCTCTGTTACGCCAGGGACTCACTTTTGTCCGGCCACCAACGGGTGCTCTGCCCCTTGACGTCTGGGAGGCAGGCAAATGAAAAAGCAGAGTAACATTCTCTAGGCTCGTCATCTACCTCCCGTTGTATTCCATGGTGTTGGCTGGCGTGGCGGCGTATGCCGGCTTGACTCTGGGTCCACCCAGACCGTCTCTTCCCCATCAGCGCAACGTCCTTTGGGGTCTCTCGGTGCTCCTCCTGCGGCTCGTGCAGGCGCTCACCTCGCGCTGCGGCCTCGGGTGCGTGCTCAACTCACGCTGTGCTGTCGGGCAGCTGTGCGCTGCTGTGCCGGGTCACCACACACAATTTGATGCAGGTTCCTGCCCAAATGGATGGACCGGGATCCTGCCGACTGCGCCAGTGTGATAAAAGGCACCATATTGCGCCCGACCTGACACAGACTCACACTGAGGCACTTGTAAAAGCACAAGGATCTTTTATTCTTCTTCACCTGTGGAGCACGTTTCCCCGTGAACCCCACAGGCAATACACAGTCCCAAGCACTTAAGCAAAATACACAGTCCTCCACCTTGGCACCACCACTCCTCCCAGGCAACCTCTTTCTCTTCCTCCCTATTCTGGCTCCTGAGTGGTGGATGCTGGCCCTTTTTATGGCCCATCCGGAAGTGCTCCAGGTGCTTGATCACCTGTTGCTAATTGCACTTCAGGGCGGGGCTGTAGAGGTGACCAAAATGGCTCCAGGATCCACACAGCACCCTCTGGCGGCCACCCCAGATCCCCACAGGGTTGTGGAGAACTCCATCTCCCATGGAGCCCTGTGGGAAACTGAGGCACCATCGACACCCAGGGAGGCTGCCACCAAGCGTCCCGGGGGAGGTACTGAGGAGCCCATGGCTGCTCCCCCAGAACATATGCAGCAGGGGCGTCCCAGGTGGGCCGCCCGTTACACAGTGTAGAAGATAACTGCAACAAACTTAATATCTTTTTCTGCTGTGATGGTTATTGCCATTTGCACTGCCATAACCACTGCACAAAGCTTCCGTCGTGGTATTGTAGATAGATAGATAGATAGATAGATAGATACTTTATTAATCCCAATGGGAAATTCACAATTGTATGTTCAGGATGCCGGGCCAATCTTGCTTTGCCTGAGATGAAACCCACATGACAGTTTCCATTGCTGTTTATGGCCTTCATATATGCAACTGAACCAATTACCCCCTCAGAAGCATCTGAGAAGACACAGAGATCTACAAACTTTGCTTCAGACAGTGATACAGGTGAATATGGTCTTGGAATTTGAAAAGACTGCAATTCTTGTAGAGAATGTCTCCACATCTCCCACAGCTCCTCCTTTTCAGGTGTCAATGGTGCATCCCAATTAGATGACTCCTTAATAAATTCCATTAGAAGAGCTTTGCCTTGGATTGTTACCGGAGCAACAAACCCAAGTGGATCATACAAACTATTTACAACAGAGAGATCTCCTCATCGTGTGAACGGTTTTCTTTCTTTATGAACTTGAGAGATGAAGTAATCTGAATTTAAGTCCCAAAGTAGTCCAAGGCTACATTGTATAGGTATGGTTCCTGTTGAAAAATCTAGGTCCTTTAGGGTGCTGGCATGGTCCTCAGGTGGAAAGGCTTCCATAACTTTCTCTACTGTTGAACAACAACTTATGAAGCCTGAGATTAGAGCATTAGAGATTAGAGTTTGTTTGAGCAGGTTGATTGCTGCTGCCGCAGTAGGCAAGGACTTCAGTCCGTCATCCATATAGAAATCTTGCTCTACAAACTTTCTGGTATCTTCACACAAACTCAAGTTGACCTTTTTGTGCTGCTCGTCTGAGGCAGTAAAGAGCGACAGCTGGGGATGAGCTATTTCCAAATACATGCACTTTCATGCAAAAATCAAGTACATCTTTCTTGGGATCATTGTCTCTAAACCAAAGGAATCTCAAAAAGTTGCGATGCTCTAGGTGAACCATAAAGCAATGGAACATCTGCTGTATGTCCACAGTAAAGGCAATGAGATCCTTTCAAAACCAAAGGAGGACTCCAATGAGATTGTTGTTGAGATCTGGACCAGTTGGAAGGACCTGGTTTAATAACAGACCTTTCAATTGGGCACTCAAATCAAAAACCACTTGGATCTGAGAAGACTTCTTGGGATGGTAAATACTGAAACAAGGTAGGTACCAGCATTACTCTCCAGGTTTTATCTGAGGGGCCACCTCTGCATGATCATTTTGAAACATCTTCTCCATGAAGGCAACAAAATGAGTTTTCATTTCAGGACTCTTTCCAAAGGAGCATTGTAGTGACTTTAAACGCTGTACTGCCATAGACCTGTTATCAGGAAAACGTGGCTGTGGAACCTTGAATGGCAATGGAGCTACCCCAGCTATTTCCTTCGTTCTGAAAGACACTCTGATCCATGATCTTTAAAAACTGTGTATCTTCAATAGAAAAGCTACCTTGTCATCGTCCCTCGTTCTTTGGAATAAGTCTTGATCTAAGATCATCTGCACATCTGCTCTTCATGAGCTGCTGAAAGAATGAAGCTCTGATCCTTGCTTGTTGACTTACAAAATTTACGAAAAAGCTGAATTGTGGGTAAGACACTCCATGATCTTCTTTATATCTAGAGCCAGCAGTGAGCTACTTCTCTTGCAGGTAGAATGGCAGCTTCTGTACTAGTGGATTGATTCCACGAGGTGTGTCTAGATAAGAAAAACCCGACAGATCACCATCAGCTTTGGCTGCTTGAAGTTCCATGAGCAAGTCTCCGAATTCTCTCGGTCTGCAATTATCTTTATTTGAAATCTTTGGGAAACTCTCTAGCCTCTTAAATAAGAAACTCTCAATAACCTCTGGAGATCCATAGCATTCATGCAGTCTGTCCCATACGATTCTGAGCCCTTGTTGTGGATGATTTATATAAACAGCTCTTATCCGCTTGACATGTACTGCCGACTCCCTGCCTAGACACTTCACCAGCAAATCCATTTCCTCACTAGCTGAAACGTTAAGGCCTCTGATGGCATTCAGGAAGGATGCCCTACAAGCTCTATAATTCTCAGGTCAATCATTAAACTGAATAAGGCCAGTAGATATAAGTTTGCATCAGGCAAGAAACCTGAAAAAGTCCAACATATTTGTATTCTCATCTGGGTGCGCCTGATGTGATCTTGTGTAGCTTTAAGCAGTAGCCTGGGGATGAGTGCTGTGCTTATTTGCTAGCCCATGTGTTGCACTGTTGCTGTGGCCATTCAAAGGAGCTTGAGCTGTAAAATGTGGCCTTTGCAGCACCTTGGGCTCATAGAAATCACTGACACTGGTCTGTTGTACGAAGTCTTCATTTGCGACTGGGACCCCAGTAAAACATGCTATACTCTCCATAGGAAGAAAATATCTCTCAAAAAGGTTGGCACCTCGTAAAACAAGATTTAGTTCTGTGGATTCATGCTCCTCTTTATTATTCTGATGTATAAAGTCAACAGTAGATTCGTGTTGAGGTGCTGAATGGCTGTTGTAAGGATCATCAAGTACGGACCGCTAAGCACAGGCACAGGAAAGGTATCTGTAAAGACGGCATGCTCTTCTGTGTATTAATTTGTGCGCCACATTAGATCTTCTTTTGGCAGCTCTATTTTGTTATAACTGCTTCGATCTACTTGCTCCATAACAGTTTCTAAAGCATCGGCTTTTGCCTCTGCAGCTGCTGCTCTCTTCTCTAATTCCTTTTAAATGTGCTTGCTTTATTTTAAGTTCAATCTCCTTTTTAGAGAATGCTGCTTCAGCCTTGGCTGCCTGAGCTTCTGCTCGAGCAAGAGTGATAGCCATACTGGCAGATGAACTCCGAGATCGATCTGACATAGATGATACCTTCAATCTTGTTTTTTTAGATCCACTTTTAGAGTGTACGTCTGTCATTATAACTTTGAAAGCAATTACTTGCATATAATTGCTGAGTTGCTAGCTCCTTATAGCTCTCAAACATCTGTAAATTGGCTTGCCTGAAGGTGTAGTTTTAATGTCCTGCCCTCTGCCTCAAGCATCCTGTCTGAGTCAACAGTCAGTTAAACTCCTTTCCAATAACCACACAGACAAGAGTTTCCAGTTTGCTTTCTTTACTGAAGCCAGTTGGAATAGGGTAAAACTACTAATATATCAAAAATAAATAAATAACATTAATTTGAATGGCAAACATTATCTGTGCACACTCTGGCAAAGCCGTTAAGAAGGTCTGAAAAAGGTACGCTCACAAGTACTTTTATAATGCAGTGAAAACTCTGATAACATCGGTAAGTTGCTAGAAATTTTTACCTTTAAAATACTAAATAACTTTAAATACTTAACAGACTAACAAATATGCATCAATACAGAGAAATAAACATCTATAAACATTTCTACATACCGACAATGCCTTTGTTTTTACTCTCTGGGACACAGCTTTAAAACATCATCGCCCAGAGACAGGCTGTTCCTCAAGTAAAGAAATGTTGAATTTAACCACTAGATGGTGCTAATCTTAAGCCTTTCCTATTTCAAACCTTAACTAGAACATCCATCCATCCATTTTCCAACCCGCTGAATCCAAACACAGGGTCACGGGGGTCTGCTGGAGCCAATCCCAGCCAACACAGGGCACAAGGCAGGAACCAATCCTGGGCAGGGTGCCAACCCACCGCAGGACACACACAAACACACACCAAGCACACACTAGGGCCAATTTAGAATTGCCAATCCACCTAACCTGCATGTCTTTGGACTGTGGGAGGAGAACATGCAAACTCCACGCAGGGAGGACCCGGGAAGCGAACCCGGGTCTCCTAACTGCGAGGCAGCAGCACTACCACTGCGCCACCGTGCCGCCCTTAACTAGAACAGGACAACACCAATATTCTGTCTTCTTTCCTCTGCCACTGCCTCTTCTGCTCCTCTCTGCAAACTTTATCCTCTTCCTCCTCCTATCTCTGGCTCCCAAAATTGTGGCATGCAGATCTTTTTATACAAAGCCTGGGAATACTTGTGATATCCCACAGGTTTGGTATGGGAGCACTTCTGGGTAAGGCTTCTAGTTCCTGTGATGCCCTATGGGGCCCTAAGGGGCTGCCATCTAGTGATCAGGGGAAGACATTGCCCTGTGCATGCTGTAAAGGCAAAAATGGTGTCTTCATTTCGATATATTATATTCGATACTATATTAAACAACCCCAAAAGTAAAAACATTTAATTAATTCCATGAATAGCCTAAATGTGCAGCCTGTAAACATCATTGCTTGATATAACTTAAAGTAAAACAAATTTCAGTGTTGGCTCTTCGTTGTCTGCATATGGCTATGGCAGAAAGAACATATAACTGACAAAAAACATGAAAAATAATACTTAAGGAAATGACTTAAGCAAGTATATAGTAAACATCTAATAATGATAATATGTGCATACATTTCAGCTTATTCCTATTGAATACCAGTTTCGATTCAAAACAGCAGTTTGCTGTAAAATTTATTTGCAATGACCATCAACAAAAGCCAAGGCACTAGGAAAATCAAAAATTGATCTAATGCAAGAATGTTTGACTTGTGTAATTATATATAGCATGATAAAGTGTAAGCAGCTCCAGTGGCCTTATAATACTTTTTGTACAAAATTTGAGATACTGTACAATTACTTACATTTCTTTTGTTTTTCCAATTAGAGCATAGGCAGATGAAGTGACTTGCTCTTAATCACACAGTGTCAGTAGCAGGATTTAAACCCACAACATCAGTGTTTGAAGTGCTAGGTCCAAAGCCTTAGCTACTACAACACACTGCCTGACAATATTATTAGCCTTTGGTGAAAAAACTAGAAAACATTGTCTATATAAAAGTACTTACTTATATAGTACCTCTGATATGTATGATTAACTGATTAACTGTAACTGATGTCTGTTGCTTTAAAAAAATTTCCCGGGCAGGGCCAGGTAACACAGCTAGTTACACATGAACCATCAGGTGGGTACAGTACAGTATAGGGCATTTAAGAACAGGTTACTGAAAGCTCATGGGGGAAGAAGCTGTCCCTGAATGGATGGTGCAAGTGGTGAGGCTCTGGTAGTGCTTTTCATAAGGCAAAAGTGAAAACAAGTGACCTGGGTGGCTATTATCAGAGATTATGGATTCAGCTCTCATCAGATATCTGGTTCATTAGATGGTATGAAGCTGTAGAAGGTCAGCCCCAATGATTTTAGAAGCTGTATGGACAGTCCTTTGGAGGAGTTTGCAATCCTGGCAAGATGCCAAACCTCACCTTGATGCATCTAGTCAGGATACTTTTTATAGTGTAGTAGAGGTTCAATAGTGTTTTGGTTCCTACCCAAAAGCTGTTTAGCCTCCTCAGGAAAAAGAGGCTTTGCTGAGCCTTTTTGAGGATGCAGTTGATATTGACGGACCACAAAAGCCAGGCTGTAATTCTGGACACCCAAGAACCTGAAGCTTTTAAATGTCTGAACAGGGGAGTCAGTGATTTTGAGCATGACTGCCTTTTTTCTTTCTGAGTAATCAGTGACCTGCTCTGTTTTGTCAACATTCAGGCAGAGGTTGCTCTTATAAAACCATATAGTCTGGTCTTTTTACTCCCCTCCTGTAGGATGCCTTATCATTGCTGCTAATGAGACCAATCACAGTGGTGCTGTCTGTGAACTGAATGATGCTGTTGCCCTCATGCTTTGCTACACAGTCATAGATAAATTGACTTTATTGCAGTAGGCTGAGGCAGCATCATTTTGGAATGCCAATGTTGGTGAACAGCATAGGAGAGTTTTTGTTGCCAATTCTCACTGACTGGGGCCTATTGTAGGATATCAAACACCCAGTCACAGATGGAGCTGCTCAGATCAAGGTCTCTGAGCTTTAGCACCAGGCTGACTGGGATGTGTTTAGGGTTGCAGCCACTCTAGAGGACTCTTCTATCAGCATACAGGACTATGCTGAGTATGTGACTGGGCACATTAGCACCTGTATTGACAACATCGTGCCCACAATACCAGTCAGGAAGTTCTCCAACCAGAAGCCCTGGATAAACAGTCAGGTATGCCACATGCTGCGTGCCGGTTCTCGTGCATTTAGATCAGGCACTGAGATGGAGTACAAAGCTGCGAAGTACGGACTAAGAGAAGCCATCAGAGCAGCCAAGAGGCAGCACAGAGAGAAGCTGGAGGGGTTCTATTCTACTGCTGACTCTGGAAGTATGTGGCAGGACCTATGGCACATCACAGACTACAGGACCAACACCAGCACAATCAGCTCCACAGACAGTCTGCCGGATGATCTCAACACTTTCTGCAACCGCTTTGAGACATCCAGCAACAGCACAGAATGGAGGCACACACACAGCTAGACCAAACAACCCCCCTCCCCTCCCACTTCAGGTCAGGTACACAAAGCACTAAGGAAGATCAACCCCTGTAAGGCAGCAGGACCAGACAACATCCCTGGGCGGCTCTCAGAGCATGTGCCAACGAGCTGGCTGATGTTCTCTCCACCATCTTCAATCTTTCCCTCAGTCAGAGCATCGTTCTGTCCTGCTTTAAGACTACAATCATCGTCCCCCTTGCTATAAAAAAGCCCACCCACCTGCCTGAATGACTACTATCATGAGGTGTTTTGAGAGAGTGGTGCTGGCCCACATTCAGAGCAGCATGCCGGACACTCTGGACCCCCTGCAGAATGCCTATTGGCCCAACAGGTCCACCTCAGATGTCCTCGTGGCTGCACTACATTATTCCCTCTCCCATCTGGAGAACAAAGACTCCTACATCAGGATGCTCTTTGTTGACTACAGCTCCACCTTTAACACGGTTATCCCCCATAAACTCACCCATAAACTGTCTGCACTTGGCCTGCACCCCACCCTCTATGACTGGCTCCTAGACTTTCTGACTAGCAGGTCCCTGTCTGTCAGGATTGGTAATAGGATTTCAGCCACCATTATCACAAACACAGGCACCCCACACAGATGTGTCCTCAGCCCCATCCTATACACCCTGTTCACCCACGACTGTGTCGACACCCACAAAGATAACATCATCCTAAAGTTCGCAGACAATACTGCAGTGATAGGACACATCACTGGAGGGGACGAGGTGGCCTACAGGAGGGAGCTGGCTGGTCTGGTGTCATGTTGTGAGGACAACAACACAGACAAGACGAAGGAGATGATAGTGGACATGAGGAAGGAGAGGAGACCTCACCGGCCACTGTTCATCCAAGAGCTTGAAGTGGAGAGGGTGAGCAGCATTAAATACCTGGGCGTCTACATCAGTGAGGACCTCACTTGGACACTTAACACTACACAGCTGGTCAAGAGGGCCCAGCAGCGTCTGTACTTTCTGAGGAGGCTGAGGAAGTTTGGTATATAGACCAAGATCCTCAGCCACTTTTACAGCTGCATTGTTGAGAGCATCTTGACCAGCTGCATCACCGTGTGGTACGGCAACACTACTGCTATGGACCGCAAACGCCTACAGAGAGTGGTAAAGACTGCTGAGAAGATCACCAGGACCCCACTGCCCTCTCTGCAGAGCATCTACAACTGCAGAGTCCGCAGGAGAACTGCCTCGATCCTCAGGGTCCCCACTCACCCCCAACACGAACTGTTCACACTTCTACCCTCAGGCAGGAGGTATAGAAGTATGAAATGCGGGACTTCCAGGCTAAAGAACTCTTTCCCAAGGCCACTAGACTCCTAAATAACTGACTGGAGTTTATAACCATCGTTCACATCATTCTTTCTACCTCACACAACTGGAACTGTATTTGACTTGTCCATCACACACCTACCTGCACATTACACTTTATACTTCTATTCTGTTTTTTATACTTTATGCTGCCTCTGTTACTTATAAATAATAAGTAGCAGATAGATAATGTTTATCTTTATACGTTGGTTTTGTCATTTGGTGTGGATAGCAAAGAAAGAATTTCATTGTACAGGGAAAAGTGTTTCCTTACTGTGTACATGACAATAAACTTTGAACCTGAACTTGAACAATGCTGTTGAAGGCAGAGCTATAGTAAATTAACAACATCCAGGCATAGGTGTTTTTCCTCTACAGATGACCCAGAGCAGTGTGCAGGGTGAAGGAGATAGCATCATTCACACATCTGTTACACTGATTTGTAAACTATAGCAGATACAGGGTAGCATGGATGCTGCGGTTTATGTGGATCATGACACTTCTTCACCACAGGCGGAATTGTGGTGCCTGCTACACTGTATACAAAAAACGGGACAAGCTGAAGATAGTGTACTGCAGTGACAGCTGGGTGACAGGTGCATTCATGACATGGGACAAGGTGTCATTTGGACTGGCAGCTTTGCAGGGTTTTATACACATTGCTGTATGTCACTAATGGAACATCTCACCTTCCCAGTAAAGCTAAAAACATTGAGACATTCACCAAGTGTGAGTTGTGAAGCTGAAAACGAGGGAAGGAGTTATTCAGCTCATCCAGTTGCAAGGCAGGGTTATCCATGAGCGCAGCTGCTGAGATTCTGTAGTCCATTATCACCTGCATACCTTTCCACAGTTGACAGGGATCATTTCCCAATGTGAATTCCTACTGAGCTTTTGTCGCTTTGTAGCCCATGCTTGCAGCTCTTGTAGTGCTCTGTTAATGAAATCAAAATTAGAATCACACTCCCTCATGCATATGTGAATAGCTCTGTTCACAAAAGGCTTCTGATTAGGGCAAGAACATATGGTACAGGTAGGCACACACAAGTCCATACAGAACCTGATGTAATTTGCCACAGAGTCGGGATATTCATCCAGATTTTCAGAAGAATTTTTAAAGATGGACGAGTTGGTCAAATCCAAACAGTCCTACAGTTTGAATCTGTGTTCTGGAGTCTACCACTGTACTTCCCTCATTGTTGGTTTAGAACGCTTTTGTCCCTGTTTATAAGCAGGTAGTAGAAGGTCCAATGCATGCTCAGAATTGACATATAGGGGGTGCAGGGTGGGCTTGTATGTGTCTTCAATTGTGGTGTAGCAGTGACTGAGTGTATCATAATATCGTAATATATGTTCACAGTTATCAGTTTAGTTTAAAATTACCAATTAATGTAAATCAAATGTTATTAGTATGTGGGAAGAAAGCTAGACTACCTGGATAAATTATTATAGACACTGGGACAATGTGAATACTCCACATATCCGGTATTTGGTCCCAGAACTCCAAGATCTGGCACATTATTGGTAATTACTATGGCAACCTACAAAGCAGTTGCATAATACAACAAAATTGTTTAAAATTATTTTCCCATAAAGGAAATAGTTCAACCTATCTATTAAACTAAATCAGACCAGTTTCATTCTATAAATACTCATAGAATTCAATAATGGTTCCAGACAGTAACAAGGTGTTGCATGGTTCTCCTAGCAGACTTCTATGTATTTGTATATACATTTGCTATTTTCATTGTTTGTGCACCCTGACAAAAGATGCTTACTGTCTGTTACTGTACCCCCATAATGGACAGTTTGATCACCTTGTCAGTACTTTTGCTGCCAGCTTACAAGCAGAAATTGAGGCATGAGGAACTGATTAGGAAAAGTGGTTCAGTGATGGACCAAGAAGGCACAGGAAAAACTGTAGGGCTGCGTCGATTCTATAAAATGGGAAATAGATAGAGACTCCTCATTAGTTCTTTGGTAAGGTACTTCTGCTTTAATTTTGATAACACGAAGCCTGAAATTTGATTGCAGAAAGCACAGTATGATACATTGATACAGGGTGGAGTGGTGGCTCTGAGGTAGGGATCTGTACTGGTAATCGGAAGGTTGCCGGCCCCTGGTGGGCCCCTGAGCAAGACCCTTAATGACAGGTATGACGTTAATCTGCATCCAGCCCTGTAGGCAGGCCCTCCAACCTACAGGGAAAAACCTGGGGGTTGGTGGCGGAATTGGCACTAAAGCCACCATAAAAACACCTCACACTGTTCCATTCCATCTGAACTAGTGTGGTGCTGAGGTGTCACCCATTGCTTGGCTGCACTTGGGCCCTAACCTGGGGATCCTGAATTGATTTGTCATATGGTGGGTGTGGCAATGCGCTATATCAGCACGTGCTCCTAACCTCTCTCTCTTTCTGTACATGACATTAGAGAGTTCATGAGGTTTTTTAAATGAGTTAATGTTCACAAGGCATCCAATTACGATGATTTTTGAGGCCTATTTTAAAAACTTGTAATTCTTATGATCCTGATAGACAAAGATATGAAAAATGGGTGTAAACTTCAAAAAAACAACCAAAATCCAGACTTGTCCTGTTTACAGGTCTGGGTCCACTGAACATATCTCACTCAGTCTATTTCCCAAGCTGAAATGTCAGTCTTCTATCCTTCACAGGCCAAAAAATAGGGCCAAGGCTTTTAAACAATAAAAGACACAAAATGACCCCAAATGGAGAAGTGGAAATCCGTTAAACCTCTGATTCCAGGATGAACCAAGCAAGGTTCCTTAGTGTTTAAAAACTAAAGATCATGCCAAAGGATAAAAAATAAAAGCAAGAGGGAAAAAGAACCTAAAACAGACAAAACCTAAAAGCAAAGAAACTATATCATCACTAATCAGAAACAGTTCCATCCAACAAGCTAGGAAGGAGCTAGGGTCAAAACCAGAAATCCAAAATCCGATACTCAATATCACAAAAACAAAAATGAAAAACAAAGCAGCGCCAAAGTTGCTTTTGATTCTGCTGCTTCTCTATTTATACTGCTGTTAGCACACTGTAAAAATGTCAATAAATTTAACGGTAAAAATACTGTAAATGGTGAAAGTAAAAGACCTTTTCTGAAAAAAAGGAAAGTTATCTTATGTTCTACTGAAAATTACCTGTATATCTTAAACAATACATTTCATTATTTTTTACAGCCAAGTTCTGTAAAATCGATATTTTTCTATCTTCAAAATATGCTAAATACCATTTATTGATGCATTACAGTTACATTGAAAAAATCTGTTAATTTTACAGTGTAAAACTGTTAGCGAAGGTAAACAGCCGTAAAATGTAAAATGGTAAATCGCTGTTTCAGTAAAACCGGTTATGATATTTGCATAAGGACACGCCCCTTTTACCATATTGTTCCTGGTGAACCGCATACCTTTGAATAGTAGGGAAAAAAACTTAAACTAAGTTAGCAGTCTTATTTTTCCCTGCAAGCTGAAGGTTTTTTGAGGTTATGGAAGCTGATTTATGGTGGGTTCTATTCGATAAGTAGGACACAGTAGTTATATGCGGGCACGTACTGTCAAACTGTCAATCAAAATGATTAATGACCTTTAAGCCCCGCCCCCTTTGGCTTACTGCCAGGACACTTTCTGTCAAAATGATTGATGACCGTACGCCCCGCCCCTTCCACGACGCACTTTCGGTTCTGGCCCCACCCCATCGGTGACGCACTTCCGGTCCCTGCCCCGCCCCTTCAGTAACGCACGCCCGGTCTCCGCCCGCCCCTTTGGTGATGCACGTCCGGTCCCTGCCCCTTTCCTCTGATTGGTGGATTTGAATGATGCATATCGCCCCCTGTCGGTGGATTGGTGACGCACATCCGGTCCCCTCCTTGAACACCCCTTCACCTGCTCAGATCTCCTTTCTGTCAAGGGCTTTTTGATGGATGTCTGCCCCTTCCTTGAGCCAACTACAACCCCCCTTCACCTGCTCAGATCTCCTTTCTGTCAAGGGCTTTTTGATGGATGTCTGCCCCTTCCTTGAGTCCACTACAACCCCCCTTCACCTGCTCGGATCTCCTTTCTGTCAAGGGCTTTTTGATGGATGTCTGCCCCTTCCTTGAGCCCACTACCACCCCCTTCACCTGCTCGGATCTCCTTTCTGTCAAGGGCTTTTTGATGGATGTCTGCCCCTTCCTTGAGCCCACTACCACCCCCTTTCACCTGCTCGGATCTCCTTTCTGTCAAAGGCATTTTGATGGATATCTGCCTCCTCCTTGAACCCACCATCACCACCCCAACCACATTCCAACCCCCACCTCCCGAGGGCAAGCCCAAACATGCCCAGGGGCATCCCCCTCTCCCGAGAACATGTTCAGGCCTGTTCCAAGCAACATGCCCTCGGTCAGGCAGCACCTGTTGGCTGGCCCCACCACTTCTGAAAGTGCTGTATAAAAAAGCAGCTCATCTTCTTCGATTCTATCTATGACTTTAATATTAACACGAAAATATAATATCTCTCTACCCCTTTGCTTTTTTTTATCTAAGTCCAACAGCTTTCCATTTTACAGACGGACTCTTCAGTAAAAATAGCCTTAGCAGTGAAGCAGGTTTACTACAGAGAAAGCCCAAAGGGCATGGTCTCAGAGCGACAAGTAGAAAGGTCTAAGCGTCCAGCATCTGAATCTTCCATTTCACAGAAAGACAAGCAGCCCCGATCTCTCTACACACTGAGATTCTCTGAGCTGACAGGAGGTGCGCGTTCTGGACAGGACCATGTGCGTTCGCGCGTGCTGGAAAGCTGCTAGGTCCGACACCTGCCCCGACCATCTGAGGAATTCTTTGCATTCTTTGAGTGCGAGGTTATAGAAAGGGGGGTGATTCACACCCCAGCTGCCAGATACGGTACAAGCTGGTAGCTGACACCATAATGTGCATCAAATAGACTCCAATATACATCTCCCCATTTTAAATTGGCTGACAAAATGGCACGTATCTGTTATTATAAATTACATTTTAAAAAAAAGAATTCCTGCGTTTTGCCTATAAAATAACTCTGAGGGCCGACACTGTTCTCACTTGCCTGGTCAGCGCACAGACACATTAAAGAGATCACGGTAGGGCATATTTTTGATTATTATATGCGCCAAATGAGTATGTTTAAAAAAACGGATGGCAGAATCCTTATACTTTATCCTTAATATTAATGTTTCCAAGTTGATTCTCCGGTAACTCCCTTTTAAAAAATGACAGCTGTTTAAAACGAGAGTGGCTGGGGTTTTAAATTTAAAAATGCTCATAGGTTACCATTAATTATTATGTTCAGCAATAGTGGTTCTTTCTGTTTACCGAAACGGGTAATCCGTTCAATTTGTTTTTGTCTCGGCGTCTGGAAATTCAAACAGAGTCTCTTCCCTGAGAATATTCAGGAGTGGCTTAAAAGCGCAGGCAGAGATTGTATGCATTTGCTCTGACATAATAACATGTCCGTATTCTGAACTACGTACAGAAGGGCCCGCTTGTGAAATGCGCACTCTTTCGAAACGGAATCCCGCTGTAACCGTTTGTTTTCTGTACAAATCCGCCTGTTTTTAAAAGTCTGAGGTAACGAAACATTTTTACTTTATAAACTCTCATTTGGATAGCCGGTTGGAGACAGCCTCCAAGGATGAACAGGGACCAGGAGCTTAATGCAACTGTGTTTTCATTCCTCTAAATGAAATGTAATTATTTTAATACAGCCTATAGTAGCCCCAAAGTCTGGATGATTTTTAGATGTATCAAGTGTATTGTTGAATAATGGGGATAAATGAATAGTATAAGATGTACCTGTATGTATGAGATTATATCTTAATACACAGGGAACCTGAGACCCGGTTTTCTGTTTTTATTTACGTCCTTAAAAAGTTTGTATACATTTTTCTGTGGTACCTGTTTCTTTTTTTCACAAACGTCAGGTATCTTTGTAAGACGCTCGTATAAAGTTTTACTTTTGCCTCGGAGCTCAAGTCACTGCGTTCGAGTATGAATTTCATTTGTTTATTCAGGTCCATTTCCGTAGTGTTCCACCGCATTGTAGCCTTTTGTTTTTGAGGGACTAGGCACATCTTGTGTGTGTATTCATATTCATCGCCTCAAACCTATTAAACTAGTAATGAAAGGAATGGCCGTGCTTATGATGATGATTTTAAATTTTTTGCTTAGCTCATTTCTATAACATAGGAGCCTTTTGACAAAGGAAAACTTTGTAAATACACTTGTGCATTTAAACGGAGCTTTATAAGAAAGCAGGTTACACACCTTATCCCAGTTTTGTACGTGCATTTAAAAACACTCACTGTTACACTAGCACAAAATGTTGATATTTTGTGTCTACTCAAAAACTAAAATTATTTCTATTAACACAGGGGATAATTAGAAAACATTTTACTATTTTAATTAAAAAGTTAAAAAACAGAAAAGCCCAATTATGATTTTTGTTTTGTCATGGAGGGTCCTAGGGTGACACTTTACCCCTTTTATACTCTCTTATTTAGACCTTAACACATATTCTTATCAAAATAGTTCATCACTTCCCAATTCCTGTAACTTTAGGTAATTAGACAGAGCTCCATAACAGGCAAGAGACAAGTATTATAGGTCAAATACACAGGGCCATAAAACAAAAGAAAAATAAAGTGTGAACACCACACAACCTGGTATTGCTAGATGTATCTGTTTTTTTTCCAGGTGACCCATTTTTTGTGTTGTTTGAGGTATCAGCCATAAGTCAAGATCTTTCTTTTATACTGATTTGATAAAGATAATCTAGGTATGATGTGGTCATCCTGTCTCCAAGACAACTTTACCTTTATTACATTTAAATTTCTTGTCTCTGAAAATTCATTCATAGCTCATACGCTTCTGCTCTTAGAGCCAGGAGGCTATAGTGAGGTGTGTTTGTTTAACTAGAGGCAAGGGTTGTAAGAAGCGCTCTTCTGCACATCCAAAGTTCATTGAACTAAAATCATGTTTTTAAAATCAGCAGCTTTAGCTCATGCTAGTGACCTCATAAATGGGAGCCAACAGCTCAGCACGCTTGTATAGCTCACAAAATAGCAGAGCTAATTACTCTTTCTGCTTAAACTAATTATCAAATATTCAGGTAATTCTTAATTAAACACTAAAGCATTAGTGAACAAAATGCATTTTCAGTAGCCAAGTAAAATGACCAGATGCTTTAACATGAAAATAAAGTCTCTTTAGAAAATAAAGCATCTAAAAGCATCTTTGTAAAGGTCCAATTTTAAAACATTATAAGAAAAATCCTTGTTTCCAAAAGTGTTCTGCCCATTTTTCCAACAGTTTTCTTGATTGATCTTTGGAATCATCAGTGCCTTTCTGATCACATCCACCCCAAACACAGCATATAACTTAATTTCTGTACTGTAATCATTTTAAATGATAATAGCCAGTATAAAGTCCCTAAAGGAACTGGGTAGGAACTGGAGACATCTGATATCTTCTATCACATAAATTTTTTTTGCAAGCCCAAGTAATTCAGATTCTGCTCACAACACAAATGTACGGTTATTTTTTCTGATATGGCCAAATCTTTGTCAGGCTAATCATGAAAAAATAAATAAAAATCAGATTTTATTCTCATTACAGTTTGACATATTTTATTATACCTACTTAACTTTTATCGACATTTATCTTATCTCTATATTTATTTTTCTAGTATCAGAATGTAGTTTAAGTTAATTTGTTTTGGGTTCAATAGATGTATTTTTCATATTTTCGATTCTTGTTTTCTTTTTTTCACATCTTCGCGCCCCCTAGGTGGGGCCCGTCTCACAGTTTGAGAACCACTGTTGTAGGGGTTTATTTGTAAAACACTCTGTGGCACTTCAAGCTAAATTAGATCCCCTCGGTTATTCAGCTGTCCATCGGTGTTCCATTTTTGTTATAAATTGTATTTAGTCTCTCTTTATTTACTAAACATTTTATATGATGATTAGAAAACAGTTCTCTTCTTCAGGCTTTAATTTAAATCAGCATTTTCATCAACAGGTTATAACCACTTGGTACTCAGGGTGCTTTGCATTGTACAAAGTTTTAGAAATTCTGTTAACGCTTGGTAATAGCCTTCCATTTTACATCAGTTATGAGCCCCTGAAAAATAAGAATGGTTATAGTATGTTATAGTATGTTATATGAGCCTATACACTACAGGGCTGATGATTAGGCTTATTTTGGACACGTTAGGCAAATCAGGAAGGAAAATGTTTTAGTGAATAGTTACATAATATCTATTATAGGTATTAACACAAGGATTAAAATTTTACTAAAACTGTGAGGTTTATTCTTTCTTTTAGGTAGTCCAGGTTACATAGGACAGTTATCCTTGAAAACTGCTTTTCCCCTCTGTTTGTAAAAAAGCACCCTTTGTTTTAGTAGCATTCAGGGTGAAGGGGATGTATGTTTGAACTGTGATTCCAAGAGTCAACAAGTGTCTGCAATCTTCTTGAATACGAGTCAAAGGACCAGGGTTTGTGCGGTGATCACAGTCAAGGGCAGAGTTAAGGTAGACATTATTATTATTTCAAAATGAAACACTGACTCACCCATATCACAAATATAACATAGTAAAAACTAAAATTTACAAATACTAAATCGCAGAGGAGATTAAAAACATATTAAGACCGGATCAACAAGGGATCACCCCAAAGCTCACAGCACACTACAACTGAACCTACGTGTTTTGCAGTATATTATCAGTTAAACGGTCATCTGTTTAGACCGCTCCTCGGGGTTGCAAAGAGTTGGGGAAAACATTATTTAGCATCTGAGAGTATGATGCTAATTAACATTAGCCTGCTATTGTTAGGACCTTATCCGGCACTAAAAGTTGGGCTTGTGTTCCTCCAGATTCAGGAAGAACATGAAAAAGTGGAGTTATAAAGGAGTTATTACAATTTGAAAAACTGTCATAAGGTATAAAAAACATTGATATGGAGACAAAACCAGCATGAAAAGAAACCTTTTTGAAATAATAAGCTTTTTTTGACGTGTGCAGCCTGGAATAGTCTGAAGATGTCTTAAAGAGTTAATTTTTAATTAAAACATAATAAAAATACTAAACATTAAAACTGAATAAAGCACAGAAGTAACCTTTAATGATATCCATTAGTGTTAAGTATTTTCAAGCACTGGGTTCTGTTTATAAGATTTATTTAATTTAGTTATAAGCAAAATGATTGGCTGCATTTTGCTTTGAAATTAACCATAGTTTGATACCGCTTTAAGAATTAGAATGTAAGACGAACCTATACACTTAATAACAAATGTTGCTGTTTCAATAGGGATATGTTGGATCTCTGTTTTATTTTAACCTTTAGACCAGAAATCCTGGACAGGGACATATACCACATATATTGAAAATGAACAGTGCCGACATGCTAACTAAATAGATATAATCTAAGATATTTTAGAATATGGACCTCTGCGCTAACCCCATGATTCTGACAAACTAAAGGGTTTCCACTTAATTGTCAAACTTTCTGCAGGGCTGTGGATCTTGTAATGGAGAGTCTAAAAGATTCTATAATCTTTACTCTGTAAAGGTCAATATGACGGAGATGTAGCGCCTGTGTCCACAGTGATAACCAATCATAGAACATGATGTTCAAAATTCACCTAGGGTTTCTCAGAAGAGATGGGACAAGTGCGGCATGTGTTCTGTATTCTCTTTTCTGTATTAACTATACACAATGACCAGACTCCCGAGACCTTAGGCTTTTTCATGCAGAAGTACATTTAACAGACCTGAATAAGAGATATCCATCAAAATGCTCTTCTGAAAAATTTCTGAAAAACCCTAGGTGAATTTTGAACATCATGTCCTATGATTGGTTACCACTGTGGACACAGGCGCTACATCTCCGTCATATTGACCTTTACAGAGTAAAGATTATAGAATCTTTTACACTCTCCATTACAAGATCCACAGCCCCGCAGAAAGTTTGACAATTAAGTGGAAACCCTTTAGTTTGTCAGAATCACGGGGTTAGCGCAGAGGTCCATATTCTAAAATATCTTAGATTATATCTATTTAGTTAGCATGTCGGCACTGTTCATTTTCAATATATGTGGTATATGACCCTGTCCAGGGTTTCTGGTCAAAAGGTTAAAATAAAATAGAGATCCAACATATCCCTATTGAAACAGCAACATTTGTTATTAAGTGTATAGGTTCGTCTTGCATTCTAATTCTTAAAGCGGTATCAAACTATGGTTAATTTCAAAGCAAAATGCAGCCAATCATTATGCTTATAACTAAATTAAATAAATCTTATAAACAGAACCCAGTGCTTGATAATACTTAACACTAATGGATATCATTAAAGGTTACTTCTGTGTTTTATTCAGTTTTAATGTTTAGTATTTTTATTATGTTTTACTTGAAAATTAACTCTTTAAGACATCTTCAGACTATTCCAGGCTGCACACGTCAAAAAAAGCTTATTATTTCAAAAAGGTTTCTTTTCATGCTGGTTTTGTCTCCATATCAATGTTTTTTTATACCTTATGACATTTTTTCAAATTGTAATAACTCCTTTATAACTCCACTTTTTCATGTTCTTCCTGAATCTGGAGGAACACAAGCCCAACTTTTAGTGCCGGATAAGGTCCTAACAATAGCAGGCTAATGTTAATTAGCATCATACTCTCAGATGTTAAATAATGTTTTCCCCAACTCTTTGCAACCCCGAGGAGCGGTCTAAACAGATGACCGTTTAACTGATAATATACTGCAAAACACGTAGGTTCGGTTGTAGTGTGCTGTGAGCTTTGGGGTGATCCCTTGTTGATCCGGTCTTAATATGTTTTTTAATCTCCTCTGCGACTTAGTATTTGTAAATTTTAGTTTTTACTATCTTATATTTGTGATATGGGCGAGTCAGTGTTTCATTTTGGAATAATAATAATGTCTACCTTAACTCTGCCCTTGACTGTGATCACCGCACAAACCCTGGTCCTTTGACTCGTATTCAAGAAGATTGCAGACACTTGTTGACTCTTGGAATCACAGTTTCAAACATACATCCCCTTCACCCTGAATGCTACTAAAACAAAGGGTGCTTTTTCACAAACAGAGGGGAAAAGCAGTTTTCAAGGATAACTGTCCTATGTAACCTGGACTACCTAAAAGAAAGAATAAACCTCACAGTTTTAGTAAAATTTTAATCCTTGTGTTAATACCTATAATAGATATTATGTAACTATTCACTAAAACATTTTCCTTCCTGATTTGCCTAACGTGTCCAAAATAAGCCTAATCATCAGCCCTGTAGTGTATAGGCTCATATAACATACTATAACATACTATAACCATTCTTATTTTTCAGGGGCTCATAACTGATGTAAAATGGAAGGCTATTACCAAGCGTTAACAGAATTTCTAAAACTTTGTACTATACAAAGCACCCTGAGTACCAAGTGGTTATAACCTGTTGATGAAAATGCTGATTTAAATTAAAGCCTAAACAAGATAACTGTTTTCTAATCATCATATAAAATGTTTAGTAAATAAAGAGAGACTAAATACAATTTATAACAAAAATGGAACACCGATGGACAGCTGAATAACCGAGGGAATCTAATTTAGCTTGCAGTGCCACAGAGTGTTTTACAAATAAACCCCTACAACAGTGGTTCTCAAACTGTGAGACGGGCCCCACCTAGGGGGCGCGAAGATGTGAAAAAAAGAAAACAAGAATCGAAAATATGAAAAATACATCTATTGAACCCAAAACAAATTAACTTAAACTACATTCTGATACTAGAAAAATAAATATAGAGATAAGATAAATGTCGATAAAAGTTAAGTAGGTATAATAAAATATGTCAAACTGTAATGAGAATAAAATCTGATTTTTATTTATTTTTTCATGATTAGCCTGACAAAGATTTGGCCATATCAGAAAAAATAACCGTACATTTGTGTTGTGAGCAGAATCTGAATTACTTGGGCTTGCAAAAAAAATATATGTGATAGAAGATATCAGATGTCTCCAGTTCCTACCCAGTTCCTTTAGGGATTTTATACTGGCTATTATCATTTAAAATGATTACAGTACAGAAATTAAGTTATATGCTGTGTTTGGGGTGGATGTGATCAGAAAGGCACTGATGATTCCAAAGATCAGTCAAGAAAACTGTTGGAAAAATGGGCAGAACACTTTTGGAAACAAGGATTTTTCTTATAATGTTTTAAAATTGGACCTTTACAAAGATGCTTTTAGATGCTTTATTTTCTAAAGAGACTTTATTTTCATGTTAAAGCATCTGGTCATTTTACTTGGCTACTGAAAATGCATTTTGTTCACTAATGCTTTAGTGTTTAATTAAGAATTACCTGAATATTTGATAATTAGTTTAAGCAGAAAGAGTAATTAGCTCTGCTATTTTGTGAGCTATACAAGCGTGCTGAGCTGTTGGCTCCCATTTATGAGGTCACTAGCATGAGCTAAAGCTGCTGATTTTAAAAACATGATTTTAGTTCAATGAACTTTGGATGTGCAGAAGAGCACTTCTTACAACCCTTGCCTCTAGTTAAACAAACACACCTCACTATAGCCTCCTGGCTCTAAGAGCAGAAGCGTATGAGCTATGAATGAATTTTCAGAGACAAGAAATTTAAATGTAATAAAGGTAAAGTTGTCTTGGAGACAGGATGACCACATCATACCTAGATTATCTTTATCAAATCAGTATAAAAGAAAGATCTTGACTTATGGCTGATACCTCAAACAACACAAAAAATGGGTCACCTGGAAAAAAAACAGATACATCTAGCAATACCAGGTTGTGTGGTGTTCACACTTTATTTTTCTTTTGTTTTATGGCCCTGTGTATTTGACCTATAATACTTGTCTCTTGCCTGTTATGGAGCTCTGTCTAATTACCTAAAGTTACAGGAACTGGGAAGTGATGAACTATTTTGATAAGAATATGTGTTAAGGTCTAAATAAGAGAGTATAAAAGGGGAAAAGTGTCACCCTAGGACCCTCCCATGACAAAACAAAAATCATAATTGGGCTTTTCTGTTTTTTAACTTTTTAATTAAAATAGTAAAATGTTTTCTAATTATCCCCTGTGTTAATAGAAATAATTTTAGTTTTTGAGTAGACACAAAATATCAACATTTTGTGCTAGTGTAACAGTGAGTGTTTTTAAATGCACGTACAAAACTGGGATAAGGTGTGTAACCTGCTTTCTTATAAAGCTCCGTTTAAATGCACAAGTGTATTTACAAAGTTTTCCTTTGTCAAAAGGCTCCTATGTTATAGAAATGAGCTAAGCAAAAAATTTAAAATCATCATCATAAGCACGGCCATTCCTTTCATTACTAGTTTAATAGGTTTGAGGCGATGAATATGAATACACACACAAGATGTGCCTAGTCCCTCAAAAACAAAAGGCTACAATGCGGTGGAACACTACGGAAATGGACCTGAATAAACAAATGAAATTCATACTCGAACGCAGTGACTTGAGCTCCGAGGCAAAAGTAAAACTTTATACGAGCGTCTTACAAAGATACCTGACGTTTGTGAAAAAAAGAAACAGGTACCACAGAAAAATGTATACAAACTTTTTAAGGACGTAAATAAAAACAGAAAACCGGGTCTCAGGTTCCCTGTGTATTAAGATATAATCTCATACATACAGGTACATCTTATACTATTCATTTATCCCCATTATTCAACAATACACTTGATACATCTAAAAATCATCCGGACTTTGGGGCTACTATAGGCTGTATTAAAATAATTACATTTCATTTAGAGGAAAGCCAAGCAAAATGACACCTTTTATTGGCTAACTAGAAAGATT
Organism: Erpetoichthys calabaricus; assembly: GCF_900747795.2. Lineage (NCBI taxonomy): Eukaryota > Metazoa > Chordata > Cladistia > Polypteriformes > Polypteridae > Erpetoichthys > Erpetoichthys calabaricus. The sequence continues at coordinate 158,061,716 of NC_041397.2, read as the reverse complement.
ACAATATGCAAGCTTTCGAGGCAACTCAGGCCCCTTCTTCAGGCAAGATGTAATCAGATTTAGAGGAATGAAAACACAGTTGCATTAAGCTCCTGGTCCCTGTTCATCCTTGGAGGCTGTCTCCAACCGGCTATCCAAATGAGAGTTTATAAAGTAAAAATGTTTCGTTACCTCAGACTTTTAAAAACAGGCGGATTCGTACAGAAAACAAACGGTTACAGCGGGATTCCGTTTCGAAAGAGTGCGCATTTCACAAGCGGGCCCTTCTGTACGTAGTTCAGAATACGGACATGTTATTATGTCAGAGCAAATGCATACAATCTCTGCCTGCGCTTTTAAGCCACTCCTGAATATTCTCAGGGAAGAGGCTCTGTTTGAATTTCCAGACGCCGAGACAAAAACAAATTGAACGGATTACCCGTTTCGGTAAACAGAAAGAACCACTATTGCTGAACATAATAATTAATGGTAACCTATGAGCATTTTTAAATTTAAAACCCCAGCCACTCTCGTTTTAAACAGCTGTCATTTTTTAAAAGGGAGTTACCGGAGAATCAACTTGGAAACATTAATATTAAGGATAAAGTATAAGGATTCTGCCATCCGTTTTTTTAAACATACTCATTTGGCGCATATAATAATCAAAAATATGCCCTACCGTGATCTCTTTAATGTGTCTGTGCGCTGACCAGGCAAGTGAGAACAGTGTCAGCCCTCAGAGTTATTTTATAGGCAAAACGCAGGAATTCTTTTTTTTGAAATGTAATTTATAATAACAGATACGTGCCATTTTGTCAGCCAATTTAAAATGGGGAGATGTATATTAGAATCTATTTGATGCACATTATGGTGTCAGCTACCGGCTTGTACCTTATCTGGCAGCTGGGGTGTGAATCACCCCCCTTTCTATAACCTTGCACTCAAAGAATGCAAAGAATTCCTCAGATGGTCGGGGCAGGGGTCGGACCTAGCAGCTTTCCAGCACACGCGAACGCACATGGTCCTGTCCAGAACGGGCAGCTCCTGTCAGCTCAGAGAATCTCAGTGTGTAGAGAGATCGGGCTGCTTGTCTTTCTGTGAAATGGAAGATTCAGATGCTGGATGCTTAGACCTTTCTACTTGTCGCTCTGAGACCATGCCCTTTGGGCTTTCTCTGTAGTAAACCTGCTTCACTGCTAAGGCTATTTTTACTGAAGAGTCCGTCTGTAAAATGGAAAGCTGTTGGACTTAGATAAAAAAAGCAAAGGGGTAGAGAGATACTTTATTTTCGTGTTAATATTAAAGTCATAGATAGAATCGAAGAAGATGAGCTGCTTTTTTATACAGCACTTTCAGAAGTGGTGGGGCCAGCCAACAGGTGCTGCCTGACCGAGGGCATGTTGCTTGGAACAGGCCTGAACATGTTCTCGGGAGAGGGGGATGCCCCTGGGCATGTTTGGGCTTGCCCTCGGGAGGTGGGGGTTGGAATGTGGTTGGGGTGGTGATGGTGGGTTCAAGGAGGAGGCAGATATCCATCAAAATGCCTTTGACAGAAAGGAGATCCGAGCAGGTGAAGGGGGGTGGTAGTGGGCTCAAGGAAGGGGCAGACATCCATCAAAAAGCCTTTGACAGAAAGGAGATCCGAGCAGGTGAAGGGGGGTTCAAGGAGGGGACCGGATGTGCGTCACCAATCCACCGACAGGGGGCGGTATGCATCATTCAAATCCACCTATCAGAGGAAAGGGGCGGGGACCGGAAGTGCGTTACCGAAGGGGCGGGGCAGGGACCGGACGTGTGGGGCGGGGCTTAAAGTCATCAATCATTTTGACAGAAAGTGTTCTGGCAGTCAGCCAAAAGGGGCGGGGCTTGAAGGTCATTAATCATTTTGATTGACAGTTTGACAGTACGTGCCTGCATATAACTACTGGACACCATACACCACAAAAGCAAACTTTACTTCCCCACCAGACAAAGTGCCATAACTTCCTTAAACATTGAATTGTTTTCAATGTGTATAATTAAATGGTACATGCTTGCTATTGATTGTTGTTACTTTACTGATGCATACTGTGTACTGGGGTTTGACCCTGACAATACATATTGTTTATTGATTGGCATATTTATTACACAACATGAATTTCTGGTTATGGTTAAACATTCCCTACTGTTAGAATTTGTTGCAAATAACAAATAGTTTTTACTACAAAATTATACTGTAGACCTAAAAATATTGTCAGCTTATTTATTGCAGTAAAACTTTGGCAACCCAGCTGCCAGTATTTTACCGTAAATGTAAAATTATTTTTTTTACATTGCAGTATACAGTATCATATGACCCTTCCCCTTTAGGTTCTATGTAAAGAATGCAGAGCAGAAAACAAAGGCAAATAACTCCTACAGGTGCACAACATTCTAGTAAGATGCCTTCTTGCATCAAAATCATAAAGGGTTTCTACCCACAGATCATAACATTACTGAACAACCAGTGATAACAGAAAATGCGATAGATTTTCTTGCATATATACAGTGTATTTAGAAAGTATTCTGCCAACTTTCTTCACATTTTTTATTTTGCAGTTTTCAGATAAAATCATTTCAATTATTTTTTCCTTCAGCAAGCAGCACTCAATACCCCAGAATGACAAAGCAAAAACAGGATATTACTATTTTTTTGTAAATTTAGTAAAAAAAAAAAAATGAAATAACACATTAAGACAAGTGTTCAAATTCATTTGCTATGACACTTGAAATTAAGTTTGACTCAGGTGCATCCCATTTTATTGATCATCATTGAGGTGTTTCTACTTCTTGCTTGTAGTCCACCTGTTCTCAATGGAATTCTCTGGACATAATTATGAAAGGAACACACTTGTCTTTATAAGGTCCTACAGATGATAATCTGTATTAGAGAAAAAACAAGCTATGTGGTAGAAGGAATTGTCTGCAGAGCTTAAGAGACACAATTGTGTGAAGACACATATAGGGAAGACTACAAAATACTGCATCACTGAAGGGTTCCTAAGAGCACAGTGGCCTTCTTAATCCTTAAGTCAGGGGTATTAAATTACAAATTCAGTTGGTCCAGATTTTCAAATCAAGAAATTTAGCAGTAAGCAGTAATAAATTTTAAACCAACACAAATGAATGTATTGAAAAATAACTAATATTTGTGTATTATTTTCCTTTTAAATTTGGTCACATCTGACATGGGAACATCAAAAAGTGCATAAAGAAAAAATAAAAAAAGCTATAATTGCACAAAATTTGAAGTAATAACAATAATTTTCTTCCACCTTTGAAATAAAAAAAAAAAATTATTGGTCATAGCTGACCTAGGCACATCTCAAAGTGCATAAAATAAAATAGTGTGCAGTATTAGCAGTAAGATTTGTTTCAGTTTTTAAGTAATATACGTAAATATGGTCGTCATATATGACCTAGGTACATCACAAAGTGCATTTAACAGAATTAAAAAGAGCTATCAAATGCTATCAAAGCTATTAGTGCACAAACCCATTAAAAGTGATAACAGTAACTAACACACATGAATTCAACGTCTACTGCACACTCAGGGAACATGGGTTCATTTTAAATCACCATATGTGTGATTAGGCTTGGCTTTCTTACACATCCCACATTATGTGGATATTGTGATGTGTCTAGCTACGAGTTGTGCGGGTGTAGTCTTGGGGGAAAATACTTTGTGAGAGCTAAAGAGAGCTGAGTGACAGGGGCAGGGATTGAATAACAGGTGCTTCCAGGCAAATAAAAGCAGGAGGAGAGAAAAAGCATTGGAGCTAGGTTGGAAGACAGCTTCAGGGTGAGAAGGGAGTAAATGGTTAAAGGGCATGCAAGAGGCAGAAAGGCTGTAGTAGGCAATCTGTTTTTATTATTTTGGAGGTGTCCCCATGACCGAGATAATAGGAGGTGATAAGGCACCATTTATATTGAGGCACACCAAATCAGAAAGGTCAGTTGGCATCTCGAAGACTTCCCCAGAAAAGCAGCTCCTGTGCATCTTATTCAAGAGGTCATCACAATGTGTAGTAGGCTCCAGTTACCCTGCTGACTTTCTTAGTGGGAGAAGTGGCATTATTTGTTCTGAATGAGAGCAGTGACTTTTGGCTTGTAAGATGTCAGTTCAATCTGAAGGCATTGGTGAAGAATACTGTCAGTCAGGGAGAAACGAGAGCTGCTTTTTATTGAGTTTATGTGTGAAAAGCTTGATTCACATGTAAATGTTGATCCAAACATACTGAGCACGATGCTTTCTACTTTCATAATGTTAGGGAACTGATGTATGTTGACTTCAGTCCAAAACTTGACAGTCCCGTTAGCGCAAAGCACTTGTGCCATGAGTAGTATTAAGGCAGGGTGTTTCTGTCAACATGTCAATCAAAGATGATTGATTACTTGATGATCAAGCCCCCTTCCTCTGACTGGTGGATTTAAATTATGAACCCGCCCCCTCTCCTGTGATTAGTGAATTCCCACCTGCACCCTCCATAACCCCTCCTTAATGCCACCCCCTCCACCTGATTGGTCAGGGTTTGTGTCAAGAGCAGTTTGATGGGTACTGATCCCAGCTTAATCCCACCCCACCCACCTGACTGGGCAGGGTTTGTGTCAAGAGCAGTTTGATGGGTGCTGATCCCAGCTTAATCCCACCCCACCCACCTGACTGGGCAGGGTTTGTGTCAAGAGCAGTTTGATGGGTGTTGATCCCACCTTAATCCACCCCACCCACCTGATTGGTTCAGGGTTTGTGTCAAGAGCAATTTGATGGATGCTGCCTCTGCATTGCCCCCGGTCTGTCAACACCTGTTTGTTGGCTGGCACCCCCCTCCCTGCCTCTTCTCCTGAGTGCCCTTTATATCAAAAGAACGACCTTGCCATGAACCCAAGGCCTGATTGACATGTCCAGACATGTTCCTGCTCAAACCCAGCCGACCAGGTCTCCCTTATAGCTGCTCCTGCATATCCTGTGCTGGAGCATGTCCCTGCATCTATCTATTAGTTTAATTATATCATGAGATTAAAATATCTATCTATCTAACCTTTGCTTTATAATTTGTAAAAAAAGGAAAGCATTTTCTATCAAAGCTGCTTTTAATTGCTCTCTGTAAGCCGCAGTTCAAACGAAACAGCCTTTCCCCATCTCACAGAAAGTCATCTCACAGAAGGGCAAGCAGACAGGTTCAGTGGTAAAATAGCTGTCTCATCCCACAGAAAGGCATGCAGCCACATTCCTGTTGCTCGAAGCTGACAGGTGTGGGCTCCTTCGCTGAGAAAACAGATGCACGTTTTGTGCTTTTTAACTTTTGAAGGTAAAGGATTTTAGGTATTGAGTGTAAAGCACGAGGTAACTAGTTCGATATAAGCTTTTTAAAAATCACACAGAGGTAAATAGTATACAGCAATTCCCTTTTAAATCACGTATAAAAAATCTGTCCTTTGCTTTATAATTTGTAATTTAAATTATAATTTATAATAATTAATATAATTATAATTTGTATAAAAAATATATCTATCTATCTAAAACAACCCCTTTTCTTTCAAATGCACCACATTTTAAATAATCAAGCACATTTATATATGTATTTTCAGCTGAGCTAAGGATCCACATTGCGGAAGCAATTCGCTTAACTTTCTAAAGGTGAGAGCTCTTCCCAGACACAGAGTGAAAGGGCAAGCTTGAATAACAAGCTACCAGAAGTGAGGATTGAACCCACGCAGGCATTTGCCCATTGGATCTTATGTCCAACGCCTTAACCACTCGGCCATTCTGGTGGTAGAAAAAGCCATTTTAAGCACTCTTTGCCACTCCATGAAAACTGTGATCATTCTTTCAGTTCCTTCCAAAACAGGTTGAGATTCATCTTCTCTTCCAAACGTAGGAGGTCAGAAGTGTCGACCCCCACTTCAGCAGCAGCTGCTCAAACATTATGTGAAATACTCTATGTAAGATTAGCTTTTTCTTTTGCTGATATGCATACTTGGACAGCTGACACAACAAACAGGTTCACACCTTGCAGGCCTTTAACATAAGTTCATATCTTCCTGTTGTCAATGTAAAGCGGTCTTAAAATGGGACAAAGGGCTCACATTTGCTAAAAGAAATCAATCTCCTTTTTATAAAGTCTGCTTTCAAAAAATACCGCTCTTTTTGGTATATAAATAAGCGTTGTGACCGGTCCATTACACAGCTTGCCATTAATACTGAAAGAAGACTCAGAATCTCATCGAAAGACAAAACTGTGTCTTCGAAATCTTATTAGAGCAATGTTTTCTATTTATTTATGTTTTATGGATAGGACTAAATGAAATATAATTATTGTTAATACAGTCTATTCTCCCGAGAGTCATGGCAGTCAACATAACGGTATGGCATATTATTGATTATAGGCGCATGAGCGCGCTCGTGTGTGTGTATAATTTAAGTTGTAGCATTTTATATTTACTTCTATCTATCTATCTATCTATCTATCTATCTATCTATCTATCTATCTATCTATCTATCTATCTATCTATCTATCTATCTATCTATCTATCTATCTATCTATCTATGTGTACAACAATTAATGTAAAAATACAATATTCATATTACTGAAGCAAGCAATATTAGTTTTTTCTGTTACCGAAATGGGCATTCCAATCAATTAGTTTTTGTCTTGGCATCTGAAGGTGATTCCCTGCAGGGGGCCGCCTGTTTTTAGAAGTCTGAGATAACGAAACATTTTTCCTTTATAAACTCTCATTTGGACAGCTGGTTGGAGACAGACTGACTGAACCCTGAACAGGGCCCAGGGGCTTATATCGATGCGAGTGCTTAATAGAAATAGTGCAACTGTGTTTTCATTCATTTCGCTAAATTAAATGTAATTATTTTAATACAGACTAGTCGCTTGAAAGTCCGGATGATTTTTAGATGCATCAAGTGTATTGTTGAATAATTGGATAAATGATTATTATAATATGTTCCTGTATTTATGAGATTATATCTTAATACACAGGGAACCTGAGACCAGGCTGTCTGTTATTATTTACGTCTTTAGATTTAAAAAAATTTTTATCCATAAATTATTCTGACTGTACTCGGAGAAGAAAAGCAGATTCCGTGTCACTGTTGTGCAGGTTTCTTTATTCGCTTTTTCACAAAGGTAAGGTATCTTTGCAAGATGGTCGTATAAAGTTTTACTTTTGCTTCAGCGCTCAAGTCACTGCGTTCAAGTATGAATTTCATTTGTTTATCCAGTTCACTTTATGTAGTGCTCAAAAGGTCGTTGGAAGCCGGGTCTTTCTGTCGCAATTGAGCCATTTGTTGTTGAGGTATCAGGTACATCTTGCACATGTATTCCATATTTATACTCTCGAACCTATTAAACTAGTAATGAAAGGAATGGCCGCGCTTAATAGGGCACAGAGAAACCCTCCTTTCTGATTTAAAATGTTTTTTTTCTTTTTAACGGTAATTTTTAATCGTTGAGTTTTTTACGGCACAACGATGCTTCTTCAGCAGAGGGTTGAGTACGTGTTACTGTGGTATGTTTTAAGCTACTTCACCATCCAATATATTAACGCGGTACTAGTCAGGGCATATTGAGTATCAGGATTTCACTTTCTTTGTTTAAATCTGGTACCTCCTTTTTCCATCTGTGCATTGTTCAGTAAACCTTATTTTTTGGTGGATCAGAACACTTTGCTTACACTCCACTTATTATTCTCTTTAGGTTTTTAACTGTTATCCCTACATTTGTAAGTTTCAGCAGTCCTTTGAAAATGTTTCTGTGACCATAGTAAGTAGTAACTCTACCATATTGTGCAAAAATCCAGTCTACTCACTTTTAAAAGCTCTGCTCTGAATTTACCAATTCATCCAATATGTCAGCTTTGCCTCCATCTCACCACTGCAATTGGGCCTTCCTCTTTGAAGAGGTTTATTTGTAAAGCACTATGTGTCACTTCAAGTTAAATTAGATTTTCTTAGTTATTCAGCTGCCCATCAGTGTTCCATTTTTGTTATAAATTATATTTAGTCTCTTTCTTTATTTAATAAACATTTTATATGTTGAATAGAAAACAGTTATCTTGTTCAGGCTTTAATTTAAAATAGTATTTTCATCAACATGCTATAACCACTTTGGTACTCAGGGTGCTTTGTATAATACAAAGTTTTAGAAATTATGTTAATGCTTGGTAATAGCATTCCACTTTACATCAGTTATGATACCCTGAAAAATAAGAATGGTTATAGTATGTTATAGTTTGTTATATGAGCCTATACACTACAGGGCTGATGATTAGGCTTATTTTGGACACGTTAGGCAAATCAGGAAGGAAAATGTTTTAGTGAATAGTTACATAATATCTATTATATGTGTTAGCACAGTGATTAAAATTTTACTAAAAACTGTGTGGGTTATTCTTTCTTTTAGGTAGTCCATGCTATATATGGCAAGTATCATTGAAAACTGGTTTGCCCTTGTTTGTGAAAAATGACCATTTGTTTTAGTAGCATTCAGGGTGAAGGGAGTGTAAGTTTGAGCTGTGATTCCAAGAATCAAGAAGTGTCTGCATTCTTCTTGAATACGAGTCAAAGGACCAGGGTTTTGTGCGGTGATTATTGTCAAGGTCAGAGTTAAGCTAAACATTACTATTCCAAAATGAAAAATGTACTTGCCCATATCCATATCAAGCAAGTAGCACAAATATAAGACAGTAAAAAACTAAATTTACAAACACCAAGTCACAGAGGAAATTAAAAAACACATTAAGACCAGATCAACAAGGGATCACCCCCATAGACATATATAGATAGATGGCGCATTCACTGTGTTGCCCAGTCGACATGATACGCCAGTGCGTCCGCCATATTGCGAGTGGCAAAAGTGCCATTTAAACTAATACAGGTAGACGTGGAAACCGGGTTTTCTGATGAAAAAACAATAACATTTAAAACACTATCGTTTACATACAACAGATTTTGGCAAATCGTTTAAATGCAATTATTTATATCAATTTATACACTTATAATTGTAATTATTAAACATAATAATAATTATTATTATTATCATTATTATTATTATTATTATTATTATTATTATTGTTATTATTTAATAATTCCACCCATATAAGTAAAATTTCTCGGACTGCCTTCTTCCATCTCCGAAACATTTCTAGACTTCATCCTGTTCTCACAGTACTGAAGTATTGGTTAATGCCCTAAACACCTCACGTATAGATTACTATAATGCTATTCTATCTGGCATCCCACAAAAACGTATCCATCGCTTACAACTTCTTCAAAATTCTGCTGCCAGGATAATAACCTGCTGTTCTAAATTCACTGAACATATTACACCTATTCTGTCTCAACTTCACTGGCTCCCTGTTAACTACCGAATACAATACAAAATACTGCTCTTAACATTTAAAGCTCTCCACAGCCTCACTGATCTCCTTCAGACTTACACTCCTCTCACTCACTCAGATCCTCATCTGCAGTTCTACTTTCTGTACCACACATCAAACTCAGTTCTATCAGAGCTCGAGCTCCCTCTCGTGCTCCTCAACTCTGGAATTCTCTTCCCTTTCATATACGTCAGCTCGATTCAATAACACATTATAAAACTACCCTCAAATCTTATCTTTTCAAACTGGCATACCAATTGTGAATTTTACACTGTTACTGCCAGTTATCTTTGTTTGTTTGCTAATTATTGCTTTTTGATTTATCATTCTCTATTTTTAATTTTACTAATGTTGTTTAATTTTATTGTAAGGTGACCTTGAGTGCTAAGCAAGGTGCCTATTAAATAAAATGTGTTATTATTATTATTATTATTATTAATTATTGAACAAACTGATTGATCAAAGATACACTGACAGCTTTCCCGATTGTCGACTATCGGATAACACGCTCAGCTACTTTGACCACCTTGACTGTACCCTGAGAAGGAATCATCAGACCTCCTTTGTTTTTTAATGTGAGCAAGTGGTAGCTTTGATCATATGATGCCAGTACAGCATCTGTTACCAAACTAGCACGGCACACATCACAGGACAGCTTTCCCAAAATCCCATCTAAGGGCTACCTCCCACTGCTTCCTGAGGTGGATTTCTTTGGGAAACCTTCAAAGTTTGACAAATGTTAACAGCTAACAACAATCTACTGTACATAGTTAGTGACTAAATACATTTAGCTAAAACGTTGCTTGGAGGCTCACTTGAACACATAAATGCATAGCTTTTCTGGTTTAGCCTGGCGTAGCTAAAGTTAAGATTATTAAACGGGATTTTCTAATGGCCAAATATAACCAAAACAATTGTTCAGCCTTACCTATGAAATGTAATCCCCCAGGATCTGGTTTGGAGCGTACAGCAGTTTGTGCAAGCCCAACCAGCACATGTGTGAGGCATCTTTATCCATTACTTCACTCCACAGCAATTTTTTGAATTTCCCCTTGGGATTAATAAAGTATCTATCTATCTATCTATCTATCTATCTATCTATCTATCTATCTATCTATCTATCTATCTATCTATCTATCTATCTATCTATCTATCTATCTATCAGTGCCACTCGCAATGTGGCGGCGACGTTGATGTACGATGCTGCTGGTCATGCGGCGTCTAGTAATTCTATGTCTATGATCACCCCAAGCTCACAGCACACTGCAACTGAACCTACGTGTTCTGCAGTATATTATTAGCTAAACTGTCATCTATTTAGCCAGTTCCATGGGGTTGCAAAGAGTTGGGGAAGACATTATTTAACATCTGCTAGTATTATGCTAATTAACATTAGCTTGGTATTCTTATGACCTTGTCTGTCACTAAAAGTTGGGTTTGTGTTCCTCCTGATTCAGGAAGAACATTAAATATTGGAGTTAGGAATATTAACTAGACTGGTAGTCTTGATTGTAATGGCATTTGTGCCAAAATGAAAAATAAATAAATAAATAGAGGTAATTATGAAGTAAATAATCACATGAAAGAGTGGAGTTATAAAGGAGTTATTACAATTTGAAAAACGGCAATGATGTATAAAAAAAGATTCACTGATTGATAAGTGACAAAACCAGCATGAAAAGAAACCTTTTGAAATATATATACAGTGATCCCTCGCTATATCGCGCTTCGACTTTCGCGGCTTCACTCTATCGCGGATTTTATATGTAAGCATATTTAAATATATATCGCAGATTTTTTGCTGGTTCGCGGATTTCTGAGGACAATGGGTCTTTTAATTTCTGGTACATGCTTCCTCAGTTGGTTTGCCCAGTTGATTTCATACAAGGGACGCTATTGGCAGATGGCTGAGAAGCTACCCAACTTACTTTTCTCTTTCTCTCTCTCTTGCGCTTTCTCTGATCCTGACGTTGGGGGTGTGAGCAGGGGGGCTGTTCGCACACCTAGACGATACGGACGCTCGTCTAAAAATGCTGAAAGATTATCTTCACGTTGCTACCTTCTGTGCAGCTGTTTAGTGAAGCGACATGCTGCACGGTGCTTCACATACTTAAAAGCTCGAAGGGCACGTATTGATTTTTGCATGTTTGTTTTTCTCTGTCTCTCTCTATCTCTCTCTCTCTCTCTCTCTCTCTCCCTGCTCCTGACGGAGGGGGTGTGAGCTGCCGCCTTCAACAGCTTTGTGCCGCGGGGCTTCGCATACTTAAAAGCCAAACAGCCCTATTGATTTGTTTGCTTTGTCTGTCTTTATGACAGTCTCTGCTCCTGACGCACACTCCTTTGAAAAGGAAGATATGTTTGCATTCTTTTAATTGTGAGACAGAACTGTCATCTCTGTCTTGTCATGGAGCACAGTTTAAACTTTTGAAAAAGAGACAAATGTTTGTTTGCAGTGTTTGAATAACGTTCCTGTCTCTCTATAACCTCCTGTGTTTCTGCGCAAATCTGTGACCCAAGCATGACAATATAAAAATAACCATATAAACATATGGTTTCTACTTCGTGGATTTTCTTATTTCGCGGGTGGCTCTGGAACGCAACCCCTGCGATGGAGGAGGGATTACTGTAATAAGCTTTTTTGACATGTGCAATCTGGAATAGTCTGAATAGGAAATATGTTTTAAAGAGTTAATTTTTAAATAAAACTTGCAAAAGTCAAATTAAAAATATTAAATATTAAAACTGAATAAAACACAGGAGTAACATTTAATGATATCAATTAGTGTTAAGCAAGCACTGTGTTCTATTTTATAAGGTTTATTTATTTAATTTCTGTGGTGGGCTGTTGTCTTGCGCCCTGTGTTGGCTGGGATTGGCTCCAGCAGACCCCCGTGACCCTGTAGTTAGGATATAGCGGTATCATCAGAAAACCCGGTTTCCACGTCTAGCCCCACTTCTGGTAGCTTGTTATTCAAGCGTGCCCTTTCACTCTGTGTCTGGGTAGAGCTCTCACCTTTAGAAAGTTAAGCGAATTGCTTCCGCAATGTGGATCCTTAGCTCAGCTGAAAATACATACATAAATGTGATTGATTATTTAAAATGTGGTGCATTTGAAAGAAAAGGGTTTGTTTTAGATAGATAGATATATTTTTATATAAATTACAAAATATAATTATAATTATATTAATTATTATAAATTATAATTATAATTACAAATTATAAACCAAAGGATAGATTTTTTATACATGATTTAAAAGGGAATTGCTGTATACTATTTACCTCTGTGTGATTTTTAAAAGGCTTATATCAAACTAGTTATCTTGTGCTTTACATGCAATACCTAAAATATTTTACCATCAAAAGTTAAAAACCACAAAACATGCATTGTTTTCTCAGCGAAGGATCCCACAGCAAGGGGGTGGGTGTGTGCACAGGCGAGCACGCACAGGGCCTGTCAGCTTCAAGCAACAGGAATGTGGCTGCATGCCTTTCTGTGAGATGAGACAGCTATTTTACCACAGAACCTGTGAGCTTGCTCTTCTGTGAGATGGCTTTCTGTGAGATGGGGAAAGGCTGTTTCGTTCGAACTGCGGCTTACAGAGAGCAACTAAAAGTGGCTTTGATAGAAAATGCTTTCCTTTTTTTTTTACAAACTGTAAAGCAAAGGTTAGAAGATAGATATTTTAATCTTGTTTTGTTTAATCTTTAATCCAGCACAGGATGCCCAGCACAGGATATGCAGGAGCGGCTATAAGGGAGACCTGTCCAGCTGGGTATAAGCAGGAACAGGCCTTGGGTTCATGGCAAGGTCTTTCTTTTGATATAAATGGCCTCAGTAGAAGGGGTAGGGAGGGGTTTGCCAGCCAACAAACAGGGCAACACAGAGACAGCATCCATCAAACTGCTCTGACACAAACCCTGCCCAATCAGGCGGGTGGGGTGGGATTAAGCTGAGATCAGCACTCATCAAACTGCTCTTGATTCAAACCCTGAACCAATTAGACGGGTGTGGGTGGGATTAAGGTGGGGTCTGGGCAGGACCAGCACCCATCAAACTGCTCTTGACACAAACCCTGACCAATCAGGTGGAAGGGTTGGATTAAGGCGGGGTTAAGGAGGGGGCTGGTTGGAATTCACCAATCACAGCAGAGGGGGTGGGTGCATCATTTAAATCCACTAATCAGAGGAAAAGGGTGGGGTGCATCATTTAAATCCACCAATCAGAGGAAAGGGGGCGTGGCCATCAAGTCATCAATCATCTTTGATATTTTGACAGAAACACTCTGCCTTAATACTACTGCCATGGTTACGGATGACTGTATTTTAACAATTTCAAGTATGAATTTTTCTCTCTTCAATGTAGAGGAGCACTTCCTTTGCTTTGTTGGATAAACCCACTTCTGTTGCAACAGTTAACAGGTCTCTGGTGAAGCCCAGAGTTCTCTTTCAGCCTCACAATGAAATCTGTCATCACATCCGTGATTTGTACCAGGGACAAAATGCAGAAAATGCAGCATTCGGCCTGTGCTCAGGTTCAGTCGTGTAAAGGTACAGTTTGACTTGGACTGCACACATCTGTTTTACAAGTTCAATGATAGTTTTGTCTATGCCTTGCAGTCCCACATTTAGGTTATTCAGGTATTTGAATATGTCACTCAGAAAGCAGACATCCGCCATGAAGTTGTCTTCCAGTATACGATTCAGGTGTGTTTCTGTTTCTGCTTCGTCTTTGGACATTTAAATGACATAATTGTGAAGAAGCAGGTTCTGGTGCTCAGCAGACATTTCCGACAGCAGCATGCAGAATAAGTGGTGTTGGAAGCTTGATGTGGAGCGAATAAAATTAACTGTAGCCATGATGCTGTCTATTGTCGTTTTGAGTTCCCTGCTTAAATTTGCTCACAACACCATATGATGCACAATGCAGTGTAAGGATACTATCTGAGGTGCAACAGTGGACCAACGTGCTGCCAAACCACTGAACTTTTCCTGCCATGGACTGAGCCCCATCGGTCACAAGCATGGACACACGCTTCATATCTTTGTTATTGTCTTTGAAAAAAACTGAAATTTTCTCAAAGACTGTCTCGTCAGTTGTGTGTCCTTCTAATGGCAGTAAGCTGAGGAGTTCCTCTTAGAAGCATTTGTCATCAAAAAAATGGACATATAAGCAGAATTCTATGTTTCTGGGTTGAGAAAGACATGTTATTAGATTGCATTGAGATGTGTCTTGATACTGCATGGGCTGTGGGTAATGGAAGTTGGGGGTGCAATCTTGGGAGAAAGCACTTTGTGAGGGCTCATGGCGCCTGCCTAGAGAGAGCTGAGTGACAGGATCAGGGTGAGAGGGATGCAAATGGTAAAAAGGTAGGGAGAGACAGAAAAGTGGATAATCTGTATTTGAGCAAAAACCAAGCTATGAGGTAGAAGTAATTGTCTGCAGAGCTTAGAGACACAATTGTGTGAAGACTACTTTTTTTTTTAGGTGTCCCTTTGACCCTGAGAAGGCGCAGTAGGGTACCATTTGTATTTGAACACCAAAAAAAAATCCAGTTAGCATTTTGAAAATTCTCAGAGAAAAGGCTTCTGTGTATCTTATTCGATAAGTCATCACTGTGATGATGCGGCTGGAGATTCAGGTGATCATGAGTCTGGACATCTACGGAGCCTTGAGCTTTCAAACTGTGAGGTACAATATGCAAATGAAATACGAGATGGGGAAGCCCATGTTAAAAGGATGGAAGGTGCTGGATTGGAAAAAGCACTGTGTCGGACCGGCACCTGGCAGGATGAACAAGAGCAGCACGGTGTGGGAACAGCAAAGAATGAAGTAGGGGAGACTGAGAGTGAAATAGCAGTATGCTCCTTTGCAATAACACTAAAGCAGAAGGCGAGCAGTGTATAGGAATTAAGCAAGTCCACTTGCGATTAAAAAGTTCAGGTGTCTCCTACGGCCAGTCAAGGAGGAACGACACCAGTACACGTTTCAGGAGTTTAGTTAGAAGGTAAAGACTTATCATTTTTAAACTCCCACTGTTCTGACCTTGGGAGATGCCTCATCCTTTTGATTGCAATTGGATTATTTTAACTCCTCTACATAGCTCTTCTTCTGCTTCAATGTTATTGCTCAGGAGCACACCGCTCTTTCACCCTTGTTCTCCTCTACTTGATCATTCACTCACATGTGCCACTCCCATATATGTGGACCCTCCCCTTCCTCTTGCAAACGCCGAGATGGGTTATTTCTTTCCAGCACCATCCACCTGACAAAACAACAATGCGCTGCATTGTGGGTTGAATTTTGCTAGGCTACACAGAGTGTTGCACTCATCTCTGTACTACTGTAGGATTTTTATGTAGGAATTTCTGAAGGCTTGTGAAATGTGTTTTTCTCAGTTTTTCTCTTCATTTCTGGTGGGACCATGGGACTGGGACACTAGGAGGTTGCTTCTGGGCCGCATGTGGCCCACGGGAATAGGTCCGCCTTTGGTGAAAGAAGTTTGGAATGACCATGACTCTTATTAGAGCTAGCTGCCTTGCAAAACTGAGCAATCAGGGGAGAAGGGGCATGGTTAGCAAGGTGATCAAGAACTCTATCTTCACTCTGGCTGATCCCCAGAGAACCTGTATGGAGATAGGAGAAACATCTAGAAGGAGACCATCATTGCAAGTAAAACACACAGGAAAGCTATTTAAAGGACTCTGAGACTGAGATAAACAAGATCCTTTGGTCTGATCAAGCCAGGATTGATCTGTTTGGTATCCATTTTAAGCCTCATATCTGCAGGAAACCATGTATCAGTGGTGACAGCATCATGATGCGTGTTTATTTTTGTGGCAGAGACTAAGTGACTAGTCAGGGTCGAAGGAAAGCTGAACAAAGTAAAGTACAGAGATATCCTTAATGAAAATCTGCTCCAGAGTAGTTCCAGACCACAGGCCTCAACAGGACAGTGACCCTAAGTAGAAAGGAAAGTCAACACATGAGTCCCTTAGGCACAACTCTGGGGATGTCCTTGAGTTACACAGCCAGAGCCCAGACTTTAGCCCAATCAAACATCTCTGGGGAGACCTGAAAATAGCTGTCCACCAACGGCCTCCATCTAAACTGATAGAGCTTGAGAGGATCTGCAGAGGAGAATGGCTCAAAAAGCCCAAATCCAGGTGTGCAAAGCTTTGTTGCATCATACCCATGTACACTTCATGCTGTATGCATGGGTCTGAATACATTTGTCAATGTGATATTTTTATTTTAATAAATATGCACAAAAATCTAGTATCCTTTTTCACTTTGTCATTCAGGAGTATTGAGTTGCATAATGAGAGAAAAAAATGTCTTTTTTCATTTAAGCATAAGCCTACAACATAATAAAATGTAAAGAATGTGAAGCAGTCTGAAAACTTTCTAAATACACTGTATATTGTATACATAGTAATAGTACAGTATATGTATGTTGCATTTTATATGTGCTGTTGTACTATTTAGTGTCTTTTGTTTTTGTATCAGCACTATTCTAAGGTCTCCCTGACTCTACATTGTACAATGTACACATGAAAATAAACATGAATATATGAAAATTTTACTTTCTTATAATTTGGTATGCGCTCCTGAAAATTAAAAAAAAAAAAAAAAGCTGAAAAATTTTGGCAACTTTCATTTTGCTCATAACGATGTCTAACTCTGCATTGCCTACTTATTTGTATTTTTCTTTTAGGATTAATTCGATTACAAGAACTGATCAAAGCACCATCCAGGTATAATATTAAAATCCGTATTAGACAATTGCCAGCATTAAATAAAGATGCAAGACCACTGTTAAAAGAAATGAAGAAAGGAAAAGAGTTTTATGTAATATTTGATTGTTCTCACAAAACAGCTGCAGAAATTCTCAAACAGGTAAGGATAAATATTTAGATGCCAATTTTGTTTTTAATTCTGTTTAATTTTGTGGAATGAATTTTTGTTCAAAATGAACTGTTATAAAGGAAGCAAAGATACAATGAACCATAGCACATTTACTCTCTATATATAAAATCCTAAGCCTAAAAGTATATGATTTTGTGCAACGATTTTATGACATGTTTTTTGCCTCGCTTTAAATCAGGCTTATTTTAAAACCTACATATATTGTTTGGTATCATTCTTTTCAGAATTTATCGAACTTTAATGTGATGTTGTTAGATTTTCAGATTATTATTCTGTTTTTAAATTATAAACTAAAATATCAAGAAAGTCGTGGGGCGGCCTACTAGACTGCAACTTGGGGTTGGGAATCGAAGGCGCCTAGCGGAGCTTATACCATATCTTTAAATACAATCTCTTTCTCTAACGGAGCGGCTCAGCTGCGGGATAGATGGGGGCCCAGCAACCAGCCCTGGATTTAGCAAGCAAAGCGAGCAGTGGGCGGAGCCTCCTAGTATCTACTATATAATGAAACACTGTGTGTGTGTCCAGTCCCTCAGAGCAGTCTGATTGTTGGGTTTGGCTTTGGTGATGTGGTCAAAAGAGAAAGCTTGAGTGTGAGACACTCAAGGAGGAGAAAGAGAATATAAGGCATGCCGAGAGAGTCATCTTCAAAGATGGGAAGTATAAAAGGTGGCACTAAAGTGACAGAGTCTGAGAAGCAGGCCTTATGGAAATGCACGCAAGAGGTGGAGCACTAGTCAAGAAGGATTCAGCCACATGCAGAAACAGAGGAAAGACACCAGAGATACACATAACGCAATGATATATTAAATATTTTTAGGCTGTTATAGTACCTGTATTTGACAGTTGGCATTACTAATACTTAAACAAACTGTTTCACCCATTCTTATCATTTTGCATGCACTTAATAGGCACTTAATTTAATTTTGTTTGTAAATGTTAACTCTCAGAAGAATCCAAAAAAAATCATAAGATGGCCTTCACTTAAAATATTTTGCTCAATTAAACAGTTTTAAAATAAGAGCATAAAAAAGCTATATGGTCTTTTAACCTAATACTCTTATTACTTACTTCACAAAATCATATAATATGATTATCCCTAATCCAGAAGAATTTAGCATATTTTTGGATTTTGGAATATTGGCATATATATATATATATATATATATATATATATATATATATATATAAAATGAGATTTCTAGGAAACACCCATGATCGAGTAGTGAAATATTACTAAACCAGCTAAATGATGAATTATGTGTACAGAGACAGTCAAGTGCCTTCTAGGTGGGATGCTGTTATCTGAGGGGCAGCATTTAGAAAAATTAAATGATAAGCACTCCAGACAACGTGGGTGACAACCAACCCCCTCCCCAGTGATATGAATTTCAACCATCACTGCAGACTTATAAAAAGTCATATTCCCGAGCCATTATTATGTGCGTTGATGTGTCAAACCTTAAATCTAAATCGGGATGTGTCTATGTTAATTATTCCTGTATCAGTTAATACTGGTATATGGATGACTGCCACTTTTAGAAAGTTTGTGAAGAATTACACTTTGTGGTGCTATAAATTGCAAAGAACACAGTTCGTTGTTTATTGACATGGTTTTGTGCTTCCTCTCTATTTGTGTACAGTGTTTCTTTTTGTGCTATATATTTTGTTTAACCACATATTTTTTCATTTTTTATATTTTTCATTAAAATATTTCCAGTAAAACAATTTAGCAGTAAAATTACTATTTAGCTGAGGATAATATACCAAAATTTGAATTATATTTATATGCATTCCCTGTATGAGTAGGAGAAATTTTTATCAGAGTGGTTTGCCTTACATTAAATATATAACACTAGCCAACCCGCAGCGTAGCATATGCCGCATAATTATGTATTGATGGGTGAACACTTCCTGAAAGACACAGTTGTCCAAATGGGGTTGGTTTTGAGGATACAACTGTAGGTGAATGAAAAGATGTTACTCTGGAGAGGGCAACATATAATACAGCGTTTTACACGCTGCATACAGCGATTCACATCGAAGCATAGACACTGCTAAAACCATGGGATACCCCTCGCAAACTGTTTTACACGTCGCATACAGCAATTCACATCCGCGACAAACATGCCTCTTCTTAGATGGTCCTGCCGCATCCACCCTCGTTCTCGAAGCATACACACCACCTGGTCATGTGCCCGCTCGCAAGAGCAACTCACGGAGACCCGCCCACCAACTCTAAGACCATGGCGTGTAAAACAGTTTGCGATGGTGGACGCGGTCATGCGTCATAACCGAAAAGAATGCAGTGGAACCACGGTTCACGACCATAATTCGTTCCCAAACTCTGGTTGTAAACCGATTTGGTCGTGAACCAAAGCAATTTGTCCCATAGGATTGTATGTAAATACAATTAATCCATTCCAGACCATATGAACTGTATGTAAATATATATTTTTGTAAGTTTTTAAGCACAAATATAGTTAATTAAACCATAGAATGCACAGCGTAATAGTAAACTAAATGTAAAAACATTGAATAACACTGAGAAAACCTTGAACAACAGAGAAAACTAACACTGCAACAGTTTGCACTATAGCAACAAAAAATGAACATTTGAAAAAATCTGTAATTTAATAAACCACCAAGAAAATTAAAATTTCAAAAATGCACACTATGAACCGATCGCTGTAAACAGAAGTGAAAACAAAATCAAGCCCAGTGCATTCTTTAACTGCCTTCCTACCTTATACGTCCAGCCCTCCCTCTCACTCGCACTGCTTGTGTGTGTGCGTGTCTCTCGCGCTGCCTGTGTGTGTGCGTCTGTCTCTCTCTGGCGCTGCCTGTGTGTGTGCGCGGCTCTCTCTCTCTCACAGCCTGTGTGTGTCGCTGTTCCTCTGTCTCTCTCTCGCGCTGCCTGTGTGTGAACGCAGCTCTCTCTCTGGCGATGTCTGTGTGTGTGTGCGCGGCTCTCTCTCTCTCTCACTGCCTGTGTGTGTGCCTCTGTCTCTCTCTCGCGCTGCCCGTGTGTGTGAGTGGCTCTCTCTCTGGCGCTGCCTGTGTGCATGCGCGGCTCTCTCTCTCACTGCTTCTGTGTGTGTGTGTGCCTCTGTCTCTCTCTGGCGCTGCCTGTGTGTGTGCGCGCGGCTCTCTCTCTGGCTCTGCCTGTGTGTGTGCGTCTGTCTCTCTCTCGCGCTGCCTGTGTGTGTACCTCTGCCTCTCCCTGGCGCTGCCTGTGTATGTGCGCGGCTCTCTCTCTCTCGCTGCCTCTGTGTGTGTGTGCGTCTGTCTCTCTCTGGCGCTGCCTGTGTGTGTGTGCAGCTCTCTCTCGCGCTGCCTCTGTGTGTGTGTGTGTCGCACAGGGAGAGACTGAACCTCGCAAGAGTAACTAACAGAGACCCGCCCACCAACTGTAAGACCATGGGATACCCCTCACAAACTGTTCTACACACCGCATTCAGCGATTCACATCCGCGACAAACATACTTCTTCAGAGGTGCATGTGGAGTGTAGCAGAGACGAACGCGAATGACGCTCTGCTCTGTGAGTTGCTGTGTCCGAGTTGGTGGGCGTGGCTCGGTGAGTTGTCGTCGCATCCAATGGCCTTAGAGTTGGTGGGCGTGGCTGTCTTGCATGCTTTCCATGGGTGGCTACTTGTCGGCGGCTTAGTGAATTATATATATAGATTATTAAATGCGTTTGTCACCGTATGTTTTTGTTAGCTTGCTTATGCCAGTGTGCCACAGTTTTGATTACAATATATTTGCAGAGATTCAGTTTTCGGTCCAGATCAGTTCTTCTTATGACAAGTTCAATGGTTTAAATCCTACCTTTGTATATGTGTATTAATTTGTCAATCAGCCAGCGCAGTTTTGCTTACAGTGAGGTTTTTTGATAGCTAAATAGTAAGCCAAAAATCTATTAGTGGCATTATTTTATTAGCCATGCTAACTGCATTCTGTAATAATTCTAAGCTATAGGAGAGTCCTTCTTTTTAAATCTATGAGGATGAATCAAAAAGTAAAGACGATTTGAAAATTGTGTGGTAACTACAACAGATAGAAGCTGATGAAATACAACATGTTCACAATGGCTTATGGGTGGTTCAAGCATACACAGGACAGTGCTTTGCCATTAGTGTAGTTGATGTCAAGGTCAAATGAACATGGATTCTCTGCTGCAGGTTTGCAACATTATTAACGTGCTGTAGTAAGATTTCTTTAGGCGGAGGAAGTGAAGGATCTTGGCTTGTGCAGATCAGTAAGTTGTTTGGGTACCAATCTTTCTCAAACTTTACGGGGTAAACATTAACATTATTCAAAGTTATTGTCTGTTTTTTACCTACATTTTTATTACTCTTTAATTTAATATTTTTTTTTTTGTATCAGTGTGCTGCTGCTGGAGTATGTTGGTTGGGGGGGGGGGCAGTTTTATACACAATTTACATAACATTTCTATTATTATTAAAGTTATTAAGCAGTTCGCATACGTTTGCAATCTGAGTTTTTTCTTCTTTTTTTGCATATAACAAAGACATATGCTTTACATTTGCCAATCCAACAGATTGCACATCACAAACCTTAACACTGCAATCTTTTTTTCGTGTCTGCCATTTCTATAGGAGGGTGACAATGAGTTAAATTCCAATGGATGTTTTTCAAATGTTGACAAGCAATAAGCAAAAGGAATCAATGAAAACCACAGACAACAAAAACAGCAAAAAAAAAAAAAAACAGTACGAGGAAAGTTCGAAGAAAGAGATTTTTTTACAATGTTTCTGTTTGGGGATCGTTGTGCAAACGTGCACAACTGAGCTGCGACCACAGATCTAACTGCTCTGTGGATGATTCGTTCAAGCATTTCAAGGTCACTTCGTTGTAATGAAAGCACCTGTTGAATGTACTTCGTAGTAACGTGATTTCTATAGACTCATGTCATATGGGGAAACTGTCGGGACCATAAAAATACTTTGTTGTAATAGTCTCTCACCTCGGTCTCTCTCCTCTCTCTGCACCGCTGCAAAGCCCCGCCAGCCAAGCGTTCTGAAAAGTCTGAGTGAGTCGCCGTTGCTGGCAGTTCTCTCGTGGCCCGGCTGTCAGACGGCTGCGGACCGGTAGTGGGCCATGGACCGGGGGTTGGGGACCCCTGCTTTAAACCATTCTACCCATTATTAATCTTTTCATTGAATCATGCTGTTTTCACCATACTGAGCCAACATACATTTGTGAATTTCAGCAGATTTCACTCTCTCTACCAAAAGATATCTGATTATAATATGTTGTTCAACAACGTTCTGATCCCACAGAGACTTTTTCCTCAACTAGACTAATGGCAGAGCACTTGTGCTGTATATGTTCAAACTACCCATAAACCGCTGCAAACATGTTGTTTTGCATCAGCTTCTATCCATTGCAGCTACAGCAAATTTTCAAATTGCCTTTGCTTTTTTTCATATTTTTTATTTTATTTTATGATCTTTCATTGCACTGAACAGAATATTTAGTGCTGTGTGTTGGGTTTTCTGTATGCATAAGCCCTTGCACTTACAGGTGCCACCCTATGCCTGCTTGACTTCAGGCTTGTTAAGCAACAATGTTAATCTTCACTGTTGTGTTATATAGGGTAAACTTTTGTTTGCTTCTGTTCTGTTACACATGTGCTTACAGATGTATCTGTTGTGAATTGAAAATAATGTGAGTTTTACTTGTATTGCAGTCATGGATCAACCTTTCAACTCTCCGGCAAAAAAAAACCAAACTTTTAGGGTAAATCCAAAGCTCCAGAGCTACTTTTATTATGATAACTACCCTAGCTGCATTTGACCTTGCTATAGTACTAACTAATTAGACACAAAAAGCACCTCCAGGAGTTAACAGAGATCCTTTCCATCGCTCTTTCAGAATAGATAGATAGATAGATAGATAGATAGATAGATAGATAGATAGATAGATAGATAGATAGATAGATAGATAGATACTTTATTAATCCCCAAGGGGAAATTCACATACTCCAGCAGCAACATACTGATAAAAACAATATTAATTAAAGAGTGATAAAAATGCAGTGCAAGTTAAAAAATGCAAGGTGGAGAGTACGAGGCAGGTATAACATTCAATAATCTTGTGTAGTGTTAACATTTACTTCCCCGGGTGGAACTGAAGAGTTGCATAGTGTGGGGGAGGAACGATCTCCTCGGTCTGTCAGTGGAGCAGGACAGTGACAGCAGTCTGTCGCTGAAGCTGCTCCTCTGTCTGGAGATGATACTGTTCAGTGCATGCAGTGGATTCTCCATGATTGACAGGAGCCTGCTCAGCGCCCGTCGCTGTGCCACAGATGTCAAACTGTCCAGCTCCGTGCCTACAATAGAGCCTGCCTTCCTCACCAGTTTGTCCAGGCGTGAGGCGACCCTCTTCTTTATGCTGCCTCCCCAGCACACCACCGCATAGAAGAGGGCGCTCACCACAACCGTCTGATAGAACATCTGCAGCATCTTATTGCAGATGTTGAATGTCATCTTTAGTAGGCCTTAATGTAGTATCTTCTTTATTTGTCCTTGAGTACAAGTTATACAAATGTGCTGCGGTTTTCAGTTGTAGCTATTTTTTGTCCGATCTGTAACTGTACTACAAGTTTTATTTGATCTGTAACTGTACTACAATGTTTTGATATTTTGGTGTTTCTACATTTATTGTTCTTGCATAGAAATTCACGATTGAAGTTTGTTTTACTTTTCTGCAGAATTTAATAAATATTCTTGTGTTTTATTCACAAATATATTAATTTTCTTAAGCGTTGGTTTTACTCTTATTCCTTTAACAATGTATATCATTAAAGCAGCCACTTGAAGCAGATTTAAATAAATGTTAATCTATAAATTGGATTGTGTTGCTTTTTTCTTTTGCTGCCAATTTATACAAAACAATTTTGTGTTTTAAAAACGATCTCATATAAGAACAAAAGGCAAAATGACTTATTACAGCGGTTCTCAAACTGTGGGGCGTAACAAAAAGTAACAAAAAGGGGGCGCGAATGTTGCCATATGTGGCGTAATTTCACTATTCGTAGGTAAATTTTAAACTTGTAGCGGTGTATCGGCAGCAAATAATATAGGAATATATTTTATTAGGGTTTCAAAAAAACGTTAGGGGGGCGCGATTAAAACTGTTATGAAAACTCAGATCGCAAATACTTAAAGGTTGAGAAACGCTGACTTATTAAATACAAATGTTATACTCATTATACTGAATGCAGACTGCATTGTTACTGAAGTGTAAAAATGCACTTTCGGAAAGAGATATACCAGAGTGCAAATCTATACACAGCTTATTTACTGTAGGTTGCAGTAATGCTTACTTTAACTGATAAAGTTTATTATGTGTCCCTGTGTTGGGGTTTGAGCATGATGGCAGGAAACTGAGGCCAAAAAGGGACTGACCTGTATTCGGGGCTAAGATGACTCTAAAGCATTGGTAACAGCATTTTTCTGTTGAACATAAAGTTACAGTAAAAAGTGTATATAATACACAGTATTGTAAGTATACTGTAATTCAACCAGAACATTGGGTGAATGTGTATAATGAGGAGATGTAAGGACAGCATCTTTAGAACCAGTGTCTGCTTTCAGCATGATTTTTATAAAGACACCCACACTGAAAAGGATAAATGTGCTCCACATACTTTGCATTCCAAGTATATAATTTTAAATTTTAAATAAATTATGTAACTTAAAAAAAGTCATTTACACAAATTACTTTATTCTACACTGATTTTAAAATGAATTTAATTGGGAAAGGTGGTGTACAAAATAAATGCCTCTGATAGACAAAATAGCAGTGCATTCGTGTAATATGAATATAAACTGTGTTTAGGTCTAAGTCATGGTACATATATGGATTTCTTCTTTCCTCTCTGTTGTTTTGCCACTGCTGTCGTTCAACTCTCTCTTAAGCAGTGCACTAGTGAAATGGTTTGGGAATACATGCTTGGAGGAGAAAATATTATTTTATGTAGGTGATATGCTTTTCTATATTTCTAACTTACAATCATTCCTTCATTTATATTTCAACTAATGAATGAATATTTTAGCCATTTTGCTTGTGTCTCAACCCAACTATATTAGTTACAATAGAAGGGCAGTCTAATATTTCTTCCTTCTTGAATACTCTGCAGTATGTGCCAGATTCTAGAATCTGGTGCATTGGTAACAAAAATGTATTGGTTTGAAACTAAATGAGAAAATGGTGTAAACACAGGTATTTTATTCACTATCAATACTGTACTGTCCATTTCACTTTCAAAAATCAAATCACATTTCCCCATTCTTTGACATATCTCATTTCCATTGTTTATCAACCACAAAGTACATTTAATTAATTAAACTAGCTATTTGAAAAGTGTAACTTGCTGCAGAGCTGCTTTTTTCACTACTTACAGATTACAGTATCGGGCACACAGTAGCTTGTAAATGAGGGTTTCTTCAGGAGATTTATCCCTCAGCTTTTCTTCCTTTAGCTTACATTGCAATTTTTTCTCCATCCAAAAGATGTATTGGAGAGCTAAGAGATAAATCCTACACATGTAGGAGTTTGAATATGTCACCTGCCCTCCAAGGTAACATTCTATTTAAAATGTAATAAAATATAGGCACCAGGTAAGATTAATATATATGTTGCTTGACTGTCAAACATGCATCTTTCACTAAACTTAAAGTGTGTGAAGGATGGCTGGGGCCCATGCCTGGCCGGGATGCCCCTACACCATATATACGAGGGGGACAAGGGTAGGAAACCCAGTATCTCCCCCTGGATGTTTGATGGCAGCCTCCCTGGGCTGCAGCGGTGCCTTGGACTCCCCCAGGGCTTCATGGCGGTTGGAGTTCTGTGCAGCCCTGTTGGGTTCCACAGGCGCCGCAAGGGGGTGCTGCAGCAGGAGCTGCTGGCCCCTTTTGGGCTCTGGTTTTGCCTCACCTGTAACTGCAGCCAGATGTCAGCAATCAAGCACCTGGAGCACTTCCAGGTACCCAATGAAAGGAGCCAGCGACCACCACTCAGCAGCCAGAATCGGGAGGAGGAGGACGAGGTTGCCTGAGAGGAGTGGTGGAGGAAGAAAATGAGTGCTTGGTGTGTTTAATTTGGTGTTTGTGCACTTGGGATTATGTTGTGCCTGTGGGGATTACGGGGAAGACGTGCCCCACAGGTGAACAAAAATAAAAGTTTATTTATTTTTATACGTGCCTCCGTGTCCATCTGTGTTGGGTCAGGCGCCTATATAGTGTTAGTTTTATTTTCTTTGCTGAATGGTAGCACAACTACTTCACAGATCCTGTGCTTGCTTGTTGGCTGTGCAGTTGTGCAAGCACTCTGCACATTTCCCTCTTAGTGATGACCTAACCCTGCTAACTTCACTTTTCCATGTTTTCACCAAACTTGAGGCAGTGTTCAGGAACTTTGGCAATCTATAGAAAATGCATTGCAGTCAATGGGGATGGACACAATAAACTAATTCTGAGTGTGTTATAATGGTGCTGTAGGGAAGCACATGCCAACTATTTTGGGATGTTTATTGTAGCCAAAAATGTTACATGTGCTTTAAAACAGCAGTGCCAATGAGGAATGTCAAAAGAACCAATACTTCAGTACCAGGCTGATACTAAAATGCCGTAAATGCTATTGTAACCAAAGTGAAAGTCAGTACACACACTGATGAGTAACTGCTTATAGACGTATTGCTTTGAAAGGCACAATAATGCTGAATGTGATAAAAGCGTGAGCAAAAACTGCATGCAAAATTGCTCAAAGTGCTACAGCACTGAATTAACACATCTTGAAGAGAAAAACAGAAGTCACACATTACATTACATAACATACATTATGGAGTTATCTCTGAAATAGATTTGTGCATGCTTAGATAGAGCATGACATCGCCAATTAGATGAGATTTGTAATTATTTAACATATAAATGGCGAGATTGATCACTTTTTAATACCATGTCCTACACTGTCCCATTAAAAAGTAAAGGCTTTACATTCATTCTGTGACTGTTCGTTTACAGATATTTATCTGAGCATCCATCCATTTTCATGGCCATGCATATAGGACTATGGAATGTGACAATTAAAAATCAAGGCAAATTACAAATGAAGCAGTAATTATGCTTCTTCAGACTGGTGAGAAAATAAGCCACTCCATTTATTACTACCTAATTAAAATTTATTTAGTGTTTTGACACTTCAAAGCACAAATCAATCTTTAGTAATACAACAGAAATGCATTGTAGCAAGATGCAGTTATAGCAATATGGACAAAACAGCATACTAAATATGAGTCTACAAATACTGAACTTGCATCAGTCATTTGGTTTTTGAAGATAAACAAATATTCATAAGTATAACTCTTAAATTATGACGAATATAGTGAAAGCATGTGCAGTATATCATATTTTTGTTGATTTTATTAAAAGCAAGTAATATTCCATACAATCAAATCAATCTTAACAGAATTAAATTTATCCCCTCCCAAGAGAAACAGAGGAAGACTAACAGCCACAGTAAAACTTTGAGAGTAGAAAAGAGGGAAGAGAATCCTTTTCCCCAATATAAATGCTTATTCTAAAATGTTATTGATTAGATCCTGCCAGGTTTTAAGGTTTTGAACCAGTCCTCTAAGTGAGAATTTGATTTTTTTCCAATTTCAAATAGTATATAATATCAGTTACCCACTGACTTAAAAGAGGTGGGCTAAGATTCTTCCAGTTGAGCAAGATAAGTCTATGTCCCAGTAGTGAGGTAAAGGCAATTACAGTTTGTTTGTCCTTCTCCAATTTAAACCCATCTGGGAGTACACCAAAAACAGCTGTTAATGGATTAGGAATGATTGTGACAGTCAGGCTGTCTGAAAGGCATTTAAAGATTTTGGCCCAGAATGATAATTTGGTGCATGCCCAAAACATGTGGCCCAGTGAGACTGGAGCTAGATTACAACATTTGCAGGTTGAATCTTGCCCTGGAAACATTTTGAACAATTTGAAAGTGAGATAAATATGCTCGATAAAAGATTTTAAGTTGAATAATTGTATGCTGTGTGCATATGGAGCTTGAGTGAATTCTGTGCATGGCTACCTTCCACTCCTTTTCTGAAATGTTGAGTAAGAGATCCTTTTCCCAATGTACTGTAGGATCTTTGAAAGGGAGGGACTTTAAAATGTTTGTATATTTTATAGAAATGCTGTCTAAGTCTTCAAGACTGGCCAATATTCATTTTGAGATGCAATAGATAAAAGCTTCTCTGTCCTGAAGTACTTTCTACATTGGTTCCACATTCTCGGTGGATGAAGGACAATTGGGTTGTTAGTATAGTGACGATAACTTGTATTTACTGGGGTACAAAGCAAGGAGCAGAAATAAAATCCTGGAGTACTTCTTTATATTGCAGACCAAACTTGTGTGGGTTCATCTACTTGTGTCAATGTCCATGTTTTTATAGCTTGTATATTTGCTGTCCAGTAATAAAATTGAAAGTTAATGCCATGCCATCTACTTTAGGTTATTGAAGATTCGCCATTTGGATGCGTGGATATTTCAGATTTCAAATAAATGAGGTTATGCTTGAATCTAATTTCTTAAAAATGATCTGTTAATGTATATGGGGATGCTTTGGAATAGAAAAAGAAGCTTGAAAAGAATATTCATCTTGACAATGTTTACTCTCCCTGCTAAAGTAAGATGGAGGATAGACCATCTATGCAGGTCTTGATTAAGTTTTTCCATACAGACAGCAAAATTTTGTTGAAAAAGATCTTTATATTTACTCGTGATGTTTACACCTATATATTTAAACTGATCTGCGATGATAAAATTAAAGGTGTCCAATTTGATGTTTTGTGCTAGAGAGTTCACTGGAAAAAGCACACTTTTATTTAAATTAATTTTGAGCCCAGATATCTTTTGAAATTCTGCTAGTGCTGTTAGGACTTCAGGCATGGAAGTTTGAGGCTCTGATGATATCTATCTATCTATCTATCTATCTATCTATCTATCTATCTATCTATCTATCTATCTATCTATCTATCTATCTATCTATCTATCTATCTATCTATCTATCTATCTATCTATCTATCTATCTATATATATAATATGGAAGAGAAGTTCTGTGATACGGTTTGCATATTTGAGCTGGAGATCCACAAAGGGAGAAAAATGAATCACGTATCATAAAGTAGTTTTTATTTCTGAGCTTTCAACCCCTGCCAGGGGTCTTCATCAGAGGATAATGCTTAGACTTACAAGAATCAAAGGCAATATATAGCAAAAAATTATGTGGGGGGGTTGTAGGGGACATGGCTATTGGGGGTATTGGGTGTAAAGTCTTGTTTATTATGAATATGTTCTTCTTAAGTTTGCATATGCTGGATTTATGTCCAAGTGTCTGTTGATGGCATTCTCATTTGATAGCCAAGATTCGGCCAGCTCTCTGGCACTTTTAGTATTAGTCTTAAATTTTACTTGTACATTGTCCCAGTTAAATGTATGTCCTGTTGATTTAGTATGTGAATAAATCAATGATAGTGAGTCCTTTCTTCTGACAGCGTTGCGATGTTCCTGTATACATGTTGCAATTCTTTTTGAAGTTTGTCCTATGTATACCACTGGGCAAGAACTGCGTGGAATGCTATAAACAAGAAAACGACAGCAGAAACACGAAACGCATGCGGGTTTGTCAGGATCAGATTTCCACTGCCTCCATTCCCTTGCCTGCTAGTCCGAGGTAACACCATAGCACTTAAAGATCTCTCCCTTAAGGGTATCATAATCGGCAGCCTCCTCCTCGGGGAGATCATAGTAAGCCTGCTGAGCGTCGCCTTTCAGGTACGGTGCAAGTATGTTCGTCCACTCCAACCTTGGCCAAAGATTGCACATAGCAATGCACTCAAATATTAACAAGTATGACTTGATGACATCACCCTCTGCTAATACTACTGACAAAGGAGGCAGAGGTCGAGCAGCCTTCAGCCTTACTGTTTCCATGGCGGTGAGTCGGACTTCTATTTCCACCAACTGTGTCCAACTGTAATTTGACGGTCTGTAGCCCTGTCAAAATGGTCCCCAGGACTATGTTGAGGTCTTGTTCTTCTGTCATCTTTTCAAACAATCAATCCTGCCGACTACGCCAACAGATCAACAGATCAAGAGTTGGGGAGGTTCCCCATATACTGGTTGTAGGATCTAGTCTTCTAAATCAGGCATCCTTGTCTAGTACCACATTCTAGTTTAAAGTAGTCTAAAACAATGTTGTTAATACAAACTGAAGCTTCTGTACTAGTATACAGTAGTTTGATCAATGCACATATGATTGGACCAAACCCAAATTTGTGCGATATAATGAATAGGTAGTCACATTCAACCATCTCAAATGCTTTTTCTGCATCCAAAGTTAATAGGGGTTAAGTCCAGGGTGTTAGACTTTATGGGTGAATATATTACATTAAACAGACGTTGAAGACTGGAAGCTAAGTGTCTGCCTTTAATAAAAGTGGTTTGGTCTTGAGATATTACAGAAGGAAGAACGTTCTCAATCCTTCTAGCTAGAACTTTGGAGAGTATCTTAACACTGTTATTCAGAAGTGAGATTGGTCTATATGATGCATATTCTAATAAGTCTTTATGTTTCTTTCTTGTGATAGAATTTTATTGTCTCTGGTTTCTGTAAATGTTGATAATAATAGGGGAGCTAACTTAATTGAAATTTTTTTTTTAAAATTCTGCAGGATATAGTTTATAGCATCTGGTAATTCTGAGACCGTCAGAGGTTTATCCAGTTCCCCTGCAGTGAGAATATCTAGCTTTGATATCTGTAATGAATCAAAAAACACATTAGATTGTTTCTTGTTATCTTTAAACTGAGTAGAATATGAGGACTTATAGTATTTTCTAAATGTGTGCATTATAATTTTATGGTCAATAACTTTTTTTTCTCTGTCTGTGTTGGTAATTACTGATATTGCATTACAAACTTCCCGCTTGTGGATTTGTTGAGCTAAGATCTCATTAGCTTTCTCTCCATGTTCTTAGTAATGATGTCACAATTTAAAAATGAGTTGTTCCATTTCTTTTGTCGTCAAGAGGTTGAATTCTGATTGCAAAGCCTGTCTTTTCCTAAAATGTGCCTCATTTGGAGACCTGGCTTGTTCTTGATCTATTCTGGTAATTTCACTGAATAACTTGGAAATCAAGAAAGCATCCAATTTATTTTTTGTGGGAGAGCTATGAAATAATCTGTCCTCTTAAATATGCCTTTAGTTTCCCAAACTATTCCTGCAGAGGCCTCTGAGGATGCATTTGTCTCTAGAAATCAATTTGCTTGAATATAAATTCTGTACAGTTCTCAAAGGCTAATGACAAGGGGTTAAGATGCCAGCTGCAATATGAGAATTGGGGCATAGTGATTTGAGTTCCATGATCAGAAGGGCCAGGTTGAAGATAACAATAGTGCTGTATTTGCAAGATTTGATCATGGGCCAAAAATTATCTATGAAGAAATAATCAATTCTTGAGTAGCCGTGATGTACTGGTGATAAGAAGGAATATGCTCCTAAGTTTGGATTTAGGAATCACCATGGGTCTGAGAAGTTATGATCGATTACAAACTGTGTAATTGTTTCTGCGTGTTGAATGTTATCACCACTGTAGCTGAAAACCTGTCCAAGCCTGGATTTAAAACACAATTAAAGTCTCCGACCATTATAATTTTGAGTGTTCACATCAGGAATGGATATAAATACATTTTGGATGGAGTTTCTATCATCCATATTGGGTGTGTAGATATTTATCAAAATCATTTTACAGTTAAATAAGTTGCCCATCACATAGCTCCTTTCAGGATCAGATATTACATCTGATACTACAAATGAAATTGTTCTATGTATTAAGATTCCCACACCTATGGTTTTCTTTGTATTGCAGGAGTGAAATATTTGGCCATTCCAATATCTTTGCAACCAAAACTGATCCTTGCTTATCAAGTGACTCTCCTGTAAAAATACTATTTTGGCATTTAGACCTGTTAGATGAGAAAATACTTTTTTTTTAATTTGTGATTGAGACCTTTGACATTTCAGGTCACCAAGTTCACTGTTTAATTATAGAGACATTTCTTCTGAACTTTTGTTGGCATTTTATAGTCTTAAATTAAGGTAGTATATAAGTATACAGTAAAAGATAGCCTGGACCTTAATTTCCAACTTTGCCAGGAGTTATCGCTAAGAACCTCTATCGTTGTGTTGGCACTTACAATTGGTTGGGGGGGGAGGGGGGGTGTAAAAAGGATAGATTAGAAATAGCTTGTTCTCTTTCTCGCCTTCCCAAGTGAGGCTAGACCACACTTCACAAAGTCCCATTCCTCTGACGTGCCTAGAGACAGAGCATGTCCAAAACAAAACAAGCCCCACAGCAGTGGTATTGAAAATTAGAGATATCTATTGATAATACATTCCAAATGCTATAAACCTACAATATAATCTTAAACAGCCCGAAAGAATAAACCCAGGGAATGATGTTAAACAGTACCCATGGTGAAGCAGATAATATATGATTGGGCAATCCTAATACAGTAAACCCAAGGGTATGATGATAAACAGTCCCTTTTTTATTGTGGGGTTATAATTGTAATTAAAAGATGAAAGTAGCCGAGAAGGAAATAAAATGTATAATTACGGCAAAAGTCTCATTGTGAAAGGACCAAATTGCAGGTAAAATCTTCTTTGCCTTGAGAGGACACAATGTGACTCACAATTGTATTTCACTGAGTGCCTGGATCAGTTTTCTTAGCTCTTTTTCTGCTTCAACTGGAGAACTAAAAATGTAGAACTTGCCTTGAATATCCACTCTCAATTTTGCAGGATACAATAGGCTTTATCTGGTTTTTGGCTTTGTGTAAGCGCTATTTAATGCTGTAAAATGTGCCACATTTAGCAGCTGTTGAAGGTGAGAACTCAGTAAAAATATGAATGCAGTTATTTTCACATATAATCACTTGTTTAAGTCAATTTTACTTTAGATTGTAGTTTGTCAATCCACGTATACGTTAAGCTGCTGATATATTGGTGTCTGATTTAAAGTCCTCTACAATTATTTTAGAGAATAGTTCAGCTATGAATTTCACTGGGTTTGGACTTTCACACTTTTCAGGGAGACCTTCAGTTCTGATATTTCTTTTGCATCCAACTTCCAGCGCAGCTAGTCCATCTCCAAGCACTTTGTATACAGATTTTGTAGCCATTGCTTTTTTGTCAGAGGTGGGTGCCAGTTTTTCAGCTACTTCAATATGAGTTGTGAATGTTTGCTTTAATATCTTCAAGCTGAGCAGCAAGAGCTCCAATTTTATTCTCAACCTTACATGCATTTTCCTGTGTTTTTTTCCTCAATTTTTTCAAGCATGCCTTTAAAGGTTGCCTCAAAGTGATTACTTAAATGTTTCTCTTGGCCTTTAATATCCTGAAGCAGCTTCTTGTTTGTTGTGTTTATGTCATTTATATCTTTCCTTATATCATTTGTAACCTTCTTTATATTACACTTTATCTCATTTATGCCCCCACCCCAAGAGCAGAAGTTATTGTGATAATCTTTGCAGTGATCATTACCTTCAGCTCGGACTGTTCATTTCAATTTTCTCCACACTCCGCGGGCTGAGTAGGAAGCCCGGTTGGAGTCTGTGCTGTTGATTCATGAGGAGTAATTGACAGCGTGGATAGTAAGCCCATGCTCAGTTCCAATGATCCTCCTGGAATCAAGTTCTCCTGACCTGACTCACTTGCAGTTTCGCGCCCTCTTTCACTGTTGGCTGGAGCCGATGCTGCAGTTTCAGATTCTGGCAGATCTGTTCTTTTGCCTATCTGTTCCAGGTCATTCTCTGTCATTCCTCTTTGAGGAAGTTTTAGCTGTCTTTTCCATTTCTTTCTGAGCCTATGTATATACTTGCATATACTGTAATTAATTCACCTTGGGTTGAATAAATACAGAATATCTCAGGATGATAGTAAAAAAAAAAAAAGAAAAAATAACACCACTGCTGACGGAGTTCCATCTCGGATGTCCATCTCCTGAAACAGACAAGACAAAAAAGCACCATATATCATATATTTGAGTGGTTTGTTGGAAAATGTAATGTAAGTTGCAATTAGTTGATTACAAGTAACCACGATCTATTAAATGTCTTAATTCTGGATTTGTACAAAGGCTTAGCAATAACAAAGTTTGATCACTTATATAAAATGCTTTAAAAATGGCACAACAAAGGGTGCTTGAATAGTGGATTAATGTAAAACAGACAAGTATGATTTTACACAGGAAGGACAAACATAAAAAGGGACAGAGCTGGACAACTAAAGCAGCAGGAGTTTGTGACCTTTGCAATTTGCATTTGTTTGATTTATCTCTTAAATCTTTCTCAAGTTTTTTACCAGCTTCTTTCTTCTTGTTTGATCCCTAGCTGGCGTTGGGTCTGTATCAGCTCCTAAGCCCATACGCTGCTGTGGGTGCCAATGGTTGTCGGATCTCCTTCACAACTCGTTTCCATGCATGACGATCGTTGGCGATCGTTCTGGCCTCGTCGAGATTTATTCTGCGAATTCTGATGTCATCTTCGACCTGTTTTAACCATGTTTTCTTCAGTGCCGTTCGTTGGATTCGCCACTGGGTGGGTCGTTCATGCCAGAGGAGTTGGTGTGGTAGTCGGCTCACGTCCATTCGACATACATGGCCAAACCATCGCAGTTGACGTGTTTGAATTTGTTCCTCGATTGGCGGTTGGTTGTCACATCTCCGTTGGATGTCGTCATTTCGAAGCCAGTCTTGGAGTGATACTCGTAATATCTGCCGGAGGCAATGCATCTGGCAAACTTCGAGTTTGTTGAGATCCGTCTTGAGCACTGTCCACGTTTCAGATCCATAGAATAGAATCGGCAGGATCAGTGTCTGGAAAAGGCGGATTTTGGTCGGAATGGAAATATTAGTTCGCTTCCACAAGCACCACTTTAGAGAAGCGAATGCTGTGGTTGCTTGACCTATTCGACTGTGGATCTCCGCCGTCGACGCGACTTTCTTCTGTTCGATCAGTGAGCCAGGGTATTTGAACTGCTGAACTTGCTGTATTTGGATGCCGTCGAGGTGGACATTTGCAGGCGATCCATCTGTTGTCAGCACCTTTGTCTTTTCAATGTTTATCTTCAATCCATATGATTGGGCGACGCGGGTGATCTTGTAGAGAGCGTCCGTGGCTTCGGCGTCATCCTCAGCCAGCACACTGCTGTCATCTGCAAACATTAGATCTGTCACGGTGCCATTTTCATCGAAAAGGACTCCGCGTCTGCCCCCGAAGACTTTCCTCATAATGGCGTCGCGTACGATGTTGAAGAGCAGTGGTGAGGCGACGTCTCCCTGGCGAACTCCAGTGCGAATGGCGAGTTCAGTCGACAGCTCATTTCGGATGCATATTTGGCTCGATGATCCGTTGTAATTGTCCCGCAGTAGCTTGATGACTTTTGGTGGGATGTGCTCGGTCTCCAGCATCATCCAAAGTGCTGGCCAATCGATGCAGTCGAACGCGGATCGAAAGTCAATAAAGACGATGACCGTCCGTTTTCCACATCGAATTCGCTCCTCCATAACCTGGCAAAGGCTGAATATCTGGTCACAGCAACCGCGGCGAGGCCTGAAGCCGGCTTGCTCCTCGCGGCTTGTTTGTTCACGATGCTTCTGCAGGCGTGATTGGATTACTTTCATGAAGACTTTTCCAACAATCAAGAGCAGACTGATGCCACGGTAGTTTTGGCATTCTCGGTTGTCGCCTTTCTTGAAGATTGGGATAATGATGGCCTTTTTCCACGTTCTTGGAATCGTCTCTGTACGCCAAATGTTTTGCAGAAGCAGGTGCACTCGTTGGAGGAGAACATCACCGCCAGCCTTGATCGATTCCACGGTGATCGCATCCACACCAGGCTCTTTACCATTTT
Source organism: Erpetoichthys calabaricus (assembly GCF_900747795.2). Lineage (NCBI taxonomy): Eukaryota > Metazoa > Chordata > Cladistia > Polypteriformes > Polypteridae > Erpetoichthys > Erpetoichthys calabaricus. Next base: position 158,025,396 of record NC_041397.2, on the reverse strand, counting down.
TCAAAGTCCGGATGGCCATCTTCACCTCCGCCAGGGTCGGTTCATCATTGGACATTGGGGTCTCTGGTGCCTCGATGAGTGGCGGCTCTGCTAGTGGTCCTTGTGGCGGGTCATGGTTGTACAGTGTCTCGAAGAACTCCTTCCAACACTGTAACCACTCAGTCGGTGATCGTACGAAGGTGCCATCGGCTTTTTGGATGTTATCGTTTGTTGATTTGGTTTTTCCACTCAGACGTCATAAATCGTGTGGTACTTGTGCTTTGAGGCCGCTTCTTCCAGGTCGTCCGCTACTTGGTTCCAGTAAGCCTCGCGTTCTTCCTTCATTCGGCGTCGGACGTCCTTGTTGAACTGACGATATCGCTCAAAGTCGACCAGCTTTACACTTTTTCGTTCATCTACCATATCGAGGCATTCATAGGATATCCACGGCTGTGTTCGGTGGCGTGTGGGAGGACATAGTTCTTTGCCGCTTTCCATGATGGCATCCAAATCTTGTTGCTCTTCAACGTTGACGTCTTCGGATGGCACCAATGCTGCGAAACGGTTGGATAATGCATTCCCAGTCAAGTTTTGCCGACAGGCGCGATTTGCATTTGGCTCTTTGCAGTCGAAGTTTGACCACGGCGTGCACAAGATAGTGGTCTGATCCACAGTCCGGGCCACGCATCGAACGGACATCCTTGAGTGATGATCGGAAAACGGGAGTTGATCAGGATGTAGTCCAACATCTCAGAGTCATTGCTCAATGGATTTCGCCATGTGAGTTGATGCTTCTTTGGATGTTGAAATTGGGTGTTTTTGATGATAAATTTGTTGGTGTTGGCGAAGGACAAGAGGCGCAAACCGTTGTCATTGATTACACCATGTCCAAAACAACCCATCGTGCTCTCCCACCCAGTCCGATCAGCGCCAATGTGGGTGTTGAGATCGGCTGGTATGCAACGACGCTATTGACTGCGTGACGGGCAACCATGAATCCGACTCCTGCTTCTCGCTTTTCTCCACCCGAGTAGTAGAGTACCATCTGGTCGTCGATGAGTGGTGGTTCAACGACCATCTGCCCTGGTCCTGTGAGTCGTAGTTCAGATAAAGCTGCGATGTCGATTTTGCAGCTCAGCAGTTCTTTGGCAATGATTTCTTTTTGGGCGACATGATTCGTATTTCTATGTTTGCCGTGATGATCTTTTGGTTTCTTCGGCCAGTAGCCCATTTTTTACCAGCATCCTGGTTCCCCAGTACTGGCGCATCGGCTGCCCCGGATGCGGTAGCATTAAACGAAGAATTTGATTTTGAACTGACCATTGGTTTCGTGCCTGTTTTCCCCGGTTTCCCGGTTCTGGTCACTTTGGCAGGGCGACCACCTTCCTCCTTTTTCAGCCGGGCTTAGGACCGTCCTTGGCGGAGTTTTTACCAGCTAATGACGTGATTATGAATCTTAAAATAACAAATTTTACAAACTTAACAGGGGTATTCTCTAAAAAGGCAGATTTTAAAAGCATGTTAGAAAAACAACTTTAAAGAGTTTGGTAAATAAAAATATCCTGAATTACTTTGGAATTCATAAATTCAACAGTACAGTATGATGGACGGCCGGCGTTTCAGTCTGGCCAGGATGTCACTAAACAGAAAAAAGGAGGAAGAGCAGGCTTTTCAGGGCACTGCATCCCCCGGGACGCTAGGTGGCAGCTCCCCTGGACGGCAATGGTTCCGGATTTCCTCAAAGCACCCTGGGACATGGAATCCATTTCCTTAGCCCTGTTGGGTGCCGTGGGTGCCGCCAGGGGGAGCTCACAAAAAACCTGGGGACTCCTACTATTTTGAGTACTTTGGAGTCACGAGGACGGACGCCCACAGTACTTCCAGGCTACTTGAAGGATGATGTGGCGTTTGACCCGGAGAAGGAATACTTCCAGGTCATGGACTATTTAAAGGACTGGTCAAAACCCAGCAGGGGGAGCCGGAGTTGGGAGGTTGGGTGACTAAGCTGCTGGGAGTGGAGGATTGCGATTATTGATTATTGTTTATTATTGATTTGTGAATTGTGGAGTGTGTGGTGCTTTGTGCACTTATTAGAAGAAAATATTAAAAGTCTTCTTGGTGTTTTTTATAAGTGTGTCTTGGATGTCTGTCTGGTGGGTTTTATCTGGGCAACAGCGCCTCTAGCGTCCACAACAGATATAATGTTTAAAGTTTTAATTTTAGTACTTTAAGCACTATTTTTAGTTACAGGTAAGAACATGTCAGATAATACAACTTGAATTTGCATTTGGTAAGACCAATTTAGGTTGTACATGATTATTATCATTCTTTATAAAAATCCTTTTGAATATCACACATTAAAGTCTTATATTGCAGTTTGATTAAAAATGCCAGTACTAGTTTACTTACATGGTAGTGTTGATATACTAATATTTTAAATTTACTGTTACTATTAGTAGTTAATGCATTTTATATTCTATTAGAGAAAGAGGCACAATACTGTCCACTTACATACTAGAGTTACTTTTAATTACAAAGATGGTAAAAGAGATTTCTGTTTTTGCCAAAGTATCTAATAGGTATTGAAGATCTTGAAATTTCACTTGCGTTGGTACTAATTACAAAATTCTGGTATTGCAACATTTCTAGTGCCAACTATTGCACCACCATGCCATGAGATAAAATTATAATCTATGTCCAAAATGAGCAGAGTTGTTTATCTCAATTTGTGTCTCCTGAGCACCTATCACTACAACTGTGATGCAAAAGATCCACATTATATAATGTGGGGTCTCTGCCAATTACTACATTATCCACACCACATATCGAGAACATTACAAGCTTAATCCAGTAGTGAAGACATAATGTACAATAAATCTGTGCAGAACAAATTATTTTTGTAATATTCTCATTATGGTTAGATAATGTAACCCTCAAATGAAAACACTGTATGTTGTTGTGTGTGTGTGTGTGTGTGTGTTTTTAAATAAATGTATGCAGAATGTAAATTGGGCAGGTGCACTGATAACATTGTCACATCACTCATGTGTCTATATGCCAAAAGTTATTCACACATGTGCAAAGCAGATTGGATCGTGCCATAAAGTGAGGTGGCATACACTTACAGTACGCATATGTGTGAAAGCTGTATGCATGGGCAATACAAATAGGACTGAAGTCACTAGCCAATCTATGCTTTTATCATCCAACATGGTTGCTACAGTTCTAAAAATGTCACACTTACCTTGCAAAGATTCATGGTCGCATGGCATATTTTCAGGGAAACATTTGGTGAACAAGCTTAGTGTTGAATGCAGCAAATTCACTGTAAAAATATTTTGGCAAGTTTCACCAATCAAGACTCTTCCCTATGTTGTCTTGTGTTTAACCTGGCTTTCTACATCCTGAAAAGTATATATGTTAGGTAAAATTCCATTTCAACAAGTAATAGTACTGGAATTAGCATTATTGTCATGAGTACAAAATACACTGAAATTCTTACTTGAATGTTAGGCCAACTTAAAACATATTAATTTTAAATTCATGTTTTGTGAGTGTGTATGATAGAAGGCCCTACAGCAGGATAGTGCACTGCTTCCTACCTTGTGCCCAATTCTGCCTGGATAAGTCCTGATCCCCCATAACCCTAGATTAGATTGAGTAGGTCTGAAAATATTATGTTACTAATTCATTTGCAATAAACACTTTTTAGCTGAATGTGTTTAAATATAGTTTGTTTGGAATAAACTCTTTTGAAATAGAGACAGAGAGTAGAAGAGGTAATTCCATTTTCAAAAAATTTCGGACAGTATGGAAAATGCTAATAAAAGCAAGAAAAGGGTGATTTGTGATTTTATTTTGATTTGTATTCAAACAAAAACAATATAAAGACAAGGTATTTCATGTTTTACCTAATCAATTGCATTGTTTTTTTAAGATGTATATTTATTCTTAAACTGCGGTGGGTTGGCACCCTGCCCGGGATTGGTTCCTGCCTTGTGCCCTGTGTTGGCTGGGATTGGCTCCAGCAGACCCCCGTGACCCTGTGTTCGGATTCAGCGGGTTGGAAAATGGATGGATGGATGGATGGATGGATGGATTTATTCTTAAAATGAGGCCTGCAATACATTTCAAAAAAGTTGAGACAGGGCAGTTTAGGACTAATATGATGTGAAATGTCGAAATAACTATGTCATATTAAACAGGTGAGGCAACTGTGCTATAGTATATACAGAGCCTCTAGGAAAGGCCTAGGCCAGGCCTATTCAAAAGTTGGCCCGTGGGCCACATGCGGCCCAGAAGCAATCTCTGAGTGACCTAGCCAGGGCTCCAGATTGCAAATGTTCGCAAATGTGACCAAAAGTAGGCTTGGCAATTATCAGTTCTACTTAAGTCACTAGGGGTAAATGAAATCATTGAAACCTTAAACTATTACATTGTAACAGATGCAAACGGCCATTTTTTATTTTTGAGCATATGTGCTGTTAACATACGTGTTGGAATGGGCTCCCTTTGCATATCCCTGAGCTGCATAAAAGCTGGTTTACATCCAGTGCTGGATGTGAAAGTGTTGTGGCAAAAATGACATCAGAGGTGTAGACACACATGGGAAAATATTTCTAAATACATGGCGCTGCTGAGGGGACAGTCATGAATTTTAGCGAGAATGCTGGTTATGTTTGTGCCGGAATAATGAACAAAGGGCAGAATATGACACGACCGGTCATCAAAACAAAAGGTAGGCATGCAAAACATTTGAAATTCCTCTGACCATCATATAGGTCCCCTGTTATGAAGATATCTGTGCCCCTTGGAATTCAGTTGTCCCTTCTAATTTCGCACAGACACACTAATGTGTGATTGTCACTGATCTCCCCCTTCGTCATACACAGCGATGTGATGAAGTCTGTGTTTTAAGGTTGCAGGTGTATTACTGTTGCTTTACTGAGCCACTCTGTAATCGATGACGGACAGCAAACTTTGTTAAAATGGTATTGGAAAATGCCACTTCATTAGTTGTTTCTTCAGTCATTTTGGCGTATGCACAATATGTTCTGTTGACAATAAATTCTACAATGGGAGCTCATCAACAAAGAAACATGAAAAATGTTTTAGTAAAAATAATAATAGTAATAATTATAATTAATGATTCATTACTTGACATCCAAGAGCTTTGTACAAAGACATTTTAAAATAAATCTACTATCCCACTTTCACACATTACGTGCTGCCTTGCTCTTAAACATTAAAAAAACAAAATCCATGGGAAAGGCGTCATTGTGGAACTCAAATTTTACCTCTGTCATATCAGTGATTAAAACCATGTGAATGAAATTATTTAAGTTCTATGAAAAAAAAATCCCTGTCATGACCACCCCTTTAAATTGGAGGATGATCTCATATTTCAAAAGGAAAACAAATGTTATCTATAATAATAAAAGGCAAAGCCCTCACTGACTGATTCACTCACTCACTGACTGACTGACTCACTCATCACTAATTGTCCAACTTCCCGTGTAGGTGGAAGGCTGAAATTTGGCAGGCTCATTCCTTACAGCTTACTTACAAAAGTTAGGCAGGTTTCATTTCAAAATTATATGCGTAATGGTCATAACTGGAACCTCTTTTTTGTCCATATACTGTAATGGAAGGCAGCAAGATGGCCGTAGGAGACTGAGTTGCGTGTCGCGTCATCACGCCTCCCACGTAATCACGTGAACTGACTGTGAACTCAGTACGTAGAAAAGAAGGAGGAGCCCCAAAGAGCGCTGAAGAAAACATTCATTACACAATTGACAAGGCAGCGAAACAATAAGAAGCGAGTGAGTGACGCATACAAGCATCTTCATAAGACACGAGGTATAAAAAAGCATGGTGTAAACCGTAAGTCTAAATTAACTTTATAGAAACGCTCCCGCTGCCGATTGCAATGCCATATTCGCGAGATACAAGTTTAATGAGAAGACACGAGGTATAAACGAGAGTTTGCATCACTTTGTAACAGAGTTAAAATTGCTGTAGCGAGAAACTTTTAACTGCCGGGTCTTAGCTAACATTAAATAAACCCGTGGACATCGCAACATCACACAAGAGAGCGGCTCATGTGAAGTGACTGAACGCAGCAGGAGTGATCACTTCCATGAATCAAACCTGTTCAAAAAACACATTACACAATTGATAAGGTAGGAAAAGAATATGAAACAAAGCACGGTATAAACCGTAACTTTAAATTAAGTTTATAGAAACGCTGCCGTTTGCAATACCATATTCGCCCCTGCGAAGCGCGGTGATTTTGCTATATATATTAAACTATTTCAACCATTGTATGATCTGCTTCTCGCAACTGAAAGAGGGCACCGTGGCAGAAGTTAGCCGACTTGCTCACCAACCACAAGCGTTACCTGGTAGGTAACCACCCATACAATCAGATTGTGAATCAGACTACGAATGCCTGCAATGTAATTACCCCAATCTACATGCTGTCAAATGAACAAACCACACGCCGTGGCGCAACGTTAGGGGCTTCGCCTCTACGTCCGAGGATCAATTCCCGTAAGGGAGTGCAGTGACTGTGTGAGCCCACAATTACGGCGAAACACGTGTCGCATACTATGCATCTTCAAAGCACGTTGTAAACAGTAAGTTTAAATTGAGTTTATAGAAACGCTACCGCTGCCGTTTGCAATACCATATTAGATGACTTTGTAACAGAGTTAAAATTGCTGGAGCGATAAATTTTTAACTGCCGGGTCATGTCGCGTGTTCTTGGGTAGGTACACCAAAAAATGTATACATTTATGCATGTAATGGGCAAACAAAAAATGTACTATACCCGAAAGCACTACAGTAGTACTCAATGTATCTTTACTTCTTAAATGTTAATGTTTTACTGTTTAATAATTTATACGCTTCTTATATGTTATTCAGATTCTTTTATCAAAATACCAGTAACAGCGCACTGCACGATAACGTGGAGTGAATACACTTGACATGACCATTCATAGTATTTATCCTCTTTCTCTGTACATTTACCATTCGTTTGCTCAGAGGTTGATGCGCTTGCTGCTTAATGAGCAGCTCTTCACCCTAGCGTCCCGCTGCTTCTCTTCTTTCATTGGCATCTTTTCCCGTTAAAACTGATTTTTTTTAAAACTTAGTATGTTTTCTTTAATTTTTCAGTTAAGCTGGCACTTAAGTCTTCAATCTGCCTCAAGAATGATTAGCGAAGGTGGTAGACAATGAAAACGTCAGCCGTACGCATCCGCCACGCATGCACTGGTGCGCGCAGCTGTGAGTTGATTCTACAATAAAATAAAATATAGAT